>NC_050583.1:54913129-55254796 GCF_013368585.1 Megalops cyprinoides
CGCATCTCAAAACGGAGGTGCTGTTCTCAGCTATTGGCATGGTCATTTCTCCAAATGAAAGACATACACTTAAAATTTGCTTATAGATATATGGCTGTGATCTGTCAAGAGACAAGAATAGTCATGTCCTTTTCCATTTTAAAAGAACAAAAATCACAAAATCACTCTTGTTTTTTATTACTATTATTATTATTATTATGAACATGAACTTAAAATTTAAGAATGCCGAAAACTGAGTGTTGGTAACTGTGCTTGTATCTTTAGATCTGCATATTTAGTAATCTTTCTAGAGTTCTTGTCACAGACGACTCACAGTACCATAACAGACTAAACATCAGTCTCCCGTGCGGTGCTGCTTGCAACAAAACAAAGTGGGAAGGGACCCATTTGCATGATTTGCTCAAGCGTATGTGGTTTTTAAACTTTAATACTGCTGTGGGAGCGGAAGTTCATAACCTTTGTGTAATCTTGCTTGTGTTAATTGTAGTTGGAATGGACATGTTGTTAGACACCCCTCTGGGTGCTTTGGGGTGCTGTGCTGTGATGGGTGTAGGATATTTTCCCATAAGACCCATATAAGCAGGCTCTTGCTGGACTCAGCAAGTATAATCAGTGGGTTTAATCAATCACTACTGTCAAGTTGAGCGACACACATCCATGCATTTTGTTTCATTTCTTTTCCATTGTTATTTTGAAAGCCATGTTTTTTTTTTTGTTCTTTTTTTGAACATAGAGTTGAAATCCAACATGTTCTGTGAAATATTTCATCGCTCGCTTAGACTTCCTGAAACACTTTTGAGTAGTAGTCGAACAGCTAGGCGCCGGCTCTGGCGCCGAGAGGTACGCGGTATTTTGGAAGCTGGCAGATGGAGCTCAGTTAAGTCATAGAGGGAAATCTGAAAACAATGATATGGTCCTTTCCCTCAGTCAAATATTTAACTCAGTTTGAGTTAATAATGAGAACCAAATGAAGAAAAGGGGTTTGTCTCACATCTGTGCTGGTGGTAAGTGCGCCGAGCGGCTCCCTAGAAGGAATGTAGGCTATCAAAGAGGCAAAGCCGTAAACGGAAGGGAAACGGTTTGTGGAAAAATGTAGGCTACACTGTGCATTGTAAACAATTTTTCCTCCTTTGAAGTTCCCCCATCATGTCCTGCATCAAGCCTGCGATGTGCTGTGCTATGAGTTTGGTTACTCACCACCATTTCAGGGGCCTTGCTTGTAACATTTGTTTGTTCTTTTGAATGTCATTTGTGTTTAATCGAACTAAAATTCTCAGTTTGTGAACATTAGATTCGGTCTTTGTTGGAAGCGAAGGATTTATCAGTCAAATTTCATGCAAGAAATTCTTCGTTTTTTTTGCCCAAATGTAGTATTTCGACATGACCGGTTCTGTACCTTTGAAGCTACCAATAGGAACAAAGCCGTAAATTAAGTGTGTTTGCCACATTTACGACATTCTCCTTATTGAATACATTTGTTTAAAAATGGGAACCATAAGTGTACACATATAAAAAGGATAAAAAGATTTTAGCTTTCAGAGCTCCACTGTAGATAACTTGATTTATGAGAGATAAAAACAACAAAAAACTGACATTTATTTTACCTTTTTTTTTTTTTTTTTTTTTTTTAAACATCAGTGGGTAATGGATGGAATGTCAGTGTACATTTCATTCTGGTGCCAAGAGAATTTGTACTTAATTTCCATCTAATCAATGTGTTTATACATTTTCAAACTCTGAGACACATGGTACGGTTATTCTAGATGCGCTCTAGTCATGGGGATTATACAGTTCCTTTGTTAGGTGCCCAGAGTTTCAGAGGAATTCTTCATCCAGCTCTGATTTGATGTGTCTCTGACTCTGTGTGCCAGGTTTGCATGTTGCATTTGTTTCCATTGCTGCAAGATGTGAACAGGTTCTCTCTCTTTCGCTTACTGTGTCTGTGGTAAAAATTTGGGGACCATTAGAAAGGCCCACGTGTGAAACTCCACAACAGCTGCCTCAGTACTTGTAGGTTCAGAAATATGAGCTGTCCCTTTATCTCCTGATGTAGAGGATGTCACTCGTGCCGTAAATGTGACACACGTGCACTGACATGAACCACCGAAATGAACCTCTAATGAATCAAAATGAATCTCAGCACTTCTGTTTCAGCCCTCACGGGCCAACCTGCCTGGGGATCATTTTGGCAGCAGCCAATGTCTTGTCAGAAAAATGCTTCACCTCTAATTGGCTGCTTGCGTTCTCGTGTGACCCAGCTGTGACAGCGACACACAGCAAATGCACAGAAGATGAATGTCTGTTAGTCTTTTTTGTGTAAAAAATGTCAGCGGCTCGCTGCACGTGCTACGTCGGGACTCCTACAACTGCTGCAGCCTGCAGTTACTCACGAATCATCCCAATTAGTTTCGGTCCAACCGCAAACATAAAACAGAACACATTATGACATAGCTGTGGGCAGTTTTTTTGAAATAAAAGCTGCATTTTCCCCCCTCCTCCTCCTCGTCCTATGTAAATACAGTACAGAGTTCTTACACGACGCAGGAAGTGGCTGTAAGGCTCTTATAGTATGTCATACCCATGGTCTTAAATGCTGTTTAGCGAACTGTTAGCCCTCCGTTTGTTTTCCTGTATGTAGGTTAGTTAAGCATTATTGCTACTGTAGCTCTGAGAGATGAGGAACACGAGGAGGCAGGCAATATTGGCGCTTAATGAGCGTGAACCAGTGAGAGCCGTGTTCGTGAGGTGGGAAGGGCAGAACGTGCTGAGATTGGCATGGTGGGAAAGCAGGCTGCCAGCCAGGGAATCTGCCACGTCTGCGGCTACCTGTAAGAGTAGGGGCTGCAGTGTGTAGCATAGTGGTGAGGAGGAAGGCTTGTAATCAGAAAGGTTGCTGGATTGATTCCCTGCTGGGACACTTTGGTAAAGTGTTTAACCCACAGCTGCCTCAGTAAATATCAGCTGTATAAATGGATAACGTGCAAGTCGCTGTGGAGTGTCCGCTAAATGACAGTAATGTAATGTAAGACTAGAGCAGGGATCGGAGCTCTCATGTTCTGCCTAGGATCTGGTGAAAGTGCTGCCTACCGGAGCTTTTCTGAAGCGAGTTCTCGTTCTCAGCCAGAATGTGCAAACTCTAGATCAATGTTCCCTACCCTGGCCCTAAGCATCCACTGTGTGTGCTAGTTTTTATTCCAGCTGAACTCTCAATTAATTAGGTCTGATTGAGCTGCTAAACGAGCACTGACCTCTGTTTGACTTCACTTAATTGTCTGCTGTCACTGGTACAGATAGGAGTTGTTGGAGATATCTTTGCTCCAACAGATGTATACATTAATGTAAGTTATTTCTGTTCATTTGAGCCCCTTAAACAGATTAGTAATATGAAGGTAGGGGTGGGCGATATGCCAAAAATGTCATATCACAATTTTTTTTCAGGCAGGATCACGATCCACAATCTTATCACGATTCTTTTTCATGTTGGTTTTTAGGACTATTTTGCAAGTTACTGAACAGTACAACCAAACTAATTTCCCTACCATAAATCAGCTGTTGTAGCAAAAAACTAGACGTTTTGAATTTTGTGTGGGAATCTTGTCCTGGCATTCGGAGTACAGCCATGGAATGGCCGTGTTGGAAAAATATTTGCGACTGGGTATCTCATACCCCGGATCAACTATTTTTAACAGTCTTTTGAAACCCTCGTTTTCCACGGTTTTTATGGGAATCATATCCTTGGCCAAGTAAAATGTCACTGCATCAGTTACCTCTTTCCAGCTACTTGTCCTGTCATACAGAGTGCCTTTCTTCATTAAGGTGTGTTTTAACTGAACGCGATGTGAAATTTACAAGGAACACGAATGCATGAAAAGTCAATGGCAGGAGGCGAATTGGAGGAGTTCATCTGACAAAACAACTTTGGATGCGTGTATGAGCCATAGAACTGCAACTGGTAGAATGTGCACTATAGCTTCTACTTAATTGGGGCAGCTGCATTTGTCCAAGGGGCAGATATTCACAAAAATATGTTGAACGGACAACTTTCCTTTTTTCCCAGATTCATACAAACACATCCGTAACAGCACATTTCATTCACAAATAAAATAAATATGTAAAATAAAACAGAGGTATGTATTCACATAAAAAGCCAAGTTCAGCTAACAGCTCAATCAAACCTAAAAAAGAGAGAACTCGGATGGAATGAAAATCGCCATGCACAGTGGGTCCCCGCAACCAGGACTGGGGAACACTGGTCTATATGGAATTTAGTGGGCAGTTAAAACTTGAAGTGAAATGTTCCTTGAATTTAAGTGGCGAATTTAGTTTGTTCAGTGAATCATCCTTTGCTTCTTACTCATCAATATGAGTTTGGTGGTTTATGAAATCAACGAAATGTGACGGAGAAAATGGCTACATTCCTTGCTTAAATTCCTTACTGTAAGTGTACTGTGGTTATGTTTTAATGAATAGACACCCTTGTCTGTAATTTTTGAGATTCCAAATAAGCCCTGCCCTATGACTAAATCACAACTATCTACAGTCAGCTTATGCTAAAATATCCTGAATCTCTCCACTCTTAACACTGGGGTCGTTTACATTTTTCCGTTTTCATTATTAAATGAATGTTAGTTTAAAGCACTATGCCAGTGCTGGTGTGTGACTGTGGCAGCTCTCCCCATCATAAATACAAGTATGACGTGACATTCCTTGCCTTACATCTGACCTTTTACCTTAAAGCCAGTTGATTGCGAGTAGACCAAGGAGAACTGTGACTCTGATTTACCTCTGCCCCTTCCTACGGCTCCCCTTTCAGGAATTAGCGGTCAGCAGCAATGTGTAAATTAGCGTTCCAGTGGAAATCGCACAAGTCATTCAACCCCCCCATAAAAAAAAAATTCCCCTGTCCCCCATTTATGTTGAGGGATTTCCTTCCAAGGAATACACACAAATATCAAATTGAAGTGTAAGAAGCTTTTATGTCTAGTGTGGTCAGCCTAAACAAGAAAAACAGCCAGTGTCCAACTTTTTTTTTTTTTTTTCTCTTCTCAACTAATATGTTGTTGTTCCCTCTGTCTGGTGGACAGGGCCAATAGAAAACTAGCGTGGGCATTAAAACTGCGGCAACACATAAATCTCCTAAGTTTTTTTTCCCCACTGTACACAATGTATGAGAAATTAATTGCCTTCAGATGATTTAAGTTAATAATGGTTAGAAGCACTGCAATGCACTGGCCATATAGTGTGAATATACAATATGCGACCAATACCCATTCCCTCAGAACGGGAAACGGGCCCTGCATATAGGCGCATGCGCTGTGTACTGACTGTTTCTGTGTTGTGATGAAACCCACTTAACTGAATGGCATTTGGATTCGTTGAGAGATGGAGGCTTTGGCGAAAGAGCACTTTCGCCAGTTCATCACAACTTTTATTACATCGGTTTGCTATGAGGTCTCAAACTGGGTTCAAACATACACTGCATTTCATCCTATAAACAATATTAATAACTCCCCTCCCTCTTTCCCCGATGTTTTTTTTCAGTGTTCAAAGAAGGAAAATGGATGGATGTTAAAGCACACTACCAGACAACCTGTTTAAAGTACTTAGAAACTGGTTAAAGTACTTCCTTGATCAATGAACAGAAAATAAACACACTCTGAATGATGCTGCAGGTTGTCTCATGTATGAAGTATAGACCCCTCAAGTTAAACATACAGTTTGCAAAAATCCCACTTTATACTGCCCTTTCAAGAATGTGTCTGGGTTGTTTTCATGAGACTGAACTTTAATAGATATGTGTCTGGTTCATGTCCACTAAACACATCATATTAAGATTTTCCTTTTTTTCGGATTCCATGTCGGCACGCAGAAATAAATCCATTGGAACTTTTTGTTTCCAGTTGTTGGCTGGTATTGGCTGGTAACCAAGACCCCCACCCCCACCCCACCTGCTGCCAGAAATGCTAAACACTAGCTGAACACAAAACATGGTCTAACTATTCTTTTAATAGCTTTAGGATGAGGAATTAATGAAAATCAAAATATCCAAATAAATTAGAATCATGGCTGTGAATTAATTTTTCTCATGTTTGTTGTCTGTCTTTTCTCCCCAGGATCACACAGGCATCCGTTTTCTTTTATGAAAAGCGTAACTGTTGAGGTGGTGCTGCAGTAGTGACAGAAAATTGTACTACTTCTTTCTCCCCCTAGGGGGCAGCATCATTGAAGTCCATGAGCATAATGCAATTGTTGCAAATACCCTATATATATATATTTTTTTTTTTGATTATTTGAAAATCGGTTACTTCCCCAAGAGATTTTTGTCGTCTTTTAGCCCTGTGAAGTACAGAAGTTTCTTTAATAGTGAGCACGAAGTCCAAAAAGCCAGTCTTTCTGCACATCAGAGAGGGCAGGGAAAGCTTTTGTATTATAATAATTGGCGCATATGATGGAGTGAAAATCAAGAGAGGAAACGGTGAAGGACAGCCTTGGAGAGTTGAGGTTTTTGCACTCCTGTTTGGAAGCGAACAGTATACGTCTGACCTTTTATTGATTTTTGTGGCTCTTATTCAGATGTTTTCAGCTGTTTTTCATGAGATGCGATATTGAAACGCCACACTGTTTAAAATCACACTCTTGTACGAATAATGAAAGCAAGTCAAGCTTCTACAAACAATGTGTTTTGACAGATCCTGGGTCAGTTTTCCCCCCAGTGTTTCTTGTTTTAAGTGGCTGTGCGTGTTTAACTTTTTACCGCTAAAAGCTGATACTGTACCACTGAAAGATTAGGATTTCTTTGTAGAAATCCAAAGTCCATCAAAGAAGATGAATATATGATATCGCAAGTGAAATATAAGACCAGAAAAAAAACACTCTTATGAAGCAACCACTGAACTGTAAAAGCCAGCTTTAGGTTAGTCTTTGTTCAGACCTTTAGAAACTATGCTGAATCAGAATTCTAAATGAGACATTTATTCATTTGTTTTTTATTTTGTGTAAACTTTAATTGCCATAGGTTTTTTTTATTGATTTTACCCAATTTAACCCCCTCTTTTTAGACCAGCACCATTTTATTAATCCCTGAATTTTGTTAGCATGTTTCATTTGACTCCTGTCTTCGTTGGTATCACTGCTTTGATAATGTGCGGCACCTTGACCTGAGGATGGGAATGCACAATGATGTACTATACTGAATCTACTGAAAATGTACTGAAATGTACTGAAAATGTACTGAAATGTACTGAAGTTTTAAATTAGATTCTGAAATCATTAGGCTTAGATAGCAGCAGACTCGACCCACCAATCACAACCCGCAAATCCGATTCCAATAGCGCATGGATGTTTGTGCACCCAGCAGGTTTCTAATGAAGGAAACGACAGTTATTGTCACAGGCACGATTCTTTTTGAGCCTGTATCAGCGTTTCAGCTGTTTTGACATTTATACCTCATCTCATATTATTTTTTATCTTGGTACTGTTTTGGCAGCCAGTCCCTGTCTCAGGTCTCCCTTATGTATCTTTAAATATTTAACCGAGGTACTTTAAACCTGTTCTGTGTTGCGCTCCCCCTGTCCTTTAAGGCCAGAGTTATTATTTCAAACAATCAGAGCAGTATGAAAGATGGCAAGGCGTACTGTAGCATTGTGTGCATGTACTGTACTAAATACAGCAATGTAATACTATATCTCAGATTAAACAATCGACAACTTCAGCTCTGTTTGTGTTTAAACATTTACTTTTAAAGGATTACAGTTTTGGGCGCCAGATCCTTGTGCCCTAGACAAAAAGGCGACATGAGGAATTTAAACACAACTTCTTTTGTTCCATGACAGATTTTAGGTAGCGGTTCTTTCATTAGGGCTCCCAGCGTGGACTTGCGTGCCGATTATACCCTGGTAGACAAATATTTCCCCTCACGTGTTTTGCGAGAGGCAGATCTCAGCGCAGGGCCGCAGTGCCGGTGTTCAATTTCAGCAGGACCCCATCACTCTCTCAGGTGTACAGAGCCATCAAAACAAGATGGCTGCCGCAGTTTATCAACAGCCTTTGCTCAAGCGGGATGGCGTTGACTGGGCGGGGGTGTTCCCCCATTGATCGAGTCTGATGTAATCTCCCGGGAACAAAGTTGCCTATTAGTTTATGGCTCGGTGTCATTTTGACAGTTATTAGACAGCCAGTTGGACTCGCTTTTGGACGCTCAGCCGCTGACTCAGTACTCGCCAAAACCAGCTGCACAGCGGGCGGCAATTTTTTATTTCAGAATATGATGGAAATGGGTGGGGGTGGGGAAGGAGGGAGGAAAAAGTGCAGTCACAATTGTTTTTGGAAAGTCGGCTTAAGTAGTTCGAGTCATTTCTGCTGTGCTTGCCTTGCACACGGGGACAGTTTTCATTGGCATGACAATAATTATATGACTGGGACTGCAGCGGTTTTAATATCTTCCTCAAGTATATAATGTTTCAGCAAAGCCAAAAAGTGAACCAAAAAAAAAAAACCCAAAAATCGTCTACAATGAGTACATTACAAATGGCGCATATGCATTGCACTTTCTAGCCTGAGAAGTTACACATTTGTGTTTTTTTTTTTGGCTTGACTTGCCACATAAGCAGACAGTCTGACAGTCATGGTGTGGAAGACGGATTTGGAAACCAAATTTAGTTAATTGCCGCCAGACTCATCACACCTTCATTAAGCTGCTTAGTGGTGTCAGGTCTGGAGAGACGGGGGGCCCCTTTTTGCTTGTGGGTGGCACCGGGGTCTGTGAGAATAGGAAAGAAATATGCCAAATCTGCGCTAAAGCTGTCGGCTTTGCACATTGGGGATTTGACCCTGATCAGGGGTCTCCAAGTTAACAGATTAATTCACCCGTGGATTAAGTCAGCCCCCCCCCCAATCCCACCAGTGTCAGGAGAGGGCTTATTTAGTGTTGGGACTCATTGCTTTTCTTCTTTCCTCTCTCAAATTTTTACCTGTAGTGCCTCAATTGGGAGTACTGGGTCTGTTTCTCACCTAAACATCAGGCTCGGCGGGGCTTTGGCCTGTAACTGGTGACACATGGCTCCACTAGGTATCCCGTCCCAGTGTCCTGGAAACAGTGCTGTTTTAAAGGCTTTACCACAGTTCAAAGCCCCTCTAAGCCGTACGACCAGCGGGGTCACGCTCACTAATGGCCATTCCTCTGCTGTCCACTCTCCCAGGCCTCACGCCCTGCCTCCCTCACAAACTAACTCTGCTCTTTCTTCTGTCCCCCCTCTGACAGCAATTCTGAACTTGGACAACACCGTGGTTGACCTGGAGACCTTGCAGGCCCTCTATGAAAATGTAAGTTGTTACACACACACACACACACACACACACATATATATATATATATATTCTTTATATTGTATCACTGTGATGGAAACTTGCGTACAGTTACATTCAGTCAAATTATTTAATGGGCTGGATTGTTCACTCAGGACAGTGAATTAGACAGCAGCTCAGGTGCCACATGCCTGCCAAACAGTGAGAGATGGTGCTTTCTCTCCGCCTCGCTCTGACTGCAATTAGCCACACAGACTTGGGTGTAATTACTCGTAATTGCTCTGTAAAGAGGACCCTGGTGGTAAATCCTTGGACAGAAATGTTTATTTCCAGTGTGGGGGTTTTTTGGGGGGGGGGGTTAAGGGCTTGTTGTGGAAATGTGTTTGCAGTTGCCTCATGACAAAGGATGATGAATTAGGTTCTTTATGCCTCACCATTACCGCTGGATGTTGGCTTCCATGCCACGGTCAAGATCCTGACGGGCTGAAGTCTTGGGCCACTCCGTGCAAGTCATGGAAGCGTTGTCTGCTTTTTTCCAGCAACAGTGTTTTCCCCATCATCCATCTTGTCCCGTCAAGGCATAAAAAGCTTAATTCAAGGCATCGCGGTGCCAGCAAGTGCGCCTGTGTCTTAAATGAGTGACCGGAATGCTCACTCCCCTGTCTGCCGGAGACTAATGCAAAAACAATGACGAATGCATGTTTTCGGCTTTGCCAGAGTAAGATTTGCAATGGATAAAGGGTTGGTAAAATGCTGCGTGGACACCTGTTAGGCCATTCTTGAGAGATGATGTACTTTTTTCTGTGGTGGGATGGTGCTTACAGGAATATGTTTATTTGAAAAAAATGAAAGCACAGGAAATGTTTTTGTCCATCACTAGGCCTTTAAAAGTAAGGCATTTTTAAATTTGGCATCATCATTTCAGCTGCACGCAATTCGTGATGCTGTTGTGTTTCGGCCTTCCCTAAGAGCTGGAAGTTTTTGTGGGAAAACAGGATCCATAGGTTTGGAACGCTGGTTTAATTGAGACCACAAATGCACTCTGGCGTGCTTCAAAAACACATGCAGAAACGCATTAATATCAGTTCAAATAAGAAAACCACAGATCTGTTGGAAAGTAAGCTGTTTACTGAGTCTTGTGAAAGTAACTGAATTCCTGTCCCTAATGATAAGATGTTTTGCCTTTTGCTGTGAGAAGAAGCTGTAAATCAGTGTTCACTTTACTGTTCGTATTATTGTCTGTCTGTGCAGTGTTGCATCTTGATTGTCTGCTGGTAGACGTTTACATGTGTTTGAGACATTTTACTGTTACTGCTGTGTATTTTCCATATTTGTGCTGCCTAATCCAAAAATGGCAATCCATTGAAAGCCAGTGTATTTGTTAATGAAAAGGAAAACAGCATGTTATCCGAGCTCTAATATATCAGACATAGCTAATGTCAAAAATGTCTAAAATGTCTAAAAAAAGAACTTGCACACCCCTTTTAAACAGGGCACAAGTGAGTGTGTTTTTTTTTTTTTAATTCTCAGTACCACTGCAGTCAAATTCACAAAGTAGTTTTGTGAGTAGTAGCTGCTTAGCTGAACATATTAATAAAGAGTCCCTCAACTAGAAAACCACATTTATAAATATTGTTCATGAAAATGTCTTTTGACATGAGACACATGGTAATTCCAAGCAAATGTGTCATAAGCGGGGATCAAAAAGCTTGTTTCCATGTCTGGGCCCAAGGCAGGGCTGTTGAACTGAGCAGCAGAGTAGTTGGGATTTTTTTTTGTTTTTTTTTTTTTTTCATATGTAAGACTCCGTCCTGTCTCATTTTGTAATTCTTAACCACAGTTGGACGGTCACTGGAGCCGCCTGATGTGCCAGCGCTCAAAAGCGCGACTGGAAGAGCAAACACACAAGCGTCGAGGGGGTCACTTAAGCGCGGCACCAGCTCAGTCGTGAGAACAATTTGTAACTGTTTGAAGACAGTGCTCTCCCTCTGGGTAAAAAAAAAAAAAAAAAAGATAATAACAAATAAAGTCCCATCGGCAGCAAACCGGCCTCCCTGGCTAGGAGTAAATTGAGACGTTAAGATGTTTGTTTCATGGCAGCTTGTTCAGTAATTATGGAAACCAGGCTCACTGAAATCAGGATCACTGAAGCTGAACCCTGTAACTGCAGGGAAAACAATAGCTAGTGGTACCTTTGCAAGTGGTCTTCAGTGCAGCAAGCAGAACTACAATGTTCCGCTTCCATGCTTTTTTTTTTTTATTTTTTATGAACTTGTCTCTTTTTCGAGGCTGATATGCATCTTGTGCTGTGTTGTTATTGATAGTCCAAGGCTAAGGAGAAACGTATCCATTTATTGATCTTTTGATAACATCTTGAGTTGTCCCCATTTACAGCTCTCATTCATAATTCTGCCAGCAGAGAGCAACCTGCTTTTTATTAAAAAAATTTACACTATAAAACACTGTGTAAATTGGAAGCAGAGCCTGCCCTTGTCGACAGATGGCAAAGTGAACAGAATACTAATCATTCTGTTTGATGCCCACGTTTGAAGTATTGCAAAACTATGCGTGCGCCGAGCCTTGAAGTTAACATCGTCTCGTTTTGTTTGATTTTTGCGATGGAGCTTAATGGATCCAAAAGTTTTTCCAAAGTTTACATTCAGTCAGGCCTTTTTCTTTTTTTTTCAGCCAGGGTCTTCAAGGCGTGTCACTTTGAAAGAGCTCGTTGGTTTAAAATGAGAGCCCGTCACACGTTTGTCTCATTTTGACAGGAACTCCTGTAAATGGTGATTAGACCGACTTTGATCACAGTATTGTTTGCTTCCTTTCTTTCCTTGCTTTTAAAAAGGAGTCCAAGACATTAGGTTGGTGCTCCCTTGAAGTCAGGGCGTAATTACGCGCCACGTGTTTACTCTTGGATGCAAGTGCCCCGATTATGTCGTTTGTGAAAGCCGTTTGTGTACAGAAGAAAGAGCCTGGCCCAGCGTGAAACCTCGAGGAAAAAATCGATTGCATTCAGATTCTGGGCTTCGCGAGAATTTCTGTTTAAATGAGGACGCCTGAAATGCACTTTTTCGTGCTGTCTTTGAATGCGTGGGACAGACATGCTTTAAACATAAAGTTCCCCAGACGAATTTCACACGCAGGTATTGTTGCGCCTTGTTGGGGATTACAGCACCCTTGTTCTCAACTCAAGACATACAGCAGGTGTGCTAGGCATGCAGATCCTCTGTCAAATGTTCCTCTAATATGACGTGTCACAGAGGTTGTTAAAAACAAAAAGGTGTCGGTATTGCACTGCACTGTAATTCTGGCATTCTGGGCAGCAGTAGGTGCCAGACACGGGCTTAATGTACCCATGTGGAGCACAGAGCTCTCCTGTTGCCATTCACTCCCATTTAAGAGTTAGCCAGCGCTGGTATCAACACAGTACTTCCCCAGCCTGTATTGGGAGGTGCAAGTGCGAAGGTATTCAGGTTGGTACTCGGTTGGTAGAACACAACTCAGACACATCTTCAGTGTCTGTTCATTTCACATTCATCCTGTGTCTGTAGCTGCAGAGCACAATGTATCATTGCATGTGTGCAGAGACAAATGGAAAATCTAAAAAAAAAAAAAAAAAGAACATAAATGCTTTATAATGCTAAATAGTGCTGTCTAGCCACTTTGGTTAAAAACCACAAGTAAAAGGTTTTGTGAAGGAATCCATGCAATGCTGGCTGCCTCTACCTTCAATTCTTTTAATCTTTTTTTCCTCCCCTGACTCCCCCCAACATATTTGTTGTTCTACGGGGGTGATAGTTTTATAATAAGGCCTTAAATGATTTGTGTTTACAAATATTTCACGAGCAGGGCTCCGTCTTTATTTTCCCACTCCTGCACAGTGGCCAGCCCCGACTTTGAAGAAGCGGCAGCGGGACAAGGACTTTCAGACATTGTTTCACAACCTAGCGTTTCTCATAATTAAGAGGTTTCAGGCCACATTTTTAACTTGTGTTATAACACATTTAGTGGAGGAAATGTTTCAGACAGTGTGGTTTTGTTCTCAGTTTTATTGGTTTTGGTTTCCTTTAAGTTAAGGAACCACTTTCTTTGGGGTTGCAGCATAAACAAAATTCAGATTCTGTATTCCAAAATAAAGTTTGGATCAAAATTAGACTGCTGGTATGCATCTCCAATTATACATCTATTCCCAGTTTAGAAAACAAAGGGCAATAGCTACTACAGTTTGGTGGTAACTCTAATTCATGGCCTTTTACTTGAATGAGTCATTTGGCTTATTGTTCTGTCCTGATTTTCAGCAATAAACCTGCTAGCTTTTGTTCACAGTAAGGTGAGAGGTAACGCAGCAATGCAAAAGGTGTGTACATGTTGCGATCTAAAGTGCCACTGCTGTCATGATTTCTTTACAGAGAGCACAACAGGAAGAGATGGAGAAAATTGAAAAGCACATCAAGTCGTCAAAAGAAAAGGAAAACACGAAACCGCTGGACAAACCTGAACAGTAAGAAATCTCCAGACACTTCGACACAAGGTGCTGTTAGGGGCAATATTTCAGTTGAAAATACATTTTACACTTAGGATTCCATCTTTTCCCCAACTGGCCAACTGGCTCTCCTATTGAACGGCAGTTGTTGTAATAGTGGTCAGATTCACCCATTTCAAATGCAGATGCGTGCAGCTGCTTTGGATAGCAATTGGGGAAACCGAACGTCTACATTTACTCCAGCTCACTCATTTTAGTTGTGCTGGAGAGAAAAGGATCCTAAACCAATATCTCCTATTACAGTTTGAGTGTATTCGGTGTTCCTGTTTCACAAAGTGTAATTTAGAACATGTTAATGTTAAAAATGTCTTTTTTTACATCATGAAACAGTGGGTGGCGGGGGTGGGAGTTTGAAGGCAACGGTCTGTATTTTAGTGCATTCCTTGCACATTAAAGGCCACCAAATGTCATTCTTTGAAAAAATGTGCAGCTTTTCTTAGAAGTATCATTTTATAATGCAAGTTAAAATGTGGCTTTCAATGAATGTATTTTGGGTTTGTAGAAAAAGTAACCCCCTGATGTACAAACACGTTCACAAGCTGACAGAGCCATATGCTTTTCAAAGCAGATTTATGCTGTGTGGCTCTGAACAAATAGTTTAACTGTATAGACCCTGAGTGTGTAAGCTACTCAGACTCTGCCATGGGTTTCCTTTTAGTGTCCCATCAATTGTCAGTCAGTCTCACCGGTCTCATCAATTGTTTCTGGAAATGTCACTAATATGCTGTCACATCCTTCATCTCCATTCCTCTTTTCACAAACGCATTCCTTTTCATTCTTGCAGATTCCTCTTTCAGTTGTCACAAATCCCCAATTTCTCAGGACGGGTATTTTGCATCCTCTTTCAATCAACATTCACGGAAAGTATATCCTCCATCCTCCGCAAGCTTGAAATGCTGCAGAAAGTCTGCACGGTGAGTTCTGGAAGAGGTGGCTATTTTTCTTCCCCGCTGCCTCGCCCCGGCGTTGGTTCAGCTGCTCGTTGATAAGGCATAGATTTGAACCACAGCTCTCCTCCGACATCACTATTCTTCGAAATGGTCTTTTGAGAGGTTCCCAGAATGTGGAATGGGGGCCGGCAAACTCATTTAGTACAATGCCAGTATGAACACAGGATTGCAGTGTATCGCCAAGTGGTGAAAATTGCAAAAGGTGCATTCAGTCAGCCTGGTAACAACCCTGTATCCCAGGGGTGAATTAATGTACCTCCCATGGAAGCCAGATGGATTGCATTATTGGCAGAGACCTTTATCTTACATAGCTATTACCTTTATGTACAGTCAGTTTATACACCTGGGTATTTACAAAGGCCATTTAAGATATGACATTTTGAGATGTCACAGCCTGTGCACAAAACCGGATTTGAACATGCAGCTCTCTGGCTGGATGAGATGCTCCTTATCTGCCATGCCTCCCTGGATGCTCACCGCTCTCCCTCCCCTTCCCCGCTGTGTGACAGACCCTGCAGAGCGGCCCTGGGGTGATGCAGGTGCTGGGCCTGGTGCTGGCCTTCGGGAACTACATGAACGGGGGAAACCGCACCCGGGGCCAGGCGGACGGCTTCGCCTTGGACATCCTGCCCAAGCTGAAAGATGTGAAGAGCAGTGTGAGTACGGCCACACAGAACCACATCGCATTCCCCATCACAACAGCTTTACTCTGTCTCATTTTCTGACTGAAGAGTTATCTTACAGTAACCTTACAATAACTTTGCCTCTCAGTTCAAAGCACTTCATGTATCTCATCATGATGACCTTTATAATAATAAGTTAAGGCACTAGTTAATTTTCATGGCAGTAAGTGATTGTCACCTTGGTATAGATACTGAATTCAGTTTCCAGTTGTAGGCATTGCTTTAGCTTGATGGTCCTCAGTCACTTCAGTGTTGACCCTGTTATTCTTATTTTGTCATTTTTTTAATAAACTCTGTCATAGACATTCTCCAGCAATACTACATAGCTGGTTACATTAAAGAACAATGATTTTCAGTTTGCGTTGTTCTCTCTTCCCTTTTAGGATAACACCCGGAGTCTTTTGTCTTACATCGTCTCCTACTACTTAAGGCACTTTGACGAGGTACGGTTTGGTTCTTGTTTGTTTAAGTTCCAGTTTAAACTGTGATATGCTTACACATAGGCAGTTTTGTTTCCTCCTTCCTGCCAATGGGATAATATGACTTGTTTGTTGTTTAATTTTATTTATTTCTCCTCTTCTCAGTGGTAACTAATGCTCTGGCCTGCTGAATCGGCAGGATCTAGATTTGTCTGGCCGCTGTTCCGAAGTGCTCCATAGCGCTCTGTAAATAAGTTGTTTAGCTGCATGATATCAGTCGAGCATGTGGCCAAGAGCAACCAACGTGACAAGATCTGGGATTCAACACGTCCTGTAATATCCTGATGGGCTCGGCGCGAGCATGTGTTTCTATTAAAAGTGTCTCATTTTGATTTATTTCATCATAACTGTGATTTATGTTCTCACAAGAACATGGGAGCCAGCCTCCTATTCAGGTTTACTTGAGGGGTTTTATCACTGATTAGCGTTTGGCTGGGGATGGCATGTTTGCCGTCACCATCTCGTGATATATGGAGCCGTTTTGTTTTATTTTTTCTTTTTTATTTTTTGTGTTTTCATTCTCCCCTCTGTCCTCTCTGCAGTGGTAGTGACAGTTACTCATGCTTGTCAGAATGACTGACTGTGTCCCTTCTCACACGGCCGCGTCCTCTGTCTTTAATTTAAATGTGGTCACGGCACCAAACCGCTCGCTGAGTGTTGTTTCGTGACCCATTTTCTTCCACAAGCGGTCTTGTTTCTTGGCTTTTGATAATGCCCCATTGTCCATATATTTACATTGTTCCCCGAAACGTGTAGTTAGCGGGAGGGGATGTTATGCCACAGCACCTCATGTCCCTGTTCCATTCATTCCTCGCAGGAATCCCCCTGCACTTCCAGGAGTCGGGCTGCTGTTAAAAATGCCTTTGTCCTCACATAGAGGACCTGGTGTCTTGGCTGATCTGTGGGGGTGAAGTGGTCGTGTCCTGAGGTTGTGCGTTTGGGTTGCAGGACGCGGGCAGAGAGACGTGCGTCTACCCTCTCCCCGAGCCACAGGACCTCTTCCAGGCCTCGCAGATGAAGTTTGAAGACTTTGAGAAGGACCTGCGCAAGCTGAGAAAGGACCTCAATGGTAACCAAATCTCTCCTCGTAGATCCCTCGTGAGCCTGGGGAGGGGGAGCACTCCGAGACAGATTCTCCCCCCACTGATAACAGGCTGACAGGCGAGAGACAGCAGACCCGTCAGCCTTGATGTTTTGGCTTTCGCGCTATTCGAGATAGTCGCCCTTCGCCTGCAGAGGGGAGAGTCAGGAGTGCTTGCATTCGGATCAAATGCCGAAGCTCTTTATCTGGTAGTAAAACTACAGCCTGCCACGAACAAATGAGAGGAAGGGAGGAAGGTTTGAGTTTGAAGTCTGAGGTTTCTGATCTGTGTTCAGGGCTGAGGTGTTATGCCACATGTACCGAGGCGTGCTCCTGCAGTCATCTTGTCCCCATGTGAAGCGCATAAAACATCATCATAGATGGGGACTAGACAGCAGAAACAAACCCCGGTATGCAGCCACCCAATGACAATGACAATTCAGACTCCCCACAAAGCTGCCAGATTCATAGCCCCGTCGAATTGAAGACTGTTTTGGAGTCTGTGGCTAAAGCTGGGGACAGCACATCAAAATGTGATTGATGACAAATGAACTTATCTGCACACTCCATCTGGTAAATGATCTTTTTTTTTTTTTTTTTTCCCCATCAACAGCTTTTTTCTTTTACAGCCCTGACTTTCTCGCGGACCAGGCCTGAAAGAGACCCACTTTGGCAGTTCTGTATAGAACATGTGTGCATCCTCCTGATTACGTGGTCACTACTTAAGCTGAATGCGACACAGGCAATAATGTAGGGCAGGGAGCAAAACCAAACGAAACTGAGGAGGCCTTTGGGTTGCTGTGTTGTCACCGAGCCCTCTGCAGTGGTGAAACCTGTCAGCTCCCAGGCTTGATAAGATGTGAAATCACCATTTGTTCCACAGAGCTACAGTCCCAGTCAAAAGTTGGAATGAAATCATGGGAAACACACATTCAAAGACATTTTGATCTACAGACTTTGGCTTAAATGCTTGAAATTTGCTTCTTAGATAAATGTACATTGTGAAGTTGATGCCTATGTATGAATTTCTTTCCAAAAATGCATCAGAAATATAAGCTTTTTGATTGGTCACTTTTTTTTTTGGTCACTGCTTAATTCCATGTGTTATTATAGCTTTGATGTCTTGACATTCTAAAATGTGGGAAATGGTACCAAAAAAAAGTGTGTACAAACTTTTTACTAGTACTGTACATTTCTACTTGCAAGAGGACCTGCTCTTGTGATAGAGAGGTGATGCAGAATTTTCCAAGACTCATTCCTAAGGCGCCAGTGTTTTTAAGCATTTTAACAGTGTCAGTCTCAAGCAAAAGGATGTTCAGTAAGCCAGGTCAGGCAGTTTTAGATGAGACCTTAGTTTGTTAGACAAGACCATGTGGATGCGCCTCTGGTTCCTAAAAAAAAACACACTGTAAACTGAAGTTAACATTGGACATTAACTAGTCAAGATTGTTTACACCTCGTTTTCACCATCAGATGTTTCTTCCATATGAACTCAGAATAGGCCTGCAGTTAATTTTCATTCATGCTATACTTTGTGACTTGGTTTATTGTGAACTTCATTTGGTGTTCCTTTTTTCAACACTTTGAAATGCATGAACTTGTCTTGGGGATTATTTGACATTGGATACAAGTTTATTGTTAGCAAGGTTTTATCTGACACACTTGTACAGCTGAGCTTGGAAGACTGAGTTAGAATGCCCTACGTGGTCAGAACTTTAATACAGAATAGGGGATGTAATGTAGTGTATGTGATTTAAGTTGTATGATGATACATAAAATATCCAATATATCAGCCACCTCAAATCCTAATGACTGCAGGCTTGACTTTTATTAGATTTATCTGTATTTATATTTATGTTGATAACATTAGATGATATATCAATATCACAAAGGGGTTGCACTGCTTCTAAAATGAACTGCCTTTTCTTAGTTGGTTGTATTTAGGGTCTCTGTTTAGCACTAAACAGAAGATATCCTTATTTTAAACTGATACTCAGTAAAAACATTGTAGTTGACACTGCAATGAACAGTGCATATTTGCACAAATGCACTGTTTTCCCACAGTGTAGAGGAGGTTTGTCTGGAATGAAATCCTCTTGTTAAAAAGGAAACTGTGCAAGGAGTGCACATACTAGAATGCCTGAAAGACACAAGTAAATCTAGACTCTGTTTGAAGATTCACTATATTTTTTTTCTCTTAGCGCTCCCTTCTTCCTCGTTCTGACATCCTGTCGCTGGAGCCGAGCCGCTGGCGTGTTCGGAAGCAGGAGTGATGTATTATTTAGCCGACAGCGCTCTGACACAGTGCCGCGGCCCGGGGCCCTTTGGCTCCGCCAATTGCTTTCAAATTTCATGGCTCTGTAGGACTCGCCTCCCGCTCTTCTCCCAACTCAGCGGGGCTCGGCCTGAGAAGGCAACCCAATCCGCGTTTGATCTGCCTCGCCCCATTGCAAACCGCGCCACTGCGACCATGCCCCTAATGTGTCCCCCATGACTTCACTCCTGCCATGGTGTGTGTGTGTGTGTGTGTGTGTGTGTGTGTGTGTGGCTGGGGGTGCATGTGTGGCAGTGTCTCCCCTGACAGGCAGCCCAGCTACCTTGTGTTGGGGGGGGGGGGGGGGGGGGGGGGGGTTGGGAAGCCTGAACTCTTAACCGTGTATTTTGGTCACAGAATAGGCAGTCTTTTTCCATTTGATTGTAAGCATTTACGATCCCTCGCTGTGTTTAATTAAATGTAATCCCTTCAATTTTTTAAAGCAGTCTGTTAACCATGCTGCTGTTCAAGTCCTCCAGGGTAAACCGTGCTGAGACCTTTAACTTTCCACAATGATCCATCACACTGCAGAAGTGTTTGCCATTATTCTGGAAGTGTCATCTTGAGCTTTCATATACCATACTCTTTGTATTAGAATTACTGCTAAAAAAGTTCCTCCATTCTCAGTTCCCATAGTAGATGAATAGAACCTCCTTGGTGAATAGAACCTAGTTAATACTCTGTATTGATACACAAAAACCTTTAAGCCATCAATCTTTGAGGAAGGAACCTGTTGAATCAGTGATGAAATGCATTGTTCATTTTCCTCAGATTTGTCATAACCTGAAGAGTCAAACTTTTTGACATGTCAGACATTCTCTGTTATTGAGTATGTGGTTTTACATAACGAGTAGCCACATTTATAGATTTTAAGTCATGACATTAGCTTATGTGGGTTTTTTAATCTGTTTTAATCCAATGCCTGCCACAACCAGCACTACCTCAGTATAAAAATCAAGGCTTTCTTTTTTTTTTACAGCAACTTAATTTTCTGTCTGAGGCATGTTATGGTTTTAAAGGAATTGAAACGAACTAATTTTGTGTCAAGCAGTGCCGCGTCAAGAGAAAGCGCTCTACAAATGCCAGCTTCCTGAGTTTGCTCTTCAATAGCTGCCGTGTTAATCTCTCTACCACAAGCCTTCCTCCTCTTCACTGCCATCCCCAGTGAGCTATCACTCGAATTAGCCTTTTGATTACCTGTATGCAGTTCTCAGGCCAAAGAGCTTGGATGTAATTGCATTGCTTGCACTTCCATGTGTAAATATTGATGTAAATGTGGAGTCAGCAACCTCTGCAAAAAAGCAGCACTTTGAACACGAAGTTTAAGCTTGAGGTTATTTCCTAAGGGCAAGCACTTTAAGAGGCTGGAAGTTGTTAGCGCATTTGAAATGGTTAACAGACTCCATTCGTTTTTGTTTTTTTCCTCCACTTTTTTCCTGTAAATTTGCCTAGCTTTAAATTCTCAACTGTGAATTTTGCCCCCTGCTCCTTGCTCTTCCATCTTATCAATCAAAAAAGACCGAAACCCGATCCCTCCACAAAGCGGGGAGAGTCTTATCGATCAAAGGCTCCCAAGAGCAGACCAGCTCCTAGGAGGCAGGCAGAGCAGCCTGTTTCAGGGAACCCTATTTGGGAAATTGTCTGTGCCCATTTCACTGTCTGATTTCTTTGTTTTCAGAGGCGATCCAAACCGCTCATTAAATTATTAAAACGTGGAAGCAGGCGAGTGTAGTGTAAACAGTTCCAATCCCGCCCCAATTCGCACAGTGTGTGAGAGAGAGAGACAGCACTGAAAAGTGAGCCTCTTTTAATCACAGCGTCTGGTCTTACAGCTTTGGCTAGAGCTCGGGCTAGATGAATTGACAGTTGGTATTCAAGGCATTGTGTCCATCATAGACCTGCGTGCTTTCCTTTCCATATCCAATAACGGATATAACATGGTATCAAAGAAAATTTTTTGTATTCACTCTTTTGATATTTCTAGCCATATTTTGGGCATCAGCGGGCCTTTGTATAAAGAAAAGGCTACTGATAATGACGTGGTTAGCTTTCTGCATTTTGATCAGTGGATCGGGCTTTGCGTGGGCTCTCTGATATCAACCGTTTCAGACTGCCGGGGTGGCGTCCGGTGGCGCTTTTCTTTTCCTTGCAGGGAGAGTTATTTGCAGTCATTTCAATTGCTAATGGCTCTGATCTCATGCACCGTCCCCAACAGCGCCAGGGGACTCACAATCGATACGCAGCAGCGCCAGGGTAATGGCTAGCATCTGTTCGCTGCGCGTTACTCCCCCCTAATTGAAACCAGATGGGGCAATAGCCAGGGCTCCTGTAGAACCGTGAGTCGTGTTTTTAGTGTCCCCACAAATCCAAAACAAGACAGTCTCAGGAAACCCCTCCACCCCGAGCAGCTCTACAGTAAGTCAAGCGGCACAAAGAATTTGGGGTTGGGGGGGGGGGAGAGGGGTGGGGGTGAGGGGTGTGCTTACCTGCTCCCTCTCCACCGTAGGCTGGACCTGCAGGCTCGTAGTAAGTAATTAGACACAGTCCTTGGAGGTTGAGTATGAGGGCCACATTAGAGAAAGAGAAAGGGTATATTAGTTGATACATTGTCAAAACAAATCATCCCTGCGCTGTGAAATTGGAGCACTGGGGGGGGGGGGGGGTCTGGGTAATTGTAAAGTGCTTTTTTCTGTGGTAAGGGGAGCACTCTTAAGGTCCTGCAATGGAGAAAAGCTGAATGACAGAATGGAAGGGATATTTATAACATGATAGAGCATAAAAGTTGTCATACTAAGGATGTTGTTACTACCTGTGCCGTAAAGGAACAGGCCGGCTTGGGTTTATTAAACTGGCAATCTTGGGTTTCTTGCAACACATTGTAGCTAAATGGTTAGTGCCGATCCAGGATGACAGTCCTCTGGGACTACAGGACAGAATTTCTTACACGACATGCCATGATAGTGTACTGTCTCTGCTTGGTAGTCACCAGTGCTGTGAATGTGTGCAAATTCAACCAGGATTAAGGTGCAGTAATTGGAATTAATACTTTTAAACAATGCAGGGTGATGACACAAGCCAATTGCATATTCACAGTAAAACCACATACAACTGTCCTGCTCATCCAAACAACCTTTAAAATACATACTATAGTGCTGTATTGTGGGAAACATAACGTGTTTACATATTGTTGTGTCTGGTGAAATCATTAAAATCAGTTGAAATCATTGTAATCCATGAAATCAGTTTTAACTGTTGTGGCATTTCAGAATGAACCCTGGGGAAAGTGTTTACATGCTGCACATTCAGTGACCCTCATGGAGCTGATTCAGGAAAGCTTGGCACTGTCACCCGAGTGTGTTTAATTCAAGGCTTTGTCCATTTGTTATTTTATCATTGTACCACTTTAGTTGCATTTTCAAAGAATGCTAGATTCTTGACTAGTACAAGAGATCAGGAGACTGGGGCATATGCTGGATACTTGTTTCTGTCTTTTCAACAAAATTCATGCTAAGTGGCTACCTGCTGGAATTCTGTCTGGTAATGCTATCATTTTGTTTGCCTATTTGTTTGCATTAGAAAAAAAGGCCTGCCTGCCTGCCCGCTCAGTCCGAAAGTTAATCAGCCAGTCACAGTGCATTGTGATTGCTCCTGGTCTTAGTTCCTGCATATCAATACATCACTCCAAGAGGCATGTCCCAGAGCTCGGCTAAATGGCCGCAGCAGATGTGGGAGCCATTGACAGTCACCGGGGGTTAAGTTAACTAGGTAACCACAACAATGTGGTCCTCCTTTGGACACAGGTCAAGAAATGCCTTTAAATGGGCCATATGGTGTTCCGATTTGTATTCGGCATGCAACTTTCTAATTCATCATTGCCACTGATTGTGCGTGACTTTCAGTCCTTCACAGGACTTTGAAAAATTCCGCCGAGCGCATTAGTCTTCGCGCGGTGAAACGGTATGCAGGTGAATCTTATGGAATGCATATCATCGCTTATTTATTGTATTTTTTACAGAGGCGTCTTTGAAGGTTAGCATGTGTGTATCGACTGTTTCATTTACTGTATGATATAGTTCCACAGGAGTAGATGTGCCTGCCAGCTTTGGGCTTTTGTATGTAGGTAGAGTTACATGTTAGGCATTGTGTTAGAGAGGGGCTGAATTTAGGGTGAGGAAAGTGGTTTAGTTTTTGGTTTTATGTTTTGGCAGGGCTCCACAATGATCTGTGCTTGTTTGCACAGGGCCACCAAAGCAAAGTATGATGAATGATAGAATTTTAAAAGTAATCAAAGTTTGGAACGTTTATTTTTTACCACTACCAGTAAATGGCACGTCTTTAAAGTAAAGTATATACATTCCATGTATGTTCTAGTGTTTGAAATACATTTGCCAAGCAGCCTTTAGTATGTATTGAATGGCTTTAGTACCAGTGAAGAGAAAGTAAACATATTATGACACAAAGTATCACTTACACCTAATGCAGTTCCAGTACAGTACAATCTAGGGTATTATTTTGAGAAATACTGAATGAACTCCAATACATATTGTATCTATGAGGATGAACCATAGCTTCTCTCCAGGGTGTGAGAGCTGAATATCATTGACAATTAACAGGTGTTCCAGTTTCTTTTATAAGTGTTATGAACAGCATATAAACCTTGACATAAACTGCCTTTTAAAAGTATAGTTATCATGCTTCTGATTGCTTGCTTGCTTGCTTGCTTGCTTGCTTGCTACAGTACCAAGGCATAATCCCCAGGCGTAGCTCATCAATAAGTATTCAGTATTATTGTTAGACTGCAATACATTTTTATAGTTTTATAGAGTTTGGTGGAAGGATGAACAACAGTACACCTGAATATTTTCAACAGTTCCAGGTGTGAAGGATACCCATAGTAAAGACTAGTGAAGAAACCCAGTTTGGAGGTAGAGAATGTTCTTCATGCTGAATGTGCTGTAGAGTGTTTGAATTCTCTGTTGTTAGGACTGTATTTGACCATTTTCTCCCTTTTTTTAATGCACATTTGCGGGTGTGCTCTAATGCATTCCAAGCATCATGCGATTAGGAGCCGTTTCTCCCGTTCCAGTCCTGACTGCTACCCCTAGCAGTTTTTCTCAGAATTTTCTCAGGAAGGAGCAGGGTCTGTCCCCTTAAACTAATCTAAATAGTGTCCTGGTAGTCGTTTTAAAAATCTACTTGTGCGTGTAAATCCTGTGAACCTTAATCCTAATCCTTTGACCCTAATGTACTGTATGTGTCGGGTGGAAGCTGGTTTAAATGCCAGAGTTGAAATGTATGTGTGAGTGTGCTGTCTTACAGTTGATGCACAGCTGTGGGGGACTTTGTGTTTGTCTCACTGGAACCAGACTGTGTAACTGTGTATTGTAGTTTCCCAGCATTGCAGTTTCTTTAATAATGGCTTTCTTCTCTGGTCTTTGATGTAACCATTGGTTTAATTCTGCTTGAAACCTCTTAACTAAATTATAAGTTCATGTGTCCCACATTTTTTATATGAATTTGAATTTCTTTTTAGTGTACGTGAGAAAAAATTCAATGTAGGAAGAAAGATGATCACAAATCAATAGACTGTATCAAGTACTATGCCCTGTAACAGGACAAAAAGAGTGGCATTTTCTTTCTGAAAAAGCATTTGTGGGCCCACCCTTATTTCCCCTCATGTAGGTTGCATTGTGCATCAGTCTAAAGAAGCCTCGTCTCTCCGTTTTCAGCCTGCACCACAGAGTCGGAGAAGGTCTGCCGCGTCTCCTCGGAAGATCACCTACAGCCCTTCAAGGACAAAATGGAGGAGTTCCTGAGCCAAGGTGAGGGCGAGCAGAGGGGCGGAGCATGGCTGTCACGCTCGTGGGTGATGAACCTCTCTCAGCAAAGCGGAGACGCTTTGACCGCGCGCACCAGAGGAAGCCGAGCGCACCAATCAATCTCTGTCCCATCAGCTCCGGCGGTTGCTTACACAGGCGCCGTGAGTCACGAGCAAAGTTTTTCATTTTACTATTATTTTTCTGAAACCCAGAGCGCAGTTTAGAGTTTGAAGTCGTTTGTGGGAGGGACGCTCCACTGATCTGTGAAGGCACATTAAACGGTCAAATAA
Source organism: Megalops cyprinoides (assembly GCF_013368585.1). Lineage (NCBI taxonomy): Eukaryota > Metazoa > Chordata > Actinopteri > Elopiformes > Megalopidae > Megalops > Megalops cyprinoides. The sequence continues at coordinate 54,938,595 of NC_050583.1, forward strand.
TGACTGTTGTTTCAAACTCAAGGCACAGGGCCATTCCTCCCCTTGTGTTTGACAGGCAGTATGAAATCATGTGTCAGTACTGTTGGAGCAGGAAGATTTGTGAGGATGGAAACTCTGACTGCCTTTCATTGAATGGCAAGAATATATATTGTATATGTGTGTGTACAGAAGGGCCAGCTTTACAATACCGTAAAGACCGCTACTGATTTATCTTCATAATGGGCTGACGTAAAGTGGGAGTTTGGAAGATGTACAGTCCCATGCCAAGAGAGAAAAACATACAAATTAGGTGAAGCATAGGAAAACAGAGACATATTGGTAAACAGGGGAAGGTTTGTGCACACATAAAATGACAATATAAACAATGTAAAAATATATAAAATGTATGGCAGATATATAAAATGTAAAACATAAAACCTCTAGATCAACTCTGCAAATTGTGTAGACTTTACAGTTTTTGTATGTCTGACTTTTAGCCATTTGCAGTGTTGGAATGCTGCTGTGGCAGCCTCAGCAACAGTATTTGCATCTCCTCGGAGGCGTTTCTCTATACATCACGCTGGCAGTGGCATCCTGCTTGGGTCGTCGGAAGAGGGCCCGCCGTGGCCTGGCTGTGATTAGCTGGCTGGGATGCAGCGCCGCTTAACGCATTTGGATAATGCTTCATGACCCCTGAAAGTCCCATTGACCATGAGATTTTTGTAACCCAGTTTTGTCATTAATCTCCGCATGTGACCCGTGAAACAGGCCTTGAAGACGTGGTCCTGATGTCAGGGCCTAGAAACCCCCCCCCTTCCTGAGCTGTCTGCCCTCGCACCCTCTTTCCCCTCCCCAGCCAGGCCCTGTAAGCCCCTTTCAGGGGCTGGGAAGACCCCGGGCTCCTAATGCTCCAGTTCTAACCACAACCGTGCTCAATTTGTCAAAGAGCACACAGGGCACTGACCCCCGGCGCCCCCGGCGGCTTGAGGAAGCCCCACTTCCCCGCAGCCACACATCACCGTGGGGAGGGGCGCTCCTCTCTGCCCTGCACCACGCTACTCCCCTCCCAGGGCTAGTTTTCCCCCTCCTGCTCCCTGTAAGTTTTCTCCAGAATCCAAATAAACATTCCGTGTCAATGGCTCTTGGAAAGCTCCGGAGCTGTTTATCCTGCCCGGCCTTTAAAAAAAAAAAAAAAAAAAAAAAGAGACAGGAAAAAAAGGGGTCCGTGATTCATTAGAAGGAGGAATGGCTGCAGATGATGAATTTGCAGTGTGCGCACATCCTGCTCGCCCCTTGTTTGTTGTCTTATTCGAAAGTGTTTATTTTTGTGTTTCTGACTGATTGAACGGGCCGACTTGAAAGGGGGCTAGCGTCCGCCGCCTCTCCGAGCCGCGGGCACGCCGAGGCGTTTCATATTCAAATGGAGTCCGTAATCTGTTGCACATGTGGCTCTCTTGTTTTTGGTGTCTTTGAGTCCAAAGTCGGAGGATGCACTGGTGAAAGCTCGCCTTTGACGGTGACGCGGGGAAAGGGCCGCCTCTTTTGATGGGCGTAAGCGGGCCGTTCCCCGAGGGCAGGGCCCATTGTTTGACGTGCGATCTGACTCCGTTCAGAATTCACAAAAAGGCCCCCGCGAGACGGATAGGGACTTCATATTTCGGTCGCTGTTGTTGTTTGTAATCCCGGGGTAAAGCCAGACTGCCACCCCCGCAATGTCAACAATTGTTATTATCTGACCATGAAACCGACCGCAGAATAAAAAGCAAAAGCAGGCCCAAAGGAGCAGCCATATTTCCCCATTTTATTTTATTTATTTAGCAGATTTTCCATGCAATCCAACCCATGACAGAACCGTAATAGTATTCTTTTCTGGAGCACAATATCTGACTGTGGTTATGCTGATCTCCTTCATTTATACAAGTTAATGCAGTGTAAGTACTAAAAGCATGTTCCTTTTACAAGTGCTCACCAGCTATCTTTTTATGTTCTATGTTGATCGTTTTTGTTTTACAGTGTTACCCACTTTGTTTAATAATCTACTATTCAGAATCTTTTTTTTTTAATTATGGCATACTTCTCTTAGTAGAATTATCAGCAAGCACCTCACACATCGCAGTTCTTGCAAATAATGCAAGTTATAGAAGTAAGGCAAGATATAAGTTGAGACATTGTCCTAATGGGACACCTTACAGTTTTATGTATATTGTGAGGAAAAACTGAACACTAAAATTTTGCCCTCAGCTCAAGTAGCAGCCAAAGGTAAAACATCCAGAGCAAATGTTCTGTATCTGTTTTAGAGGATAACAGAGCTGAGCCAACTCCAGGGGAAATGAAGCTACAAGGTACATGAAATTATGGTCATATTTTTGTTTCACGTTAGCACTTTGTTACTCATGTATACTATTGCCTTTTTCCTTATACTTTCCAGCTGTAACTTATCTGCCTCTACAGACATGAGCAAAGGCTGTCATCCAAGGGAACACACATACTACCTAGACCGAGAGCATATACAGCTACGCTATCATTGCATTTAGTATTGGGTGACATTGGTGCTGACCATGTACTGCTGCACGTTTATGAATTGGAGCATGATTGAGCCAAGATGTACACTCATTTGAATTGACCAGAACCACATTAGACTCACACCAATTTGATTTGCCACTTTGGTGATTTTCCAGTAACAGTTAATTGAGAATTTGTGAAACCGAACCCCGAACTGTATTCTAATCTGATTGATTATCTACAAACAATGGGTACCACATGCAAAAAGATCAATAGGAAGATTTAGTGTTAGGAACAGTAGATCTTCATATTTGACATGTCAGAAGCGCTTAGATGTGCCTCTGGCTTCAATTACATGGGATGATTTGATATTCCCTGAAAGGAAAGCTGTAGATCAGAGCCGGGAGATCTCCTGCCTCTCCAGTTCCTGAATCTCTGGGAAGCGGTGTAGGATAACTGTTTCAGATTGTTATGGCTGGGGACTAGTGCTTTGCTGAGTGGAAAACCAGGAGAAACATGTTGCTTTCCCATTCCTGTATTCCCATACGTGTGACCGTTGATTAAACACAGTATGGCATATTAAAATGCAGATATTGAGATGCGTTTACAGAAGGTCTTCTGGTAGTGCTGTCTGTCCCTCTTTTTAGAAAGCAACAACAAAAACAACTCTCTGTAAAGCAAAAATGTGAAATCTGCACAAATTGGGTATGTGGGGAATTTGTTGTGTAACAGTCTTTTAAAGTATATCCCTCCCTGCCTTTACCACTGAACCCTCAGACATACCCTCTTGCCTGTGAGACCATGGCGTTTCTGTTAAGCCTTCCTCAGACGTACACTAGAAGGAAACGCACATTGTTCGGCATCATCAGTTATTTTTCAAGCAATGTTTGGAATGTTCTTTCTCTAGATATTTTTTTTTTTTTTTATTATTTCCTCTCCGATAGCAGAGAGGAGGGAGGAAAAAAAAGAGGGTCAGTCTGGCTTTTGTGGTTCCTGTAACCGGTCTAGGTGGCCTGCAGAGATACAGTGCATAAATACGCTTACACGGAGCCTCACAATCCCCATTCAGACCCAGCTTCCCTCGCCCACACAAAGAGAGGCTTGTCTGCGGAGCGGGAGCTTCTGTCACCGAGAGTGCCGGGGAGGGCGCGATCGCTCCGCTCGTCACGCATGCGCTGATGGCCGTTAATCAAACCTGATTGTGTTTATACCTGTGCCCTGGCAGGTCTTATCGCTGAGAGCGTCCAATTTTTTTCCTCCAGAGGAAAATGTAAACAGTTTGTCTGAAAAGGAAAAAAAACCCTCTGTAAACAGTTTAATGGAGAGAGACTAACTTTTCTGCCGCCACTTGAAATGATCCTGTCAAATAGGACTGATCTTGGCAAACAGCAAGGGCAGTGCGTGGAGCTACGGCGTTGTTGATAGCAGCCCTTGAAGCAGCCTTGTCTCTCCGGACTTGTAAAATATTAACAGTTGTTTTGCTATACCATATGGGGAGGTTTTAGCCTTCTTTTCTCCAAACTGATTCAATATATCATTCAAGGACGGTCACAATAAAAATCAAAAGAAAGCATAACATTTAATTGCCGGCTTTTCTGGTTTGTCGTCGCACTGGATGGCGATGAAAGTGAATTTGAGAGAAGCTTGATATACTTGTTTTTGTGTCTGCCAGGATTTTGGCGTGTGAGGTTTAAATTTCATTTGATTGTGTTTCTGTCTAAAGCATGTGCATGTTCTTGTCCGACGAACAGACTGATCACAGCTTTGCTTCTGTTGCAGCAAAAACTGAACTGGAGGCTCAAGAAACGCAGCTGACTGAGACTCACAAGACGTAAGAAGCCATCTTTAATGATTCTCTGCTGTCCTTGTGTGAATGAAGTCTGGTTCCGCACGATTACTCTGAAACCAGTGGGCAAAGCACAACACCACAGTCTGAATATTTTATTGGCATTTCCTTTCCTCAGGTCTGAAATACACAGCGCCCCTCTTAATTGGAGAGGGAACATTTTGAGGTTTTTACATTTTTAGGCTTAGGTCAAGGTAGGCTCATGCAAAGTCAGATAGCTTAGCCGCTAATGTGAACGCACGCATGGCGGTTGTCATTCCTGCGCATTAATTTGGCTCCCATCCCCAGTCAACACAAAGGCGAATGATTCCAGTCCGTGTTTAGATCCCAAAAGGCAGGTCTCTCTGGCTGGTGGTGCGGGACTGTGTGATGAGAGGAAGGCACCAGGCACGGTGTTTACCTAGCCCCAACAGGCAGACAGTGGAGGCTCCAGCCTGCTGTTAACTCTGACAGGATTTGGAATGCATTAACTGGGGTTCCAAACAATGAGTTCACCTCGTCGTGTTATTGATCAGGACCAAAAAGAAGAGCTGACACATTATGTGTGTGCGCCCAGAGTGAAAGGAACATATCTGAAGTTTACCTTACAGTTATCTTTTCCATTTCATTTATTTTGTTTAATTAAAGATTGCTCAGGGGAAAAAAGATCAATATGTTTGGAAATTAACCCCAGGTCAAGTATGACTGGAGTCGGTCCTTACAAGGCAGATACATAAATGGCTGATACATTCAGCCAAAATCTCTCTGGGGTCTGCTTTCTCTTAGTCTCCTCTGGTGCCTTTTAAGACTCTTTTGAGGGATGTGGAGCGCTTAAATCCTTTAAACTTCCATATTTATTTGTTACATTGCAGTAATTAATGCATCCATGTTCATCCATTTAATCAGTCTGTAAAGCTCCATTATTTAAATTTTTAATGACCAAATTCATGTATACTTTTATGTGTATGTATCATCGTAGAAACAAATAGTTATTTGAAAAGCAGAAAGTATTGCTTTAGAAAACATTATTGGAATTATTTTCACCTTATATAACTAGTCTTTCCTCGGGTTGACCTAATATTATTTTAAAGCTTTAAAAACCACAAATACAGGTCTACAAATCTATGTAATACAAAATTTTACATTTATGGGATTTGACATGTAGACAAAACATTTAAAATGATTTAATTGAGTTAGAAAAGAATGCAATAACCATCGCCAGAAAATATGGCTCTGATTTTTTGTGTTTTTGTTTGGAATTTCAGCAAACGCTTAATCTTGTGTAGTCCATCTTGCATTACGCGATGAATGACTGTCATGTTACAAGAAATGACCTCAGAGTAGTAGCTTGTATTTTATACATAATGCTCAATAGTTCTGATGCCTGACAGCTCTAGATAAAATGCTGAAAACATTTCACTTAACTTTTATGATTATGATTGTAAAGAACTATAAAAGTTGATCTGACTTAAAGGCCGTCACCATTTTTGTTGTGACATGGATGGTTTTATCTTTCTCTTGTCAGTTTCTTGGAACTGACCACCTTCTTCTCAGTCAAGCCAAAGATGGGAGAGAAGGAGGTGTCGCCCCACACATTCTTCTCAGTGTGGCATGAGTTCTCCAGTGATTTCAAAGATCTGTGGAAGAAAGAGAACAAGCTAATCCTGCAGGAGAGGTAGGCCTTTTTCTTGGTTCCTGCATCCTCTTGTATGTGCTCATGTCCTCTGTCTGTCCTCTCCCAGAATCCAACACCAACACACCATCCATCAGCAGTTTCAATTAGCACTCATTTTAAAGTACTCAGGGGGTGTTGGATTGGTTTATTTTTGCTAAAAAAATGAAAAAACAAATTTGTGGTACCGCCGCTGGTTTTGCCTCAAGTCCGCGACACGTAACTTTCCTCTTAGACAATCCATCAGGAATGCAAGCTGGTGCGCTCGATTTAACGTCCTCAATATATTCCCGGAATAAAATGGAACATGTTACACTACTGTTTTTCTCCCTGGGATTCAGTCTTTGGGTGTGAGGAATTGATTTATTTATGGCTCTCAGCACACCGACCACGGGCCCCGGAGCTTAAGGTTACTCCTCAAATGTTGTGAAAGCAGCGCAGCTCCTTTTTTTTTTTTTTTTTTTTTGAAAGGCCGGCTGTTTTCAGAGACCTTGCCGTCTGTGCAGGGAGCTGGCAGAGCACTGATTTAATGTGGCATTACCTCAAATACCTGCGTCTGCCATCTCCTCTGCTCTTTCTAACATTTGTTTGCAATAAAAGTCTTAACTTAGAAGAATATGACAGGTCTGCTCACCTTGTTCTCCCGGCTTGGGCTTGCGTTTCGCCCTTGAAATATGTTCTCCCTCCTGGCAAGCTATCTGTCAGTCTACCTTGGAAAATAATGCCCCTTGAATAGGGTCAAATTTGTTACACCTTTGCACTTTGCCTTCTTGGAGTGATATAGAAAGCCTTTGTTGTAACAACAGAAAGTGGAGGCAACAGCATTCCTGAAATGAGTTACTCGTTCGTGGAAACTAAGATGTATTGAGCCAATAAGCCAGTCTTCCTCAATCCCCTTTGAGCGTGCCATCAGTGAGGTCAAATGGGCTGTGTTGCTCATTGGCAGTGCTGTTCCTTCTGTTGGATCACAGCAGATGGTACTGGTTGTAAATAGCAGATCCTGCCATCCTAGTTGATAGGAATAGAGTTTGCAAGCGTCTCTACGTTTCTGTCAGTATAAAGTCAACTTAACCAGAGTTGTAAATGTAACCTGTTTACTCATGAGATGTTTGCAGCATGTTGGATTAAAGACTACTGAATAAAGTTATGCTGATTGCGTCTGGAATATGTTAGACACAGACACACCCCCCCGCACACACACGCACACTGTAACAATAAGAATGTTATTTTACAATATTAGGTGCATCATTTGTTGTATGTATAAAGCACGTGGATGTGAAATATTTATTTTTCTGAAGTACAGGAGAAAGAGCGGGAAGTTCTGTCCGATATTAGAATTCAGTCCCTGAAGTCTGGCTTATCTTTGAACATGAGTTTCCCATAACATGTACCATATGTTTAATATTAGATTATATCTGCCTCATTAAAATTCATTGCAAAGTGGAAAGCTGGTGAAATGAACCAAGTCTGTTGTTTTAACCTGAATAATAAAATGAGCTCTTGAGCTCGAGAGCTTCCAGTGGTGCGATGAGGTTTTCTGATAATGTGAAAATCAACAAATACAAATTAGCCTGCCCTGCTGAATACTGATAAGACTGTTTACAATATTAGTTTCATTTGAAACCTACATCAAATTGTCAGGAATATCTGCCTGGATCTGGGCTGAAATGCAAAGTATATTTTGTTTCTTTAACCTTTTACTTTCTGACGTGTCTTGCTTCTCTACTGTGTCGCTGAATATCTCCTGAACTTCTGCACATTAAGAATGTTTGCTGTATAAACATGCCTGAAGGAGGTGGAGGGTGTCTCTTACCACAATTAAGATACATAATAGTTGTCTTGACCATAGTTTATTGTGTAATGAAGAAAATATGTTCAATCTTTAACATTTTCTGGCTGTTTGCAATGCCATTCTGATATCCCTGTGCCTTAGTAAAGCACGGCCGAACTGGAACAGTTCTGCTTCGTTTCCTCTAATCTAAAACTCATTTTTCAGTTATGATTAAACACGACTGGGTGGGAATATGTAACAAACAGGTTTCAATTCGATACAAAGCGGGCGTAAGGTGTGGAAAACTGTGGGGTAGGAGCTGCTGCTGTTAAGGAGTTTTGGCGAAAGAACAGGTAAGCGTGCGGCGGAGCGAGCGAGTGAGGGGGGAGGGGTATCAGAAACGGATACGCTTTATTGTCCCCGTGATGGATGTTGTGACGCTGTCGCATCGCTTGGCACCTCAAGCTTTCCAGAAGAGGCCTTTTTAGTGGGAAGGGCCCCTGACAGCTCGCCTCTTTCACTGATACTCTTAAGCGATATCCATCAAAATGCCCCAGAGCGACGCGGAATCAGATGGGTGAGTTCCCACAGCCAGACACCGGGGTGTTACGTTTCTCCCGACATTAGTTACCTCTTAATCAGGAGATCTCGCTGCCAGTGTGTTTGCCTTCCCTTTTCCGACGGCACCTAAAACCCCGAAGAATTTCACCCCCCCCCCCCCCCCCCCAACACCGCCCCCACACCCACCCCCCTCCCGGCACTGTCGCAATCCGTTAATTTGTCACGAATCGTCAGCCGCACAATCGGGGCGCAGAGGTGTCTCTCGGCCCGAGCCTTGCCGGAGCCAGCAGAAAATGAATCCGTCTGACACAGATACTTACTTAGACAAAGTTATTAATGTGAAGTGGCTGGCAAGAGGCTCTCTCCTCGATGCTCTGAATGATGGGAAAGTGTTTCCCCAAGTGCTGATAAAGTGTGCAGACACAGACAGGAGACGGTTCAAATGATTCTGGCTCGTTCAGCATCAAGATATGACCTTTCCAGCACAACAGCGACGCACCGGTTCTACGCCGCACTCCTTCACAGCACAGTTCTCTTCAGGTGTGGGGAGGGAAGCGGGGGTGTGTGTGTGTGTGTGTGTGTGTGTGTGTGTGTGTGTGTGTGTGTGTGTGTGTGTGTGAGAGAGAGAGAGAGTGAATGAGAGACAGAGAGAGTGTGATACAGAGAGAGGTGCAGACATAGATTCTGGCTCATTTGAGAGGATCATTATGTACTTGGACTTTTCTGAAGAAGGCTGAATGTTATTTCAGTGTCTGTGTTTGATTTCTTGTGATGTCCAAAGCAGAGCCTTATGAGGCACTCTGCTGCTCTGCTTAGTAACTCATTCACACCATTAATTTATTATTGGAAACGGTGAACACCAGTGGTTTTGGACGTAATGACAAGTCGTAGTAAAGGACCAGAAATCAGTAGCTTTTCTTCAGTAGATTCCTTTTTTATGGTGCCATTATGACATAGGGGGGCCTGGCAGCATCTGTCATGATGGCAGCAGAGGAAGTGATGCAAGCAGAGAAATTCTAGTTCAAAAGTAGAGACTAAAGATGGTGGAAATTCAGTTAATGCTGCTTGGTCAGCTTCAGGTATGGGGTGCTTTTTATGGATGCAAATTCTTTGATAATCGCCTTCCCCCTTTTTATATATCTTTTAAATACTTGTATGCCTATAAATTTTGTGCATTTCAGGCACAAAAGGGTTTGACTATCATTTTTACTCCTGAATGAAGAAGGAATTAAAGCTTATTTAATAATTATGTCTATTTATATGCTAAAATATGTTAATCACCATTATAAAATGTGTTAATCAGTCCAACAACAGCAGAATTCAGGGTAATATCTCATATTTTTAGTCATTTTAATGATTTACATTTTCTCAACAGTCATGAGGCTTTCATTTATGTATTAATGCCCTTGTTTGCAAGGTCCTTCTTTGCCCGGCCACTAAAATGCTTTTAACTGACATCATGCATTCAAAAAATCAATTACATGTGTCATAAAATGAGCGTAAATCCTTACTTATATTTCCTCATGTAGCTCGGCTACATTCCTGTTGTTTTTCTCCAGGCTAAGATCATATTTGATGCGATCCACATGAACCTCGCAAATAGTTTACTACATATCAAAGACCCCACACAGCTGGCACAAAGCTTCAACCTGTCTGTCTGCTCCCTGACAGTGAGGTCACAAACACAGCGTATGGTTAAGCTTTATTGTAAATGTAAAAAAAAAAAAAAACTGGTTTCACTTTGAGAATGTAGAAGACAAAAGCATGGAAGGAATTGATGTGTGATCTTCATTGAGCCACAATATTCCTAACCAATTCATACTGCTCACTGTAGAAAAAGCATATTAAGGTGTCTCAGTAGCAGTGAGTGATTTTGCAAATGTTGACAATGTTTTACCAAATGTTAACAACTTCAGCGTGCCCATTGACTAAACCTACTCAAATCTATGGCTTTCTGTCAGCAAATTATTGGTTTCCGTTTTTTTTTTTTTTTTTTTTTTTCCCTCCCGCCAAGAAGCAAATCTCTGCTTTGTGTCCAGCATGTCCTCTGTCGGGCACCCTCAAAGCCGTGTCTGTAATTGCTCCTGCTAAGCTTTTACAGCTGAAGACTCCCTGGTAATTGTCAGGACTTTGTGATTCCCTGCCGCCTTAATTATTTGCGAGAGAAAGTTCTGGAACGGAGCGTGACCTCGCGGAGAAGCAGGCCCATATTTGGGCCTGTAGTCTCAGGTCTGCGCCGGCGGGTCTCAGGGTCCGAACCTCTGACCCTTCTGAGCTTAGCAACATGAGGCCGTATCATTTTAAGTGCCGAAGGGAGAAAGCAAGCGGGAAACTTTGTCATGTACTCATTTTTTTCCTGTCGCTTCCAAGTGCTTTTTTTTTTTCTTCTTTTTTTTAAGCTGTTTAGTGTTTAAAGTAACCCGCTACTGACGATCTGCGTCTCCCGGCTGGAGTAGAGTGTTTCGACTTGGCCGGGGCTTGCGGACGCCCCATAATTCTCTCCTGTGTAAACACTTCAGGCCTTTGCATGGCCTGGAGAGACGGCACACTTAGCAGCCAAATTCATCTTCACAATATGTTCTGTTTTCTCTTTCCTTCAAAAAAGATCCATGCCCGCATTCCCAAACATGTTCATATGAAAGGTGAATTTCATCTGTGACCCAGTCGCAAAGCCTTTTGTTGTTTCATAATCAGTCTTTTTCATGAGTTCGGATTATCTTGGATTCTTTCTGGATCTTTTGTTTTCATGATCTTTCATATTTACCACTTGATAAAAATGCAGACTTGGCTTGGGAAGTTATGTTTTTCTCCCCTTGGACTTACTGCCTTTTCATCAATGTTCATGAAAGTATTACAAGCCAAAACCTTGTTTATTCTGTTTTAGAACTGCACATCCGTGGAGTATAATGTTGTATAGTCATGCCACTCACGTCTGACACATGCACATGAGTCAGGCTGCAAGAGTGTGGTTGCAGGTTTGATTCCAGTAATAGCCACTGCTTCTGCCCAAGTGCATAAATGGTGTCCAAGTGTATAAATGGATAACATGTTGAATGTAAGCAATCCAGGTTACCTTGAACAAGGATGTCTGGAGGGCAAATGAATGAGCTGGCAGGAAATGTTGAAAGACTTTTTTTTCTCATCTTTCTGCCATTAGACTCACATCTCATCGGGGTATCAGTCACTCCTCGCTTCAAGACATCAAAGACTTCCACCACTTTCCTATGGAGTCTGGACCAAGTCACCAAAATATTGCATGTTTTGTGGGGAGATGTGTCAGTTACAACATTTGCTCCAGTTATTTCCAGTTATGGCCCTGCATCAGAGAAAGAGGAAGTCCTTAGATTCTGTGACAGTTGGGAGGTCAGAGGAATTAAAGATGAAATTCATGGCATTCTCTCTCCCTCCCCACTTTAGTGTAAGAGTATCAGGGGAGTGTTTGGTAATAAATAAATCTGTTTTCAAGGCGACTCACCCACCAAACCGAGACACTGCGGAGGTTTTGAAAGCATTTGGCTTTAACTGGGGGGAAAAAAGAATGTGTCGGATTTACTAACTTCCGACCACAGAGATTAAGCAACTCTGGAACAGGCAGTTCTGTCAAGTCCAGTTAGAAAGAGTGCAGAAGAGATATCTCTCCCCTCGCCTTACAGGAAGTAGTGAGCCACCTCATTTACTGCAGACGGGCCAGTGGGGCGTTACAGTGGAGGGTTAGAAATGACTGTAAACAGAGAGCCTGAGTGAGAGAGGCACAGTTACGCTGCCAGTTTCCAGCCGAAAACTGGCCCCTGCCAGAGCGCATTAGTGCCTGTCATCTTTTGTGTCCCGCCCCTGTCTCTTGGTCCTCCATCCTTGTCTTTTAGGGCCAATTCCTGTTCATCTGTATTGTTTTAAGACGTGTTATGTTAAAGATGTGGCAAGTTTAGATATAATGTTTTTTTTTTTTTTCATCTAATGTGGTCCTTTTGGATGAAAATCCATCATTATGCGCACACCTCAGTTTTTGATTCAAAAAAAAAAAAAAATTCATAGTTAATTGCCCCTGAAATTGTTGGATTATGGAAAAACTACAATCTAAGAGTCTTGTAATGACTTATGATTTATGCACAGTCACCTTAAATAGTAGTTTTAGTTTGCCTGAGGTTTCCTGCTCCTTATTCTTTGGGTTGACTTTTTGTCTTTTTTGGTTTTTGAGAATTCTTGCCCCAGCCTCCTCCAACAAGGCAGCGCAATGACTGAAATTCTTGTTTAGATCGAAATCTTGATTGCAGCGTTGCTAACAGAAATGCGACCCTTAATTAGCAATAATAACACTAATAACGGAGCAGGAGAAAAGCAAAGGTTTGGCATTTCCTCTGTGCTAATGAGGAAATGGCAGTGAGCGCTAGGCTGGAGTGGCCTGCGGAGATCGGTGGCTCCAGGACCGCAGCCTGCTGGCCAGGCTGACCCGGCGACGCAGGCCCACAGACAGAAGTGCTCTCACGCTGTGGCCTCAGAGGAGACGCCCGGTCTCAGAGCCACATGTGTTCCGCAGGGAGGCTAAGCATCGAAGGCTCAGCCCCCCCTCCTCCCACACCAACACCCCCCCCCCCGACACCCAGCAGGGCCGTATAAAGCGATTACCCTCGCGTGTGACCCGCACATGTTTGAATGCACTGTCCCCCCGGACCTTGTCCGGTCCAGGAGAGCCGTTCGTTCTCAGGCACAGCCCCGATGTGGCAGCGTTCAATATTAAGGGGAGTACAGGGCTTGCTCTCTCGCTCGCTCCGCCGAGGGAGCTGGTACGAGCGGCATTAGTTTGGGATTAGTGTGTTTTTTGGAACGCCCCTGTGGCAGCTGTAACCTCTGGTACCAGGGCGCTCAGCTGTACCTGGTAGGAGTGTCGCTCGACCTTTCGTTTTGTTGGGAATTGCCCCATATTCACTTCAGATCCCATTATCAATGGAGCATGTTTCGCAACGTCAGGGGTGCGCGATTAGAGCCCTGTGACTGCCGACCTGTGTCACGCTGTGAAAGGATGTGCCTGTCATGGCAGACTGTGCGCATTACAGTGGAAGCTCAGTGCCAGCACTGAGGTGAAACTCACCAGGCCACCCGGCTGTGTGACCAGCAACCAAAACTCCTCAGCCAGACCAGGAAGCCAAGTGGTGTGTGTCTAGTCCATATGTTGTAGTGGTCCTACTTTCTCACTGTATTATTATGTTTATAGTAATCCATAATGGGGGAAAAGGTAGTAAAGGTAATGTGTGTGTGTGGTTTTTTTTCTGTCCCCCTCACAGACTGAAAGTGGCGGAGGAGTGCTTCAGACAGGCCAAGGAGAAGGCCTCTTACAGTGTCAAACCCAAGCATGCCTCAGGCATAGTAAGTGCATCTTAAATCCCACCTGATGACCAGAAGTGCTAGCGGTCAGAAAACGAGCTGGTACACCAGTGGATATTTTCCAGAAGGGAATAAGAAATGTAATATCTTGTCAATGTCAATTCAATGGTTTCAGCTGTTTCAAATTCTATTTAGATTTTACAAGTTGGAAGAATTTATAGATGAATTTATATGCTGTGCTTTAGACAAGGTTCCTTATCTAGGATTATGAAGACACATTTTCATAATCCTGCAGTTTTACAAATTGGAAGAGTTTAAAGAGATTTATGTACTGTGGTATAAAGGCTACTTGTCTGGAGCTCTGAAGACATGCTTTTGCAGAGTGCTGTCAAAGTCTGTGAAATGTCACTTGTAAATTGTTTTTCACTTATCAATCTCCTTTTTGTTTCACAGAAAGCAAAGCTGGGCATGAAGATCTGAATGACAGCCGAGTTGGGGAGGATTTTATTGTAGACTTGATTATCCAGGAGACAGCAGCACAGATGAACTGAGCAAAGACAGAAGAAACAGACAACAGTGTTGTGAACTCTAGCACTTAGGCCATCGTTTTAATTTACTTGAGTCTTTTTTTTTTTTTTTTTTTTTCCTCAAAACTGCTATTTTCCCCTCCCATGCCAAGGACATGGGTCCACCCTGCCTTCTTGCTTCGACGTAAACGCATACTCGGACAGAGGAAAGAGGTGCGGTCACATAACTTCATCACACTTGGACTCTTGGACGCCCAGACTCCCACTGGAGGAGTGGATCGAGACACTGATTGTTGCTTGATGTCCATCCATTGGACCCTCCACAGCTGGCCAGTACACATACAAAAAAACACACACGCGCACAAACACACAAACGTACTCTCACACAAGTGAAGAAGAAACCGGCTGACTCTTATTTCATCCAGTGTTAATATACTTACCATCCTGACCTGCCAAACTGTCCTATCTATTCAGGTTACTCTTATGCTTTAGAATCCAGCAACAACTTTTTTCCTTCTTTTTTTTAAGCAATATAAAAGTGTCTGGTTCAAGCCAATACAGAAACAAAAATGTGTGTGTCAAAACATGTAAAATATGTGTATAGACGTTTGAAAAGTGACCTCATTGTATTTTGTAATGGAGAGGGAGAGAGGTGTGAGCTGCAGTAATTTGTTCAGGCTAACCCAGTCTAGATGGCAGTATCGCTGTTGTTATGATCATGGTGAAAGTAGCATATATATACTGTATATCTATTTTTTTTTTTTTTTTTTTTAAACAGAGTGGTCAGATGCTTGTAATAATAGCTTGGCTGCTCCCCAGATACTACTTTAAGCCCCCAGTTTTTAGCTTTAAGTACCCAGTCTCCAATGTTCCCAGAACCTCTCCGCAGAACATATCTTTGAAAGACGGGGGGGGAAAAAAATGGCCGTCCTGTTGAGGGGTGCAAAGAGCCTTGTCATCTGCGCTGGCTTTTCTTAAAGAAACATATCCTGCAAGTGCAGATATCCCACGTAAAGCTGAACTAAATTGCGGAAGGGGGATGGGCTTTTCATTTCCTTCAGATTTCCAGCAGCCAGTGGCTCTAAGCACCAGTAATGCTCTCTGGAGCCCCACAGAAGTCCCAGCTCTGGCGGCCCTGTTGTAATGAGATGTAGAAGTCTAAATCTGAAGTGCAGCCAGTCCCAAAACAAATCTAGCACGTTCAGTGAATATGTGGTGTTCATAAAGCGATAGGGTATGGGAAATAATATCGTTGAGAGATTGCTGCTGAGCCAATAAATGAATTGCACATTAATTGCCATCTTTCTGGTTTGAAAAGTGTGTTAAACATGCGGGTTTGCTGTCTTTGATTCTGGATCATAATCTAGCGTGCAGGGTGTTGCGGTAAACTGGTTTAACTGAAAAGCAAGACCAGTGTGTTGCATATGAAACCTGCAGTTTTTCATTTTGAGTGTCTAGCTCTCCACAAAGGTATTCAACGCAGTACAAAATTGCATTGAAATTCAGTACTTGACTGGGTTACTTACAATATTTAAAGATGCTATTCTATGTTTTTATCTATGTAAAGTAGTACTCAACTCTTTATGTAATTTTTTTTTTTTTTGTTTGCTTTTACTTGTCCCAGCATGTTGGTTCTGTGCCCCCAATGTTTTCATCACTAAGCAATCCTGGAGTTTAAGGTTTATCCCCATGTGCAATAAGTATTTCTAATTGGATTTTTTTGTTTTGTTTTGTTTTGTTTTGGAAATCTTTAATTTATATAAAATAAACGGATAAATAAACTCAGTGTTTTATTGTACGTTTCCTGGATTGTATTTGACTTGGAGGCTTCAGTCTGAATCAGTCCTGGCTCTTCAGAGCTGTGGTGAGGTAGAACTGTGCCACATTAAAACAAGGTGTTTTTGTTCTGTTCTTAAGGTAGAGGAATAGTCACAGATTTACATGGGAGTCTCCTCCATTACATGTCAGTTGATACAAATGCTTTCTGTTATACAAATGAGTCAATGAGGTTTTTAAGTATGTCAAGGTGACATTGTCCTTTAGGAACTGAATTTGTAACCAGAAGGTTGCAAGTTCAAATTCCAGGTGGGGCACTACTGCTGCTACCCTTGAGAAACATACTTTGCCAAAATTGCTTCAGAGAACACCCTGCTGTATGAATGCATAGTGTTTAAAATGTCAAGCACAGTAAAAGGAAAAGTTACTGTGTGTAAATTGCCCTGGATTAGGGGATGTTCTAGGCAAATTAGTAAAAATCAGTCAGTGACACAGCTGGCAGTAATTAAAGGCAATGACCAGGTAAAACGCACATTCTTTCAAGACAAAAAGAAACATGGGTTCTACATGAAATAGATTTAATATATATAATTCATAATTTTGTCTCTAAATATATATACATTTTTTATTGTACTGTACCATAGTTTAATAATCTCACTCTAGTGATATCCGTGTTATTTTTTTCCAATAGACTGAATCCACAGGCAGGCCTGGGCAGAGGGAGTCAGAGCCGGGGCCAGCGCTCCTGCTGTCTGTGGCTCTGTGTGCCGCGTTCTTCTCCACTGTCCCAGGAGCTCAGTCAAGCGGAGCGGGGGGGGGGGGTGTTGGTGGGGGGGGGGGGGGGCACACTCTTATCGCCATCAGACTCATTAGGTGCTATCAGTTCGGCACCGCTCTTGTATCGGGCCTCCAGCCTCACGCTATAAAATGGTGGCTTCGATTGTGGGGGTTGGGAGCGAGAGCAAAAGGCACGCCTGCCCACTCCAACGGCAGTCCTCCAGCCCTACAGAGTTCGTCTTCACAGGGCTGGTGCTCCGCGGGTTGGGCAAGGTGGGGACGGAGTTTAAATTTGCAGGGCGTGCACAGCCGAGGCACAAGCCTGTTCATATACTGATGTGAGCAGGGGATGGATATGGTGGCGGCCAGCAGAGTCTGCAGATGGGTCATTCCGTGTGATTTTTCTTTTGCCACCCATCAATAATCTCATTCAGCTCAGTGCATATGGATTGACTGTCCCTGTCTGACTGTCTCTCTCTCCCCCCCGCCCCCGGACACTTTTGGCTCGGATTCACTGTCTCTTGTCGTCGGCAACATACTCATCAGTCCCCGTTTATACAACCAAGTCCCGTAAGAGCTCTCCTTTAAGAAGAAATAAGAAGTGAAGCAGCCCATGGTGCCGTGGGGGCATGGGGCCGTGGTGGGGGGTTTCCCCGTCCCCCCACGCCCCCCCAGGCGGGACGGTGCGGGCTCACTGCTTGCCGGACTCGCTTACGTTGACCGATATGCAGCGGCACTGCTTGACCCGCTGGATCTTGCGGTGCCGGAAGGCGGGCTGCAGGTCGGGGCAGTCCAGCTCCACGGTGAGCGTGGTGAACTTGTGCGGCCGGCAGAAGGCGCAGGACTGGAAGGACTCCTGCTCCTTGCGCACGTGCCGCGGGATGTAGAAGGAGTTGCACTGGCCGTAGCAGAAGCGGTTGATGACCGTGCGGCTCCGGCAGCCCTCCTCGCTCACCGTCTGCCGCAGCGGCTGCGTCTTGCACCAGTCGCTCTTCAGGTACTTGCGCTCCGTCACCACCAGCGCCTCCTGGCTGGACGCCAGCACCTCCTGCTTGCGCGTCCGCCGGTCCGAGGTGTTGTCATGGCCCTTGTAGGGCGAGGGGATGGACCCCTGCGGCCGGTTCTTCCTGGACTCCACGACCCCACACAGTACGCCTGCCAGCAGGACAGACAGAACAAACCTCCAGTACATCCTTGAAGAGAAGGGAACGAAGAGAGAGGTTAGTGTTCTCCCAAGTTTACAGAACATCAGCACAGCACCTACAGCATGAATGCACACCGAACAAAGTTAGAGTGTAGTGTAGCTTGACCCTTTATAACCCTGTTCCATAGTCACAAGGCATAATGTTACTTTTATTATTAGCCTATTCTTGATTACATCTACCCAAACGTCTTGTATACTTAGCACTTAACCCTGACACAAACACACAGCCTCTTCCTTGTAGGACGGGTCAAGGGTCCAATCCTCCCAGCAGGGCTGGAGGTCGTTAAGCAGGTAATTAAGCATTTTTCTTTTGAACGGGACCTTTTTCTCCTTTCGGGAACAGTATGTGCAGTGTCAAGCCCTACTTCTTGGCCTCTCTAAGACCTCAGTGCAACATTATCCCTAGCTAACGGCCCCCTCACAGATAACCCCTCTGTTTCGGCTCCTCCCATTCTCAGGACTGGCGCTGTCTCAGGACACATGGGAGAGTTACGTCTACAGAGAACAGAGGAGGTAGAGGCGGGGGGGGGGGGGGGCGCACTGGAAGGTAGCAGCTGATCTGGGACTGAAGGGGTTATTCACGGTCATCTCTCTCAATGTCTTTTTCGGGTGACCTTGCTTTCAATTCGGCAGCATGCAATTAATATGACAATGCTGTGGGGTTTTTCTGGTCCGTCTCAAGTTGTCCGACTTAAGAATGCTCACTCACTGCTGTAAGGGTTAGCTAAATGAATTAATTTTATTTCCTCAGACCCTACCATGGTTGTGGCATAGAATGTCATCTTTTCCCCCCTCCTGTCTGTGTGCGAATTAAGAGCCTGAACAACACATAAGCTTAGTACTGCTGTCATCAACTGGGTAAGAATTTTGATTTCATTTAATGCTCACTTCCACCTATTCGGCCAATGTGTTCACATCTATCTTTAAGCTCACAGTACAGAGCAGGCAACACACGAGCACTGCCGAGAACAGCACCAGGCATTACCAAATGGTGAGAAACTCAGCAGCTGTTTGGTACCATTGGTTGAGATACAAGAGTGATGAGTTTATAGCCATGTGGTTTAGCTTTGAATGCAGAGACCAAAAAAAGAAAATCTTTGTGCTTATGACATCACCCAACCAGTGCCAGCAGATGTAGGGGTGTGTAACCAAATGGCACGGGGTTGCCACTAATCTCGCCTCTGTTTCTCATAAACTACTTTGGTGGTAAACCGATTTAACAACCAGACAGTGCACTGTAGCTATGACAGGATCATTTTCATTATGAGGGGGTAATCCTTTCCTTTTTGACACTGCCTTTGGACTGTAGAGTTGGGTCACATGGGTGCCTGGCCCATCTTTTTTAAGATGGTCTCCTTCAATAAATTATCTTTGAAGCTTCGGCAGGAAGCGGAACGCAGATGGTGCTGTGGCTGTGTAGAGCTCAGTGCTAAACCTCACTTTGAGCTTACAGTACTGGTGCAATCTGGGAAGGCTCTCTGTGTCCCTTTTTCTCGCTTCCTCCAGTTGAGCTACATCTCATCTGTTATCAGTACAAGACTCACCTCAGGCAAAATGGAGCCCGGCTGAAATAATCTGTCTGACTGCTTCTTTCACCAGCCATAAAACTCTCCCTTGTTCCAGCTGTTAAAAGATTGACGTTTTCACTTTTCCTGAAGTGCTTTATCCAAGCACACTCCCTCTCTCTCCAAGAGACCAGTGCAATTATACTAATCGAACTTTAAATTTATGAAGTGCAGGGCAATGTTGAAATTTAAGCACTGAATACATTTTAAACCAGAATGGTCATTTGTTTCATGCAGTTCTGTTCATCTTCTTTTTCATGAAAATGGGGAAATTAATCCATCGTGTGAAGTAAAAATTGGTTTAATTGAGCCATTACATTTATTTGCTGTTTTGCCAGTCATAAAAACTTCTGAAAATAAACACAACCGTTAATCAAAGGGGACACTTAAAAATCCTGTAAGGAGAAAAGGAAGTCAATTTGATTGGATTCAGAGGAAAATAATTCAGATTTTGCTTAGTCTAGTCATGAGACATGCTATAGATATGTAAACATATTTAGCAAAACCACATGAATAATATTAGTACAGTTCTGAGAATGTAGACTTTCATCCCGGCTCTGACTGGGCCCACGAGATGGGGTTTCTCTTTCAACAGCCCATCAAAGCCCAGCGTTTGGATGTTAAGCTTGGAAACTGCCATACTGTCGTGTGATACTGACAAAACAACTGCCCTCCCAGGCACTCCTCTGCACCCCCCCCCCCCCCCCCCCGCACTCCTCCAAGTCTTCGTTTGCGGGAATAGATCCATTCCGAGGGGTCAGCAAACCCTTCGAGCTCTCCACCATTTTCAAATAGTTTCCTCCTCCGAGGACAGGAAGAGACAGATTAAGTTTAATTTGTCACTTTGTCAAGCTCAGCGGGAAGAATGAATCCGTGCTAAAATGATTTTGAACCGGCAGCTGAAGGGGGCGGGGGGGCAGCTCTGCTCATCAGACGGGGCATGTTTGCAGCAGATGTGGCGGCAGAAAGATAAACACTGGCGGCTGCTTTTCTGAAACTGGTGTGCCACGATCGTCACACGCTGTCCTCTTGCCATTCCTCCAGGGTCCCCTCTCTCACGCCCCACTCGGCTTGATTCATGCCTGCTCTTATCTTTAGGAATTTCTTTTTTTATTGCTGGTGGTTAAATGACAGCGCTTTCTAGGAGCAGTACTACGAAATACTAAATCACAATTTTCATGATAATGCCGCATTGTGCAGGATGGTGATATTGCGCACTCTCAAAGTGTATGTACTGTACTTTGGCATGTTTATGAATGTTTATGTGGTCCTTTTGGAGACATTACATTGTACTTTTCAAAAACCTTCTCATTAAAGATTTCTGTGTTAAAAATAACACGTGCATTATGTTATAATTTTTTTGGATTTCCCCAGTTAAGTTCTGTCTGTAGGATGGCCTTTACTGCACTAAATAGAATTAGTGTCACATTTTGCAGGCTGTAGGAATCCACAATGCAGGCTCTGGAACTTGAAATGAGACACCCTGAAGAACAGGGGCAAGTTTTTTTTCCCTTCTGAAAGTGGCAGCTTTTATTCCAGTGGCTATCTCGAGGGGTCATCAGCCCAGTGTAGGACTTAATGGGTCTGTCCACGCACAGCAATCGCAGCCTGCCCTGGCTGTCTCAGACGAAATCTGAGGGACTTACTGAAAGACCCATCATAACCCCACTCGCTCCCCCTGTCTCCAAAGAGTATCTGACATTTGTCAACCTCAGGGAGACGGGGGACCTGGCGTCCCCTGTGAGCGGAATGGTGTTCTGAAGGAGGGCGTTCTGTGTCAGGTCAGGGCAGCGTCTTCGCCCCAACCTCTCCCTGACTCCTGCTCTCAGAGCTTCTGTGAAGCGTGACACCATCTTTTCTCACCTTTTCTACTCTACCCGCTCTCTGTTTGGAGAGGCTTTCAGCTCCAGTGAGCTTTGTGTCCCAATTTGAAGAAATACATTATAAACAGATAAATCACGTCCCAAATAATGTGTTCTCTATAAACTGTTGTTTCATTTTCTACATCTTTTTTTTTTTTTGTTTGAATATTTTGTTCTTCAGTGCATGAATTACAGGTCCCCAGTGGTCAAACGAACCCTGGCTATTTGCACAGGAGACGATAGATGTATTCTGCAGTCCCTGCTTCAGTCTGTCACGGCTTCTAAACTTCGCTAAGTACAATATGGTAGCCTCAGTCAGCTTGCCCCATAAATCTCCCTGAAAAACAAATTGCGGTTCGGGGTAATGACGCTGTGCGGCGCTTACATCGGAAAAATCGCACCAGCCCCTGCTCCCTCTTCGTTCCCACTCAGTCTCACCAAGACGCCCCACTGGAGTCTCAATAACCCCTGGGGATGCGAGGCGGAGACGGCGAACACTCTCCCGGAGCCAGAGGAAGAACTGCGTCCGCACAGCCAAGAGGCCAGGTCCTCCAAGAAATACAAAACCCCCTCACATTGCAGAAGGAGCACTGGAGTAAGTCGCCTTGCTTGCGAGTCGACCACTCAGCATTATTCTGCGGATCACAATGGAGTCAACTGAAACGGAACACTGGAGAGTTCGAAAAGGGCCTAGTAATGGAGGGGCATATCCCGCCGTATTGTGTTACTAAAATTCTGAGCCTTGTCCGCAGAGAGTAGAGATTCTGTTGCCCTGTCTGTGTCCAGGTTACCGGTGCTGTGGGCTGCCCCAGGGGCCTGGTGACCCCCCAGTTATTCCAAATTGGGCTGCTGCGATGATGTCTGACCCCTGGGCTGCTGGTTCCCACACAAGATGGCTTTTGCAGACTACTTGGAAAAACCCATATATGGAACCACTGGTAAAACATGTCATTTCTAGTGTTGTGAGCTGAGGTGTCTTGCAGTGGAGAGAAGCATTGCTCATTTACAAATGTTTGGTCGTAGCTAAAAGACGTGTTCCTACCCGATAGCAATGTCCAGCGACACTGGGTTTCTCAGCTCCCACCTGTTACAACTCAGTGACAATACTGTCTCTCATGGAAGACATTCATTATCTCTGTCAGTTACCATAGATTACCTTGATCTCATTTTGAGATAAATTTATTGATGGGATAACCATCTATCCGAATGTTTTTCATATTTTGTTTTTACATGAATAATAGAATCTGCAGCAATGCATGAAGTAGTCCCCCAAAGTGTTAGGTACTGTCACACAAGGTATGTCTATAACACACCGTGCAATCACTCCCATGCATTTCCACAAAAGTATGTCTTCCAGCTCATTTGTTATGAAAACAAAATTTCAAGGTGTTTAAAAGAACTTGCAAAATGTGGTTACAATGAGAATGCCTGGAGCTGTTTGGACATCGGCTTGCAACCGCAACCCCCCCCACCCACACCCTTTATAATTGCCACCAGCTGAGAGATAGTCCTCATGTGGGTCTACCCCTTCTGTTTCAAAAGAGACTCAACTACTTAGCTCCCACATGTGGTATGAAACGAATAACAAGCCCCCCGGCTGCTCTTTTGTTTCTGTTTCTGGGCCGCCTGTGGTCGGTTTGGTATTCTCAGCAACGCCTCAGATCCTGAGCGATCTCGAGGGGCGGCCAGTCCGGGGTGGTGAGGGGGAGGGGAGGGGGGGGGGGGACTGGCGGCGTTAGTGTTAGAAGGCGTGCGGGTGGGGGGGTATCGCAGCTGCCGCGCCCACCCTCTCCGAGGTGCCAGCGCCGTGCGACTCGCCCCTCTGTTTATCTCCCTGAGTAAACCAGCGGCGCGGAAAACCAAACACGAGGGCCGAGTCGCTGAAGGACGGCGAGGGGTGACCCCCAGGCCCAGGGAGCCCGTCAGGATAACAGGGGAGTCAGAGCCAAAAGCGTCCCCCACCCCCCCCGCCCGTCTCTAACGCCACCATCACCATGGTAATTCTGACTTCAGGAGTACGGATCACCCCTGCACACTGGCCCTTGTCCTCCTCTGCCCCGGGGACAAGGGGAAGATGGTCAGGATTAGGGAAGAGCACAAGGATCCAAAAGCCTTCAGCGAATACACCAGGCCGGGGGCCAGGGGAGGATCAGCGCGGGATCTACCGGAGTTAGACCGCTGTCTACCATAAAAGCCCCACTGTCGACGGGCAGTCCGGATAGGGATCACGGCAAATTAAAAACCCCCTCAGCGAAGAAAAAAAAAAAATGACTGGACAAAATGGAGCCGGCAGTGGTTGTGTGTGGCGGGAGCGCACGGGAGCTGGGTTTTTATTACAGGGAGCCACAGCGCAGGTGACATGATATACAAGCGGGCGTGAGACCAGCGTGCCGCAGTCGCGTGGAGGCGTGTGGGACAAGGGTGTGGGTCTGACGCTGCATCAGCATCGGAGACGCCAAGACACCGCACTGTTCAGGATATCTGATTTGACCGTTCCTGTCCATCTGCACTAACACCTAGTGCGTTGCAGGGACGCAAGTCATCTCAACAGGCACAACATTTAAATCTGCCCTGTCTTGCTACCTTCTGTGCTGGCATCTTCGTCTGTCATTTGGGTAGCTCACAGGCACAAAATGCTTAATATTGGAGAGGTCAGAGCTGTTCCTTTGCCTCCCGTCAGTAAAAAGCGCGCAGTGCACTCGTGGAAAATTTTTTAATCTATCTTCTCAAGACATTTCTCCTCATAGAGAGAGGAGGAAAAAATGGCATCAACGATATTTCAAACATGCTTCGATCACAGGTTCCTCGTGGAAGCAGATTGAATTTAGATGTTTTATTGTGGTTAGGTCTTTTCACAGCACTTGCACTCAGGACATGACAACAGAGCAATAGCACTCTACCTAGAGAGACGAAGGGAAAAACCGCAGCCTCAAAATACCCAGACTCATGCCGCCTAAGATTATTTAGCTCTTCATAAGAGATGACCAGTGTTCTCCTTATCAAAACCTGCTGTTAGGTGGAACTGTTTGGGTTTTTTTTTTTTTTTTTCTTACGGTCTGTAGAAGGGTTCAGTCCATTTTCATTATTCCTGTCAATGTACTGCCAAAAATCTTTAATGAAACACCTTCTGCTACAACTAGTCTTGACAAATCCCCCCACATGTTTAGATAGTTTAGAGTCTATTGAAAAGCTTACTACAATGTTTCTGTAAACCTTGCACCCGGCTCTGGAGTTCTGGCTCACCCACAGCAGTTAAACACCCTTTCATTAACTAGGCTACCACCAATGGGGATTTAATCACAACCTTAAGAAAACATTATTTACAAAACAAATCCTGACCACACTCCACACTGCAGCTGTACAAAGCGGCACACGGACTGAGCAGTAATTGGGTAAAGTCGAACTAATTTGGATATGTATACTTCACGTGAGAGAGAGAAAGAAGGACATAATGTAGAGTGTGTAAAACATGATACTGGCAAATAAACACCTTGCTTTGTACACCTCCTCACCCTTTTGATTTTCACTTTTTGTCAGCAATTTGTAATTTGGACATGGAAAAGGAACCTGTTAGTTTCTTGGAGCCTTCTGATTTTTTCTTTTGGACATACAGAGACAGCATGCTGCTAAACTACTCTTTCTAGATGGATTATAGTTACATTTGTTATATCTTCTACACTCAGCATTTTAACAGCTGCAAACATTTTTGTCAGGAAAAACTACATAATAAATACATTTTCCTAAAATCTAGGTCCTGGAAATTAAGGATATCATAATTTATGTCTACAGTATGTGACACATGGCATTATCACATGTATCACATAATTTACTAGTCCTGGCATGAATGATACATTAACTAACTGGTTATCTGGAACAAACAGATTTTTTAGTCCTGACAAACTGTTGAAATTTGAAAGATTTTTTAATCTTATCTTTCAAAGAATCATGCCACTTTCAGAGTCAAAGTGACTTTGCTTCTATGATTAGATGATTCTAATGCTTAAATTTTTTTGGTTGCTAAGAGAATTGCTTTTGTATTTATATTTAAGATTCTGTGAAATCATATTCTTACATATAAATGGTTGTATGCTTGAATATATATGCACATGTGTACATTTATGTACACACACGCCTATATGTGCTCTGAACTTAGCACTTGGTTCATTCGGTGTTGTCTGGAGGCATTCTCCAGAGAATTTTTTTATCAAGCAGCCCAGCTCTGTGGTTGTCTCTGGAAAAAAAATACCTCATTTGATCTAAGAAATCAAAAACACAGATTTTTTCTCTCCACCAAATCCTCTTTACCAAACAAGCTAACTGTGCAAGGTGGAGCAGTCACCGGCTTGACGACAAATTATTAATCGGATCATTAACCCCAGCGTTTGCCACACACACACACACACACACACACACACACACACATGCACACACATACACACACACACACACACACATACACACACACACACACTCCCTCTCTCACGCCCCGTCTCTCTCTCTCTCTCTCTCTCTCTCTCTCTCTCTCTCTCTCTCTCTCTCTCTTACACACACACATACACACGCCACAGCCGAGACCAGGGGAAACGTTCCATCAGCGGTTCTCTGGAGTCACTCTTTCGTTTATATAACACTCTCCCCGCACAATTCATCTCTGTTAGATCAAAGCCCCGCAAATGCGTCCCAGTGCTCCGATTTGCAAACAGTCCAAATTCTGCTTTCTTCAGCTGACTTTTCTCTGGTTCTTTTAATTGCTGCAGCGCTACCAGTGATGCAATCCTTTCTCACTGTTCTCATTAACCATAATGTCTTTTAATAATGTAATTCATAGCGCCTGAGATACAGGAGAGGACTGAACATTTGAACATAAATCGAAGAATGAATTAACCCTCCCTTTTTTCTATGATTATGAACTTTATTAGTCTCCAACTGTAGATTTTGTCCTGTTGAACTACAAGCAGCAACATGACATTGTACAAAGATATTAATATTTAGGCTGCTATTAAGACTTTACAGAATGTTTTCTGTGAAATCAGTATAATAAATGAATTTGTTTGGCACAAATCAATGAATAAGCTTATAGGTACTGAGTTGCTGGGTAAATGTGGGACCGGTCATTCTGTTACCTCTTGTCCAGAGTGTCCCGGAGTGGTGGAGGTGTTGGCAGCGGGGTATTCCAGCAGTGGTCAGGGGAGAGAGTCGGGTGTGCAGGGTCCTGGGGAAGAAGCAGCGCCGATGCCCATCAAGTGAAGGAGCGGACGAGGCTCAGGTGTCTCGGCGTCTCCGCGCTGCGTTTGAAGTCTCACTTCTGGCTCCTCTCCGTCACCAGCATGTGGATGTTATCACAGACTGAGCTTTCTATTGGCTATGATCACTAAACAAATCACACCAAGTCTCTCCCTCTCTCTCTCTCGCTCGCTCTGTGTTTCGCTCTCCACTCCTCCCTCCCTCCCTCCCTCCCTCCCTGCTTCTCACACAGAAACATGCACACACACACACACACACACACACATCCCTAACCATTGTTACTCAACCAGCCCTTCAAACACATAACTATGGCCACATTCACCAGCTGTTTTCCCGGTCACCTCACTTTCACAGTAACTCCCCATGCACCCCCCCCCCCCCCCCCCCCCCCCACAAACACACACACACACACACACACACATACACACACCACACACCACATAGAGAAACAAGCAGTGTGTCACAGAAGGTACTTACTTGCATACCACAGATGGAGTAAGATTTGAGATCCCTCAAACACCACTTTACTCAGTACTTTAACACTGAATTTCAGTCCTCTGTTTTCAGATACAAGGAGGAAAGGTCCACATCTCATCATTGTCTCTCATCTCTTGTCAGACAAACATCGATTTCCTCACAATACTCACATCAAGATACTTCACATATTCTTCTCAGAAACTGTTAGGTCCCATTGTTTTATTTAGACATTCTTTTTTCATGAGATCTTTGACCACAGTAAATAGTAGTATATAACCACATAGTGTATAACCACATGTATAGCTGTCCACTGTGAAAATGGTTATTTGTTCTATACTGTCAATATCAATTATATAGTTGCAAAAACATGTTTAGGAAGAGTCCTCTGTCTGCTGAACATATAAAGCCTTGACGTGTTTTTGTGTACATTGTAAACATAGTCATATTCTGTAAATCTAACAGTAACAGAGCACACAGAAATACAGTACATGCATTATATGTAATAATATTACACATATGAAAGTGAAAGGTAGTGTGTTATAACAGCAAATAGATTATATATTCCAGTAAAAGTTAATTAAAAAATTTTAGGACCTTTTTTCTTGTTGGGAAAATCCACCATCTTTTTGAAGCTGTTGTCCGCTGTATATTTATTGTATAATTCTGTGCCCAAAACCACGGCTGCTCCAGTTGAATGCTCTGACAGCACTACACAGACACACTACATAAACCATTAACCTAATATTTTCACATCATATAGTGAAACGTAAGAATGATGTGTAAACACAAATATACGAACACCATGTCAGCCGATACATTAAAAAGCACAATAAATCTTAGACCAGCATTCAGACCCGCTGTCCTCCGTGTGAGATGAGGCCTGACTGATGCCATCTAGTGGCTGCAGCTAGCAATGAACTGGTGAGATAAGATTCAACAGACTAAATAAGAGATCACTCACACAACCTCATTGCAAGCAAATTTTTCCTGCTGAAGCACAGAAAAAGTGTTTGAAATCCATTAATTTCTTTAGATACCACAGAAGAAGGAAACAGAGTGAAACAATGTGTCACTGTATTTCAAAGGTATACATAGACACAGTATCATATGAAGTGTGGTGAACGTGTGATGATGTGTGACAGACCTGCTCCTGTTGCCAGTCCAACAGTAGAGCCCAGAAGGTGCACAGTGCTGTGGAAAATGTGTTTCTAAAATGCACCGCAGAGTATCTGTCAGACCTGGGGTGGAAACCTGGCTCTGAGGGTCACACTCTGAGCATGAACCCAGCTGAGGTCAAAGCACGGACGGTCACACACACACACACACACACACACACACACACACACACACACACACACACACACACACACACACACACACACACACACACACACACACACACACACACACACACACACACACAGTGTCTACACAGAGCTGATGTGCTAATACCACTGGGACAAACACCAGGGACACCCCACGCTTTCATCCCAAAGACTCGAGTCCAGCCCAGAATAACATACTCCAACCAGCAAACCGCACAAAAGCCCTTCATATGAGCAACAGATGAGCCTTTCTGCCTCAGAAACAGCCATGTTTATTTCCAGAGTCAGTGTCCCTAATGCCCTTCTCTCCCACGGCTCTGCTTGTTGTGAGGCAATACATGCTACAATGTGTTTTTAGCACATCCATAATTGTTCCACTTCATAAAATGTATGTAGATGAAAGCTGAAAGATTATCTGTTGCTCTTATTTCCCTGTTTTTTGGGGGTTTTTTGGAAGGAAAAATGAACTGAGACATATAATGAATATTTTAACCCACATTGGGAGATATCCATGATATCTCACTGGTTTGCGTAGAGTGCAAATCATTGAACTTTTTTTCCCCAAATTAATAAAGGCGTATCGAGGAAATCTCTCCATCACAGCTGCAGAGTTATTTCTGGATGTTTTTATTTGGAATGTATTTACAGAAGCACACCTCATAATTGTGGTAACCATAACAACCGTAACTGGCCAACAACCGGTGAATAAACAATGTAATGCATCTACAATTGACAATACAGCTTTCTTTGGACCTTCGATATGTTTCGAAAAGACAAAAATGATCCAAAACCCAAACCAGAGCCATCCACTCCTGTCCTTCATGAGAGGGATGAAAATCACGTTTTCTCCCATTGACAAAGCACTGGAGTGGAGGGCCAGTTTCTCTATAATGGAGTGACTGGTATCACACACAAATTATTGATTACTTTAACTGTTGAGTTTATTTGTCTCACTGGCCATTCAGGCCAATTTCCAAAGGGAGACCAGCATGGGCAATTTGCATATCATATGCCACCCTCCCTTTTAAATTTATCCAAACCGACTGGAACAACCTTCTACAGCCTCTCCCTTAGGAGAGAAGCTGATATATGGCAACTGTCAATTCTGTTTTCCAGTGTAATGTATAACCCACCTGTGAAACTGGCAGGTAAAGCCTTTTATTGGTTACTCCTCCCCTTTAAAATGAGACGAAGAAGACCTGGAAACCACAACAAACACTGTGGCTCTTCAGAGAGCCATTTGTTTAAAAAAATGAAATGAAAACACACATGTAAACAGATACAGGGCCAAGTTTAATACATCTTAAGTAAAATGTGTCTTTAAATATGGTATAAAAATAAATAAATGCAGGAGACAGTAACAAAGAATTACAGACTACATCGGACAAAGACACAGCTTTTCAATTTTTAAGAATGTGGTTTACAACTGCAATGAAAACTGTGCTAATTTTTATAGTGCAATAAAAATGCAAATTAAACTTAACAAATGCATACTCTGTAATCTGTTATTGTGGCAGGTCAGTGATTCAAGACATCCTATGCAGAAGCGTTTTTGTTGTTTTTTTTTTTTTCAAACATCTTTTAATCATCTTTTGGCTTGCGATGGACACAGACCCAGCTGATAGGTAACTGAAGAAGTGATAGGACAAATGACTTTTTTTGAAGGCATTAGTGGGTTTAATGTCTCTTAAAAGTCCAAAATGCCTTTTCAAACACTGAGGGCGAAATGAACCAAAAATAAATAAAACAAAAAACATAAAAACCTCAGTTTTTTGGACATGCAACATCTGGTCTACTGCCAAGTGGTTCCTCTCGGCGAACAGTAGACTACAATATTGTAGAAATGACATGGTCCTCTTCCAAGCTAAAAAGTGACTGTATTTTAGCATGATTGCACACGACTTGCTAGCCTTTGAAGTAAGTGATTTTCCCTAAAAGAAAGAGGAAAGAAAGACTGATTGGTATACTGGATAAAACATTGGGATCGCCTCAACATTGCTGACCCACCTGGTTGTCACATACAGTATTACAAGATCTTAATATGTGTTGCTGATGGTGACTAAATAGAAGATTCTTAGGACCCAGTCTCAGAAGTGAGAAGTTTCTCATTGCTTATTTATCACTTTTTTGGGGCAAAGACCTGAACAATTTGAGTGAATTGTCCCATTATAGATAGACTAACTTCACTGTAAAGAATCAAGGGGCTTCACTTCAGAGTGCTGAAGTAGGTAAAATCATTCAATTATTAATGAAGAAATGAGCTCAAATTGAATAATGTTTTTCATGCTTTGGATGTAAATTGTCACAAAACCTACGGGCTATATAACTTTGTTATTTTATGAGTATGGCGATATAGCACCATGTGCTAACACTTTTTTTTCAGTGAAATACAGTGAATATCTGATCCTACATTTGTAGGGCATGCCATACAAATAGCAGATATCATTTTCATATTTAAAGATAGCGCCATCTGCACATTTGCAAGATAATGTGTGAATGCTTAAAGAATGAGGATCTCTAAATATTTTAAATATGGCTAGAAAGGTCACAGAAAAGGATAAAATTTGTGACATAGACACACATTGTGTGTAAAGGAAGACACACAAGTACTGACACACACACACACAGACTCACATGCTAATCACACAAAAAACCTTCTGATGCAGGACTGGTCTTCCTGGGGTCCCCATGGTGTCTAATGACCTGTCACTCATCAGTGCAACCACCAATAGGGAATTTATTGGCCATTTTATGTGTTGTTCTTTGGCACACCTTAGGAAACTCCCTGGGAGTTTAACGTAAACACATCTTATTTTCTTAAAAGAAATGAATGACTGAATGTGATATATTTCCAAGACAAAAATGATATTTAGCAGGTAGATCTACCTGTGTAGATCTACCGGCATTATCTTTGCTGCCTGAAAAGTTGCACGTTGAAAGGTCTCGTCAAAGGTATGCACATGCAGGTGAAATACTGTATCATGGTGACATCAGGAAAACCAGAACCCAAACATTTAACAGAAACAACAAGGAACATCTAAATAAAATCTGTGTTTTATCACCCTGCATTAAACAAATTGGATAGGGAAAAAAATATTCTGTTCTGGGATTACGATTACTGAGAAAGACTAAATACAGCAATTGCCCCTGCTTATATAACCTTGAATTTCCTATTTTGAAAGCTGCAAACCATTTCAGAGGATTGATATGAGTAAGTGTCAAGTGCGTGTGTGTTTGATGCGGCTCACTAAAAACCCACACTAAAAATCACAAAACTGTACACATTATTTGTGTTGATTTTTGCTGCTATTGCTTGTTTGATTAAGTACCAAATGTGTCTCTTTCCAAACCAATCTGACCATTGTACAATGGCCAAGCAAGTTTCTGACAGGCCAGGGAGTAAATATAAGGGGTTGTAATTAACTATTTATCTTCCAGGAAATTACTGCCAGACCTTGTTGACCTTACAGTGATTCTTAATATTCAGATCAAAGGTTCAGCTGACAGAAATGAGAGTGAGGCCAGAGCTCTGTCAGGAACTCCTTGCTGTACCATCACAGTCCAGATATCGCTTTGCACTCAGTTGCCCTCAGCACCTCCCCCTCAAAATGCCAGTGAAAAATTGCTGAGCCGCCAGTTCGAGGTATCCCAAATTTTTGCTTACCCTCCACTGTGCCTTTCAGCTGGATATAAATGCATGTCAACAGCCTGCATTTCAGCCCCATGGCTACTAATTATACAGTGACAGTTAGGACATGTGATAAGAGGTCACCTGAGAAATATCATTCTTGCTGTGTATGATTACTCCAGTTTTGAACCACCCCATCCCTGCTTCTACAGCTTACTTGCCCAATACAATGATGGTTTCCATTAGATTGGCTTTGCTCTATGCACCACCATGGCAGACATTTTTGTGCTGTTGTTACTACTCAAGGGATGGGGGTCAGTGAGATATACATGTATATATAGTATATAGATATATAGTATGTATTTAAAGGAAGTTTTCTGATCGAAATGTCCTCAAATAAAATCCACTCACGTGACAAGTGTGTAAATGGCACTGTGAAAACAACGTCAAAACAAAACGACACCAGAGAGTGAAAGGGAGAGAGAGAAAGACAATGAGAAAGAAAGGGAAAGACCCAAACGGACACAAGAGAGAGAGACAACATAACCACTAAGACTGTAGAATTGACATTACCTGGAAGCAATATCCTTCAAAATAAGTTCTTACTTTTCTGTGGACAAGGACAAAGCACATATATGAGGGGAGAGGGCACATTTGGGCATTTTCAGGGAGAATGAAATCCATGCAAAACTACAGTGGTTGACATACACAGTTCCTTTAATTGACCAGATCCTGTCCTATTGCAAAAATGTGCTATATCTTTATTCATATAAGTAAATTAAGGAACTGTGAATGGAAAACGTATGGGGAAAAAAGCCATGAATATTGATGAGGAGTTCATTCCAGTGAAGAGAGAAAAGACATCTATACAGATTTTCATATGCCAGATCCAGCAATTGGCTTGGTAGCCATACACATTAAGCGAAAGTCTTATATTGACCAAATAAGTTCTGGATTAATGAAAATATTCTAAACACAGTAAAACACAGGAAAATCCCTTAGTACAATATGGCACAGAGGTAAAGTGGGGGAGAGGCAAATCTTGATCTGGACCTGAAATGTAATTGGTCGGGTGTGGATCATGTGAGATTTAGGATAGTGTGATAAAAAGGGAAGAGGCATCGCCTCCACACCCCCCTTTATCAGCACACACTGTGGTCTGGACTCTGGGGGGAGCCAACTGGACAGAGCATGTCCACTTACCAAATTATGAGCGAATTTCTGAAATGCGGATCTGTGATCCTCAGTGCTTTCCAACTTAAAACAAGCACAAAGAAAAGAAAAAGGACAAAAAAAACAAGAACAAACGTACAGATCTGCAGAGGAGGAGAGAGGGGATGGGAGGCAAGCAAAGCTTGGTGGAGATAAATAGGCCAACTGAGACTGAGGTGGAATCCATTCAAACAAACGCAGATAAACAAGGAGTAATCTGGTGATTACAGAACAAAACAAAACCAAAAAAAAAAAAACTCTGCCAAACACATTCCTTTAATCAGACCAGCAAATCATAAAACTGCAACGGATCAAGGATGTAACAACATTAACACACACTGAAGGAGACGCATGTAACACAAAAGTCAAAAGAGGATTTTTTCCTGTAGCTAGACGGACAAGGCATTCCTTTTTTGCTTGTTACTAAAATGCTTTGAACTTAAAGTTTTACAAAATGGATAGTTCCGATCTGTTGTTCCCACTGATCACGTTTCACTCCTGCCGTAACAATATTCCAAGATATACAGTACCACATGTAAATGGAATTTTCAAGCTTAGTTTTAATACAAGTACGTACGGAATGCCTGTCGCTTTTATTAAAAATCATTGTTGGATGAACTTGAGCCTAACATACTTAGTTGCATATTTAGTTACTCAGCTAACTACATAAGAGGAAGAGGAGAGTCCAGGTGTGACAAGTTTTATTGATTAGACGAAACATCATTCATGTAGTGCCTAAACACACCAATAGTCATGCCAATATAATGTTAACTTCAAACACCTAACAAACTCAAACTAGGTTGCAAGCCAGCACCACGCAGAGCGCTCACAACAAATTTATTGGAAAATGTCACTTGATAGCAGGAAACAGTGCTTTGATATCCTGTCCATCTGAATGAAATGTGTGCACCCTAAAAACAGAGACCAACTTCCTGTACACACCTATCTCAGTTATATTAATTGTCAGTGTTGGGGAGTAACTAGTTACATATAACGGCGTTCCGTAATTAAATTACAAAATAAATGTAATTGTAATACGTTACAGTTACTGAAAAAAAATATGTATTTAAATTACAGTTACTAATCAAAATGTTGGTGATTACAAAGGGGTTACATCGGACGTGGGTTAAAGATCTCCGGCTCCATGCCGGAAATCCGGTGTGTAGAGATTTTAGATCAGGCAAAGAATTATTACTAGCGTATACCAGACCTGAACACAATTCTATTAAAAACTATCACTGACGTGGTGTTTTTTCGGATGAGTTTTAACCAAGTCTGTTTAGGTGACGTACTGGCACTGTTCTTATCCAATCGGCAACTAGTTTCAACTTTCTGTGAGGCGGTGCCAGGAAGTATTTGCGGGGACTGTATCAGATGATTACTGCGAAATAGGCTAACACGCATTGAAATAGATGGAGCATAGAAGCGAAACTTGTGAAGGTTGGCGCAGACATAAGCACAATAGAACGGGAGATGAAAAATAAATCTCGATAGGCTTGGTTAGATGAAAACGGTAATGACGGACAAACATTCGGCTTATGTTGTCACAAATTAAACGAGATTGGGACCTATATGGGACAGGCAGCAAAAAGGCATTGTCTCGGCATGATGCAGATCCCTCACACAAAGCAACTGTTCTGGCTCTTTGTCAACGTTGCTGGGAGCTGTGGCCACTGTAGCTGCTGCTGCTTCATCCATCCAAGACCGCGTGTGTGCAATCATGAAGTCCATGTTTGTACATTTATAGCAGAACATGACCTGTCTTTCAGGATAGCGCCAGCGCTAGTGGACCTGTGCAAAACATTCTCACAGGACAGAACTGCACTCTCCAAACTTAGCGTGTCAAATACACAGGCCAGCTACCTATCCACTCACAGCATTGCCTGTCACATTAGCTTGTGTGCTAAACATTTACGTTTACGATTCGACAAACCGAAACATGGACGGAATTCTCAATGTCTTGGTCCGATTCTATGATGATGACTTGGACAAAGTTGTAACACAGCATCTTGCTGCTCGACCAACTTTTACAGAAGCTGCATTTTTCATTTTTAATAGCATTAAAGAAAAAGGGAAGCACTTTTAATCTGAGCACTGTAATACAAAATTGTATTAATAATTGTATTCATTTTTTTCCAGTCCAGTAGGCTAAATATTTATTTTTAATCTCCTTCATGACAAATTAATTGCTATCTAGCTCACAGACGCCTTTTGCATAGCCGCACCTCCATTTATGAACCCTTTGATAGAAAATCTTAGCTAATGGTAGTCCTTCTTGAATAGTGATGTAGATAGCCTATGTGAGATCTAATAACACTCACTAACTTAATTCAGCATTGTGTTTTCATTAAATATTAAATTGGAGAGGTCATTAGGTTGTGAAATTTCAAGGTTGTGAAACAGACTAAATTAATGGTCCTAACTATGCATACTGTGCTTTTTTTTGGGCACACAACGATAGTTGTTGCCAGTTTGTTTGTGATCTACATACGTGTGATTTGTTTTGGTGGTTGTGCTTTAAAATCAAAACTTCCGATCTTAATTCAAGTTATATTGAAGAACTTTTAATAAAAGTTTGACAGTAATCAGTGTTGAGTACTGTTGTGAGGTTTACACTGCCTGTTTTAAATTTATGTTTTTAGGACTTTTCAGCTTTTTTGCCCAGTTTAAAACATTTGTTAGAAAAGTAATCAAAAAGTAATCAAATGTAATAAGTTACATTACTTTGATGAAGTAACTAAAATACTTATATTACTTATTACATTTTTAACAGGGTAACTAGTAATCTGTAATCTATTACATTTCAAAAGTAACCTTCCCAACACTGCTAATTGTAGCCACAGTGAATGGATACTTTTAATTGTTATGTTACAGATATTGCTAATCAGCTATATTAATTGTAGCTACTGCATATGGATCGTTATGCAGCTACCGAATCCCTCAGCACTGTCAAGTAACATTGGTAATGGCACTATAGCAACAGTAGCATAACAAAGTTGGTAACTACTTTCATTGGCAGAATGATGTTTCATGTAATCAACAAAACTGGTTAAATTTGGTATATCCTCCCACTTTATGTAGCAAAGTACCAAACCTTAAGTTTAGCCAACAATGGTAACCGTTTTATAAAAGCATCATGGCACAAAAACCCGTGGTATATCACGTTATGCTTAACAGCACCCCCTAGCTGTGCCAATAGTCATGACATACCACGGGTTTGAGTATTTAATAGACCACACTGACAAAAATAAAACTGGGACATGACAGTGGAGGTCTGCACACATTCCCTCTTAATATGAAGTCAATGATAGCATGCTCTTGATGCACACTGATGAAAGCTCTGGGTCATGCATTAATGCCTGCAGAACACGTTTGGTGAAATTTTGCTTTGTCCAGAATGTCTCGGTTTGTAACCTTCCATTGATCCAGAACTTTAATCTCACATGCAGCATGGCGGGACTGAGCGTAGTCTCTCAGCCATGTCATGCCTTCACCTTTTTCTTGGCCTGTAGCAGCTCCTGGTAGGCACTGGAACGGATGAAACGACTGTAGGAATCACTTTTCATCAGTTTGTAAATGTGCTCCTGGGAACAAGAGAAGGACAAGAAGTCAGGACATGGGTCATGCACACAGATTGGCCAGCACTGCCTTTTTGACTTGAGCAGCCATGACTCGTGACTAGTCCAACCCACACCTACACCTCCACACATGTCGACCACATGACATACATTTTGGCCAAAAGCATTCATAGGACCACAAAAGCACCAGTGAACCTGTACACCATAAAATGAAATGAGATAAATAAACCAACATTCCAAATAACTCATTTTTTTATCAGAAACCACCCCTCCCAACAGCAGCTGAAGACAATGAATCCTAGACCTTGGCCAGATAAGAGATGACATGATAACTGTCTGCTTTGACAGACTAAAGACATATGGTGCTATCTTGTCCAACTAGAGGTACAAACGCATTTCAAACTTGCAAGCAAATAACCATCTATACATCCAGCCAGCTCAGCCATCCTGCTCTGTATTCACAACAGTCATATCCAGCCTGAGGCATTTATGATGCTAAAAACAGAAAGTTGGAGCGAATCCTGACCCTATAAGTCTGTAGCAGGATGTTGCTCACAGATAGGCCACTAAACATGCTAGTTAGGTCATTATTGGCAGGGCAGCTTCCTGCAATGGGCTTTCAGATGCTGTTGACTCCTGGCCTGCCTGACATGCGATTGGAAACAAACTTCATCTAGTCTCAGCTCAATCTCTATATTAGTTATGCCCTGTTGGGTACACTCCTTCCTGGTTCTCAGTACAGTACCAGTACTCATAGAAGGGTTTTTCTTTCTTTGTGTATAATTACAACATTTTAAAATAATAGTAGAAACTTCAAAACAACAAAATAACACAAATGGAATTATGCATTATGACTAAATCAAAACTCTTTTATTTTAGATTCTTCATAGTAGCCAAAAAATTTTTTTTAATTAAAATTTTCTATTTTGGAAAGAAATTCATATATAGGCATCAGCTTCACTATTTATATTTGCCTAAGACACAAATTTCAAGCATTTAAAGCATAAGTCTTTAGGATCAAGATGTCTTTCAATGCATGTTTCCCACTATCCTAATCAGGTGTGTCCAAATGTTTGACTGGTACTGGATATCATGCACCCGTATTGATAAATGCTTCCTCTGAAAGAACCCTTCCAGGAGGAGAGACTTAAAAATCTCAAAGCCTCAAAGTCTGCTGTCATCCACTCCAGCCCTCATGAGAGGGCTGTTTCCTCCAATACCTGCGCGTCCTCAAAGGCATAACGTCCGGGATCCTTCACATTCTGCGTGGTTTTGTCGTAGCTCTTAGAGTCGACGTTGATGGCGCTAGGAGCACCAGGAGCCAGGAACTCCTGCCAGATCTCCTGGACCCGGGTCGGGACCTCACGGATGGGCCTCTTCTTCAGTTCCTGAACAGCCAGCCAGAACCTGAGCAGCACAGCACATAAATCAGTAAAACAAGGCAGTGTTAAGCAATTTTCTTCAAAGAAAAATGACCTCCAGCCTAAATTAAAAGCTCCTCTGCTCCTTCTCCAACTTGGTTATTGTAAAATAATTGAAAAAAGTGACACAGTGATGCATCCTATTGTTGTAACATTTCCAGCTTAGTTACACTGTATGATGAATGTGACTGTACATAAGAACACAAAGATGAAAGTGTCGCTATTTCACTAAATTTGATTTGAGGGAGCGTCAGTGGAAATCCTAGGTCAGGTTTAGACAACGTATTGGTCATTTCTACAAAAGTAATTGAGTTTCAGTAATTATATTTTGACTGATATAATGCATGAGGAAGCTTTTAGCGGAAAGTCAGTTCTTATTATGTGCCTTTTCTACTGAAATGCTTTCCAAAACAACAGCGCATTTAATGATTGCCAGTTCTCCTCCAACATGGCTAAGCACATTACTACCAGCAGGTGGCGCTACATAACTGGTCATATTTAAACCGGCACGCATGCTGAGGGGACAAACACAATTGGTGATGTTGAACAACACCAAAAAAGGCAATTGAATTTGTAACAGTTCATTTTCTCAATTATACTCTCTATTGATTTTACAGCTAAGCTTTATGTTTCCCCCCTTAGAATGCCTGCAAGTTATGGCTCCTTAACTGTCAATCGAGTGTTAAAAATCAATCCATACAATCCCGATCAACACAGCCCCAGGTGATTCTGCTGCACCGATTAAATCATTTTCGAGGTTACTTGGGCTCAAACTAAGCATACAGATAAACTAAATGATGTATTCATTTGATAGCAATGAACAGGGTGCAAAAAACAAAGACTGAGATAATTGCTTTAATTCCCTTTTATTATTGAAACAGTTATAATTAATTAACTGTATGCTGATCATGCCGCTTCTTTGGCTACAGCCTACTTGCAAGTATATTTGGTTGGAAGAACGCCATGCTGGGTGTTTTCACATATTCCAAAATATTTGTAAAAATTTAATATACAAAATACATTCATTATAAAATAGATGTTAAAATATAACCAACACATTTTGAAACACCCATGTAATATATAACATTTTGATAGTAGGAAATGTACATTTAGCAGAGAAATTTACATACATGTAGGTTACATTTTTATCCATTTGTAAAGCTGGACATTTACTGAGACAATTGTGGGTTAAGCACCTTGCCCAAGGGTACAACACCAGTGCCCCAGTGGGGAATCAAACCAGCACCCTTTTAGTAATGAGCCCTGCTCCTTACCGCTGCACCAAACTGCTGCCCTATTATTTTCACCTTTTATTGCCACAGCTGGTGATGTAGTTTACCTCAGGTTTTCAGAGCTGAACTCTGACTCCAGGAACTTCAGGAACTGCTCTCTACCGACAGGGTCTTTCAAAACCTCGTTGATCCCGAAGCCCCATCTCTTCACTCTCTGCTGACCGGGCTCCTTGCTGAAAAAAACACAAAGGAGATGCACTTAAATTCCAGCCACACGGCAAGAGTGACATCACCGCACTTGTGTCACTGGCGACTTCAGTGACAGATGCTTACGGTTACGGTGCCAGCCTGTTTTTTTTTTTTTTTTTTGCTCACAGGGTAATATTTACCCCATTTACTCATGGACTTTGGACTTCTCCCAGCCAGGTGATGGCAATTAAATGGAGAAGCGTGTGTGGCAACGTTCCGGTCGACACGTTACGTCCGGCATCGGGCAGGGGTGTTTAGTGGCGCTAACGCGGCATGAGCAGGCAAAACGTAAAACTAATGCCAAATAATTGTCTGCCAATCATCAAAGAAGGGACCTTTGAACATGTTTACCTTTCATATGGGGGGTCTCTAAAGGTGTTGGCACATGCAATAACCAACCACTATACTGTCGGAGGCGGCGATAAAGTCATTCCGCTGTTGACAGAGCAAACACAGTCACGGGTGTCACATGCAGTGTGCTGAGAAGATGCGGATGTTGTCCTGGCTCTGCTGAGGGGACATCGCAGGAGCGTCGCGCTTCGGTGGTCCGCTCCGGCCGCCGTGTAAGGATAGCGGCGACTCGTCCCCCAGCCAAACCTTGCAAGAGACAGAGCCGAGGCGGAAGTGGAGGAGCCGCGCCCGGGAAACGCACCTGGCCTCCATCTCCCAGATCGCCGTGTCATCCGAGATCCAGGGGTTGGAGGGATCAGGTGTCGTGAGGAATGGGTCGAACTCGATGTACTGCTCAGTGTAGCTTAACAAACTGCAGAGGAACGGCAGGGAGGCAAACACTGATGACTGAAAAGGTTGAAAATCAGGGCCGCACAATGGAAACCAAGTGACATTACAGAGGGCAGAAATAAGGACCCATGTAGCATGTGATGGAATGAACCAGTGAAAGAAGCTGAACTCTTGAAAGACAGTTCCAATTCTCTGAAAAGCAATAATAAAAATGAGACAGACGGAATCATGCATGCACATGAAGGAAATTTGTCAATCCATCATTATTGACCCATAGTCTTCAGGAGCACTTCAGGTTAGTCTCAATGCATCAATGCATACTGTTATAATTTACTACCTTAAAAATGGAGCATATGATTAATTAAAGTTTTTGTAATAAGTCAATGAATATTTTACCATTTGTATGAATCATATTTAAACTGTACATCCCGTACAAGGGTGGTTAATAAATGTTTGGTATATCCAACCAAATACTCTCCCTTGGTTCACCAGTCTAGACTCCCTTCAATTAACTGATGGATGATGTAAGCTTCATGATTTAAGTGGTTAATGGGTGTGCATGCTTCCCCTCAGAGCTTTCTACATGGCAATAGGTCTGATTCTTTGAATCACTAGGGGGGAAAGACAACCTACCTTTCTGCAACCTTGGACATTTTCAACCGATGCCTGTCCAACTGCACTTGCCAAAACTGTATCTGAAAGTGAGATGGGAAAGAAGTGTCAATGTGTCACGTTGCATTAGCGTGACTAAAAGGGAAATTTAGATCACTGATATGAGAAAGTTGGAAAGATACAGTCAAGGGCACCGGTTTCCACTCAGCTCCTCTGGGAGTGGAAAGGCTGCCTTTGCTCATACAATCCCCTTTTGCTCTCTCAGAGGAGTGTGACACACCCTAATCTACTACATAATGGATTTGATTAGAGGACACCTCCTCAACCGGGGCAATTTGCAAGCCTTGCAGTTTCACATGTTATCGTATTGATACAGCCGGCCTGTTTTACTGGCTCCGCTTCAGCAAAGCTCAGGGGAACAACAGCGGTGTCAGACTTTTTTTTTTTATGTGACCCTGCAGTCCCCTCCCAGCTCAAGTGTACGGCCTTAAAGCTCACACAAGGAAGAGGTCCCCGTGAGTGACGGGAATTCCTGAGAGAGAGCATGAGCATGTGGTGATGTCACAGAAGAACGGTGAACTAACCTTGTCTTGTAACTCCTCCTCCGTGGGCTGCCTGGCCTCGGGGGCGGGGGTGTGGGTGGGGCTGTGGCTGCGGATGTCATTCTGAAGCCCGTAGACGGACTGCAAATGAATTCCGACAGAGAGAGACGATGACGTCAGCGAGGCTCCTTGCCACAGACCGTCACAGTGAGCCCGGCACAAGGTTGGTTGGCTTATTACCGTACCTTTCTTGTTTTGTGGGGCTGCTTCATTCTTGAGGATTTCTTAATGTCGGCTTCTGTCGTGTTTACACACCCGGGCTACAAATCACAATCAAAAACAAGTCCTTCAGTTAAAACATGTGACTGAATGTTCTGTCATATGCAGCCTTTCTCAGATATATGCTGTGCTATCGGCCCCATATCCTGGTCCCTTTTCAGATATTTAGAAATAATGTCCTGATACTGGGACGAGAACAAGCACAACAAAGCCAGGAGCACACACACGGCATGATGCAGTATCATCATATTGATGATGTGAGGCGTTTGGTCCAAGATTTCTCATCACTTGTGTCACAGTGTCATTTAGACTTGCAGCATGGCTTCAGAGCAGAGACTGATAAGTAAGCATCTAATGCAAGGAGACATTCCATAAATCATCATCTCTTTACGCTGAAGAGCTTGACCTGGTTTCACACATCCATAAATCAATCAAGTATGAAAGAGGGCTCTGTCCCTGCCCGGGTTAACGGCACGGGCTGGGTGTCTTTGCTTGGTGTCCCAAGGTGATGGATGCCTCGGTAAGCCCATGGCGTGCATGATGCCCAGGGACAACTGTGACAAGACAGGAAGTGTGAAGTGTGAACGGGGAGAGAGAGAGAGAGAGAGAGCGCCTCAGACTTCACGCTACAGTGAATATCACTCTCACATTCAGCATGCTTCTGTTCATTTTGAATGCGGCAGAGAGTACAGATTACTGGGGCCCACACGCTGCCTCTCTCCAACTGACACTACACTCCCGTTCCCATGTTCCCATGCCCCTCAAAGCATTATGG
This sequence comes from Megalops cyprinoides, assembly GCF_013368585.1. Lineage (NCBI taxonomy): Eukaryota > Metazoa > Chordata > Actinopteri > Elopiformes > Megalopidae > Megalops > Megalops cyprinoides. The sequence goes on from NC_050583.1 coordinate 54,981,250, forward strand.
GATGCCCACTCAGTTCAGCTACCTAGCATGCACATATGCTACATATGCATGTTATAGAGGAAGATATGAGTCTCAAGGCAAATGCATCATTCCAAATAGAATCGTTTTGTACCATAGTTCTGTGCCACTCAAGGTTACACAGATAAAAAACTGAAAAAAAAAATACTTCTGAGAGGTGACCATGTTGAATTTTTTCATAAAGTCCCTGGTTAAGTCTGTAATTTTCATTTTCCCAAGCATTTTATTTTCATATCAAGACCCATTAAGATGAATCATTTGTACCAAACATGTTCTGTGGTGGTTTCAATAAGTACTACAAATAGTGGTTAAATAAGTCATTTTTTATGTAATGATAAAGCGGCAGGACAAAAAAAAAACATTACAAGAAAGCGCACAAGATATTATGTGACTCATCCAGTCACTGTTCAAATGGCTATTTCCTCGGCAGTACAATATGTGCTCAGTCATTTCAAAACTATCAAGTGACTAATAAACAGCAGAGCTGGGGAAAAAGGAGAGCTGCCTACACTTGCACACACGAGATCTTCAGCCTTCCATATTTCTATTAATACTTTGCCTTGCCTTAACAGTCCACTTCATCTCACTTCACAGTTCGCTACACTGGCGTGAGGCACGGTGCGTTTCATTGACGCGGGGTTACGTTGCCGTTACGGCTGCTCTTATGTTGCATCTACGGTGGCTTTGTGGTTCTTTTTCGAGGTGCTTCCTATCCTAGGAGATTTTTCTTTTGATGATTGTTTTAAGCACCATGTTTATGCTCATATTATATCATATTGGCGCGTATGCTTACCTTAACACTGTTTTTTAAGATAGTTGTGTTATGTCACCAATGTGTTACTCGGGACTCCATGGTTAATCTCTCAGCTCTTGCAACACTCTAAAAGCATCTTGTCTTGCTAGCTATGAGCTGTGAAGTCAATCTAGTTAAGACCATCCACTAAATAAATAAAATTTATATGCTTAATATAATGCATATATATGCTGTGACTACAGAAGAAGCTCCTAATTATCCAAATTAAAAAAGAAAAAGAAAATAAGGCCAACTGAGATTCCTTTCTCTCTAGTTTTCCATTTAAAAAAATCTTTTAGCTGAATATATGCTGATTATTCTGTCATCTTGATGCAAATTGATGCAGCATTGAGAGGACTCAAGACATTACCTATTTAATCATGACCTAAAATAACCTTCATTTAATTGGATGAACTTGAACAGTTGATGTAATAAAATATTCATTTTTGCACGAAACACATATCTCTGACTATTGTTCAAATATTTTCATTATGAACCCGGTTCATTAAATCGAACGTTCTTTCTCCATACAAAAATACAGCCCTGTCCTGCATTAATGAAACTACAGGGAACAAAATCTTATGAGCGTTTTTGCATTCTTGCATGCATGTAATTTTCATAAGACATCATGAATTATTCAGGTTTAATTTCATGCAGCATGCTTCCACTGTATGTTTTGGACTGGTTTCACTGTGTAAGTGGGACCATTGGCTATTACTGTAATTGTTTAGTTTTGATTGGGAAATTGGAAGATATAAGAAAACCGTCAATGAAGAAGTGTAAAAACTCTAGATTTTCCTGCAGAAACTGCACTTCACAGACAGTCCGTAGAAAGAAACACCTGACTATCAGGCCAATATCAAAACTTATTATATATCTGTACCATGATATATCCCGATTGAAACAATGTATCCAATTTTTAGCAGGAAAATATCCAACACATACCTATTTTCTGTTATATCAAGTTATTGTTCCTATCTAATCAGGGGCAAAAATATGGCGGGCACTGTGTTTGTGTATTCGGTGCCCTTCATATGAAGGAAAACTTCACTTGCCTCCCAGCTTTTTGCAAGGAAAATGCCCATGTGTCCATGCCAGATATAACCATGCTATAATGCATGAAGACTGACACATCGTTTGGATATCAGCACATGATTCTGTTTGGCAAGGTACTGTACTCCTCCAGCAAAGCTTGAGAGAGTGAGAAGGTACTGAAACAGGGCAAGTCTGCAGTGGGAGCAGTTACATTTAGGAGCCAATCATTCACCGTGTAGTTAGCCAATTAATTTCAGGAGCGACGGGCAGCCCTTTGTAAGTGCACTGGGCTTTCAGGCAGTGTGGTGGAGCAAGTCCCTGCTCTGCGATTTGCTCCGCTGGCGATACAGAGAAGGAAGGGGTTCCAGATGCCCCCCGTCCCCGGGCGTACTCCGTAATGCAATCAAAGTCACATGGCACTCACTCGCATTATGGGAAAAAACGCGGAGAGTGCATTTGATGCATTAAACATCTCCCACAGTGCTCCAGGGCGCACAGCGACCAATCAGGGGAGGGATCGGCGGGGATGAAAGAGGGGAGGCGATTAACAGAGAGCCCCATTTCTTTTTCAGATGCTCACTGGGCCCTGTTTAGTTTGTCTAAAAATTTCATGGCAAAAATCAAATACCATGGGATACACTGAACCTGGTGTTTCGGGACTGTGGATGTTACTGCATTTTCACCGTGCATTTAGTAGACCTCTGCACGAACAGCAGCAGGGAGACATCTCTCAGTATGAAGCATCTGACAAGCATACGTATTCAGTAGAATTCATTTGCATTTGTAGATGCTAGTTATGGAGTAGTTGCAGTCTTGTTGTAACATTATCAATGCAAAACGCTGAATTGTAGCAGTCTACTGAGGGACTTATAATGTGCATGAACTTGTTTGGTAAGCCACTCTTGAGATCTGTAGCTGCAGGTTGAGTCCCACTGTAACAATGTCTTCACTTTTCAAGCAATCTTTTAGCATTTAGCGTTTCCTCTCCATTACTGTAGATAATTCCATGGACAACAGAAAACTGAAAAATCTCTTAGCATATAAGAACTTAGCATCATTCTCGCAACGTGTTCATCTGCCGTTTAGAAATAACGAATTTCGTGAGCACTACATTATGTTCATGACAGCTATGCTATGTTCTACGACTCAGGCACCAGGATTTGGAAATATGACGGAAGCACAACTCGAGCTCGTTAAATTGTTTGCGGCGAAATTGAATCTGCCATTTCCAATTTAACAGCGCAGAAGTTGATCTCGTAGGCAAAGCAGAGTCCAATTTAAAACTCCATCGACCACACACTGACACACTATTCCCCACTGAGTACTAACGAGCTAATGAGTGCAGAGGGCTGAGAGACTGACAAGGACACAGAACGTGTGCACTTGCAAGCGAAAAGCCCTGTGTTGCGATAACATCGCTAGGACCAGGGGGCTGTGCATTTTTCAGTTCGCACACACACTGGTCTTACGGATGGAATGATGCGGCCGTTTCGCCGTTTCGCTCCCTGCGTACGTGTGGTGAGACAGACATGCACGCACATAGGCACACGGGAAAACTACCCGGGAAAAACACAACGGTCCACTCAACTAGCGCATAACGCCCTCCATACAAGCTCATGGGAAAACACTGAAAAGCTTATCATTTTATCAGGAACGACACGGCTATTTTATTTAAGTGAAAGGAGTGAAAATAAGAGAATTGGAAATTTCCTGAAAAGGTCATAAATGTCAAAGCAGACACAAAAAAAGGAAACAGTTCTAGCAGAGTGTTTGCAGACAGCCGTTCAATGACGCTAAAGGATTACAGTAATTATCTTCACATCACAGCCTATAATTGAACAAAAGAAGCCAGCCTTGACTCAGCTTTTGGTCATTAGCTATCACTTAAGACCTTGCCAGTAATTGGTGAATTAAGCCCCCAATACATTGCAATGAAGCTGCTTTTTGTTTTGCATTTGTCTTCGCATACACGTACATATTCGGGAAACAATACCTTTTAAAACTGTTTCCCAATTAAATTCCCCTGCAAGACAATTTTCCATAAATGTTCACGAAGGGCAAATCAGGTGCGGTGCAAAATCGATACCAGGCCACACAGCCAGAGAGCTGAATCAATCCATTCAGACATTCAGTCTGACGAGCTAAAATGCATCCTTTGCAGCATGTTCGGCATCGTGAATGTGATGGGCACATTATGCAAAGGCACAAAGACACTCAAACACACATACACACAGACACAGACAAAGACAGACAGCCACACACACACACACACACACACACACGCACACGCACACGCACACGTACACACACAGTGCAGAATGACTGAGGGTCAAGAACCCAACTGTGACAGCATTAATGTCCTGAGCGCCAGAGATTGTAGGACCGCTTCCTAGCTGAGGGGAGGAGGGACCTTAAAATATGCAAGTCAGTGCAAGAAAAGCAAAGCAAATCTCCCCTACCCTCCACTGAAACAGAGAGCAGTCGAGACAGCAGGTCTGGGCGACAGCGTCCCATCAGCCCTGAGAGGACCAGGCAAGGTCACACACACGCGCACACTCACCCCCTCCACACACACACACACGCACACCCCCTCCACACACACACGCACACACACACACAGGCTGATCTTCACTCCGCCCTCCCCTTTCATTAATCACACCTTCACCATAGGATGCCTGGCCCCTAACCAGCGCTCCATCAATCCTGCCCCACAGTGGAGCAGCCGGAAGGTAAGGTCTCTGACACGTACGTGACACACTCTAAATTCCAACCTTTTACTAGTGGCCAATAAGGGCGGGGAGACTTACCACTGGTCTGTGCACATCCCAAAAGGCCCTTTCTTGACTGTCGAGTATTTTCCTTTCAATTTTGTCTCTTTTCTTGTCCACTCTACACACAGAACAGAAGACAAGAGTAACCTTGATGACAACAGAACTGACAAAGAGCCTGTTATTATGGAGTAGTATGACGGCATGAATATGGTTCTAGCTTTTGTTCTCTTGACAACAGAGATTGAATCAGAAGAGAGTGTTGACAGAGCGCAGAATGTGTGCTGGAGTTATTACCCAGAATTCTGTGTGCACACTCGTGGCCTTTTCAGCCAATCAGCTTTCACACACACACTCCACTTACTTTGCTTGTGCTTCCGCTTGCATAAATATAAACTCCCATTTCCGAGCGAATGCTCTCTGTAGTCTCGCTAAGCTCTCCTGAAACAGACAGAGGTGAGGGGTGAAGAGTATGACTTCAGGGTTTCACCCTCTGGACATATCAAATGGTATTTAAACTGACTATAAAAACCCATCATTTATTCAAACGCCAGCATTCTTTATCATGTTATAACAGTGTAGGTGCGTGGAGAGTAAGGCGCTAAAATATGAAGCACCAAATGCCAGCTTTTGTCTTTATTCTTAAATGTCATTGTTTCTTTCTTAAAGAAAAAATATCACATCAAACATTCTTAAAAAACAGCAAAGGAAAAAAAGAGCAGTCACTACAGAAACATCTACATTAATAAAAATTCATGAGTATCAGCAAAGATGACAAGGACGGTCCGGAGTCGGGTGGGGTGGGGAGGAGAAGAAGTCTTACGGCCTCGTAGTCAGCGAGCTCCAGGCGGGCTTTGTTTTGCATTGTTCTTTTGCAGAGGTAAACCGCTGAAAGAAGAGAGGACAGAGGCAATGAGCGGGACCAGTGGAGGGGAACCGCGCTTTTGCTGCCACGGCTGCCAGCATGACTGCTCCCTCCTCTCAGCGCCCCGTTCCAGCGGCGGGCGGCCCGGGCTGCCAGCCCAGGCACTCTCCCTCAGCGCCAGAGCCTTCCTGCCTGCTGTCTACACAACAGCTCCATCCCAGGCAAACAAATACTCAAAGGCCGTTCAACAGGCATTTCTGTTTTGGCTTCATTGAGGTTAGGGTTTAAAACAAAGATTTGATTTTGGAGCTCTACGCCTGAAAACCTCCAACCATCTGGGAGCATCTTGGAAAAAACATTACAGATCTGATTCTTCAAATTTAGGACAGGTTTTTTTTTGTAAGTTCTGCCTCTTTTGAGCAGAAAATGTATCAACAGAAGTTAGATAAACCCAAGGACAAATGGGGGAAACTTGTTGAAAACTGAATATTTGTGGAGATTTAATCAGCTGCAATCAGTTTTTGGAATCTGGTAAAGAGATTAACAAAGAAAAATTAAATTACATTATAGCCACTGGAGTAAGTGTTTCTTCAGTTAAAGCCATATTTGACTGCAAAATCAGTACTTTGCCTCAATGAAGACACAGGCAATAGAATCACAAAAAGAAAGATTCCAATAAAATCGGTGGGAGGGAGAAACACTTATTTTGAGCAGCCGACTTTTGTGCATTTAAAAAGGGGGTTGATGTTTCCACAAGCCGCAGAGGCAAACTGTCTACTTCCACAGCTTCACACTGTCTATTGATTTGGCTGATGTCTTCATTCAAGGTGTCTTACAATGTTCACCGGTTTCAAAATACAATGCCTTACACAACGAACAAATCACTCCTTGCTGGAACAAAGGCGTGACAGAGAAGAGGCATTTGACAAGACTTCATAAAGACCTTACACTATAAATCACACTGGTGTTTGCTACAGAAACGCCCCGAGAGAATACACAACCCCTGTATGCCAGCAAAAAACGACAGCGCATAGGCAAACCTAAGCCCTCAAAACTCCAGAAGCATGTCCTTTCTGGTCAGGTGGCAATTTGCCTTGATGGATACAGATGAGGACCAATTTAATGCTGTTAATTTCCTTGTGAAGATCTTGCTGGGTGATGATGTGAGGTTAGAAAAACAGTGAAAATATCCCATTCCTCATCACCTCTCTCAGAGTTCACAAGTGATCATTTTACAATATTTCCACACAGCCAGCATTGTGTCTTTATCTGTTCGAAGCATAGTTTACAGAACGTGTACAGAACATCTCTGAGTTACAGACAGGAACGGTGGGTAAGTATAGATACAGTACCAGTCTGTACACACCTGATTAAGATAATGGGAAACGTGCATTCAAAGACATTTTTAGACAGATATAAATAGAGATAGTATAATGAGATATAGTTTTGATTTGTTAATAACACTTTTTGGTCACTACAAAATTCCATTTGTGTTATTTCATAGTTTTGATGTCATTGCTATTATTCTATGTCTATACTGTTATTTACTGGTACCATATTCATCTTCCAAAAAATTACAAGCCATACCTGGCCAATACAACTCTTGACATGTTTTCTAGCAATCCAAACACGTCGTCATTTTCCTCCGACTGTTATGGTGCAGTGCCTTTATCAGAACCCTGTCGCGATGGGATGCTTTTGCCTTCAACAGAGTCCGTGATCGTGGAAGACGCCAATGCCATTCCTCAGCACTGACGGAATTCATGAACCACAAAAGTGAAGTCCTTCATACGGAGGGACTCAAGGGCACAGCAGACAACCGCACTGCTCGTATCATTTGTTTCCATAAAAGCGGCATTCTCCAGCCATGAGCGAGGAGAGCCAGGGCAACCGTATTGCTGCTGATTACATCAGGGCCTGCGTTAATGTAAACCGCCATTTTCTTTCTTTTGGGAGCGCCTAGAGCTGCTGCCCATGGCTTTGAGTTTTGTTAAAGGTTAAGCTACAGAATCACTTACCATCACCATGGGGTTAGAGAAAGTATTTACAATAATATGTTAGAAGATTTATTTATATATTTTTTCTGTATTCATACAGTACCAGTCAAAAGTTTGGACACGCCTACTCATAGAAGGGTTTCCTTTATTTTTACTATATTCCACATTTTAGATTAACAGACATCAGAACTATGAAATGGCACAAATGGAATTTTTGCAGCAAAAAGTGATAAACAAATCAAAACTAGCTTATATTTTAGATTCTTCAAAATAGCCAAAAAATATTTTTTTAAAAATACTTTTTTTGGAAAGAAATTCATACATAGACATCATCCTCTTTATCTGTACTTGTCTACGAAACAAATTTGAAGGATTTATGCATACATCTTTAGAGAAAAATGTATTTGAATACATTTCCCACTATCTTAATCAGGTCTGCCCAAATTTTTGACAGGTATTCTATGTTCATTGATTTTGTCATTTGTTTATGGTGAAAAATATACAAATTGTAAGCTTCATTCCAGCTTGCTTTCTTGCTAAGGAAAACCACATTCATTTTGTCTAATATCAGATAAATGAGATGTTTGCATGTTGTGCTGTGGTTTGAATTAAGATGTATTTAAAAAGATAAAGGAAAATAATCCATTAGACTCAAAGAAAGGCTTATCTGACAACCTTCTGCAAGACAAGATAAATGTGAATTGGCAAAGCAATTAAGTTCTTATGGTCAGCCAATAAAAGCGTGTGCATGCATTTTTGCATGTTCAGTTGTGTGTTTGCCTGTGTGTATGGGTAATATGTACATGTCTTGCATGTTCGTGTGCGTGTATATGGGTGCATGTATGCAGGTGTATGCATATGGGAGAGAGAAATGTGGAAAATAAATTACAGCGTTGCAGAATCTGTCCTCTCTCTGTGATACACAGCAGAGAAAGACCTCAAACAGCCTCTAACACAGTGATCTCTACACCTGGTCACTTAAATGGGACAACCCAGGTTAAAGTGGTGCCCAAAAGAAAACTCATGTGATCACTTTCAGAGAGAGTTTGAGAGAGCAAAGAACGTCATCGGTCACTGCGGGAAGTAACCTAAAATTTGACATACTTCCTTCACAGAAAGGAGCACAGTTTTTCTACTAAATTCTATATACAATGCTGAATTCTGCCCAGTGAGTAACACATGGCCTCGTTTGCTGTGCTGTAGGAAGAAGCCTGCCATCACCACGGAGACACTGACAGGGACAATATTTGGAACAGCAGAATAATTTCAACAGTGTCTACATTTAGATTTAGTTGCTTAGCAGATGCTCTTCTCCAGGGCAACTTTCATAAGTTACAGTTCACACATCATCCATTTGTACAGGTGGATATTTACTGAGACAATTCTGGCAATTCAAGTGCACAACAGTAATGCCCTAATGGGGAATTGAACTGGTAACCTGTCAGTAAAGAGCACTGTTCCTTACCACTTCAAGTTTTGAACCTTTGCAAATTTCAGCACCATCTTGCACAAGGATGTATCTTTCATGGAAAGGCAACGCCCTCCATAGGTCTCAAACCCACCACCCTGAGACTGAGATTCTCACGCTCTACTGCCTGAGGTAGCTGGGCAATGTTATTCTTGCTAAGACCACCAAAAAGTCACCATAACTGTAGCAAGTGAAGTTGTGGTTAATTTGGGCAGCTGAGCAGTATAGTGGTAAGGAGTAGGGCTTGTAAATGGTTGCTGATTCAGAGTCTCTGATAAAGGACAGTAATGCAATGTCATTTTCTAAGAGAGGCTTTGGCAATTGTCTAAGCTGGGGTGACACCACTGACGTCACCAGAACCCACAATCGGGCATGCGCCCTCTGAATTCCTGCCACAGCCGTGACCACTCCCCGCCACCGGGAAGCGAGACTCGCACATGCTCTGTCTGCCAGGCTCTGTGTTGTCTCTGAACCATGAAGAGGTTGCAGCACATCAGCAATCTTTGAGCCTGTTCCCAAAAAGTCAACTACAAGTGCCTGATAAACAGAACATTCCCAAAATTTCAGATAACAGCAGCTGTTTTTGAGCAGCAAAAAAAAAGCGATCCGATTTTTTTTCCCTAATGTCTCTTCTGACGTTTGAAGCCAGCATTGCTCTTGTGCCTGTGGGGCAGGACAACTCGAAACAATTCACATTCATCATGTATGAGATCAACAAGGAAACATATCTCCCATCTCAAAAAGGCCTTCATCTGAAATTACAAGTGATATCAAACCTGAAATTTGCTCCGTTTTGAATAATCACGGAAAAGAGCATCATGTGCCGGCACCTGCGGCTGTTGTTGCACCAAGCGTAAATGCCGCAGTGGTGGGAGGTGCCTGAATCACGGAGGTCTTTTCACTGTCCGTACGAGAGACAGATGAATTACAGTTTCTGCCCAGACAGCCGTGGGGCCCTCGGGTCTCGGGCAGGGCAGGTTTCCTGCAGTGTTAGCCGGGCATTCGATCCAAAGCAGGTCAGAGACGTCACATCCAGTGAGCATCACTTGTGAGCTGAGGGTGAACGCAGCGAAGTGGGTGGTCTCGAAGGGAGAAGTGGACATGCCTTAAGTACAGCTGGGAGAGCGCACATCTCGAAATACCCCCGACTGCAGGCCCCCCCGGGGGAAAACATAGGTGCCTCTCTTGGCCCAGGAACCAATGGGAGGAAAATAATCCTGTCCAATTCTCATGACTAATAAACCAGTGACTGTAATGGATGATACAGGGAGGTATTGGACTGATGTTTGCAAGGATTTGTTCCCCGGTGTATACAGGCAGTCAGCGAACCACCAGAAGGTATTTTAGGGTGAATTCATGGCAAGCCACAACATGTGAAATAATGAAGTGTATCTGTAACTACAAAGGGACAGACTTTTGGCATTCATCATTGGTGGATAAATTGTTTTTAAAATTTTTAAATTGTTTTTTTGACTGGGGTATTATGAGGTCTTGAGAGGGTACATAGTCGTGATCCAGCTATAAAGAGTGAAAATAAAGGATCAGTCTTATTTAGTCATTAGTGGATAAATTATTTGATTTGGGTGTTATGTGGTCTTGAGAAAGGATGTAGTCATGCTCCAGTTTGGGTGACTAACAGGGCTGGAGCATCTCCAAAATTCAGCAGCATGGAGCAGACCAACATGCAAGCACATCACCAGGATAGCACACCAGCCTATCTCAGGGTCCTAACTCCAATCAATTTCTTTCAATTCTCAAAGCCAAGCAGAGGGCCACGGGTCTTCGGTTTGACTTGGTTGGCAATTAAGCTCACAACCTGCTAAAATCAGGGTGGAATGCTCTAAACAAAAGGGTAAAGAAGTAGATTTTTATATAATGTGACATGGTATCACCCTGCAACATGCAATGAGACTGCCTGAAACCCTTTGCGAGGATTGCCAGTGGATTCCTCTTGTTGTGTGTGTGTACATGGATGTAATTAATTACCCCAGTACTTCGGTTCCTTCTGGTTGACCCCCATGTCTGTAATTAAAACCACTTTTACACACATAGCAATGTACCCGGCGGGGGCCACTTGGTCGCAGTGGAAAGCGAAATTTTCATTAGTGATTTGCGAGCACGCAGTGTTTGGGGATTAGGTGGGTGTCAGCTTGTCGCGTCCTACCACCCCGAGACAGATGGCCTGGGGGAAGGTTTTAACCAGACGCTGGACAGTACGCTCAGACGTTTGGTGGAGCTGTAAAGAAGAGGACACTCTTGGTGCAAGCTCTGCCCAGGCGTAGTGGATGGAGCACCAGTCACTTACTGCATGGCAGGTGCAACTAATGGAGAGACCATTCGGGAAAAAATGCCATTGCTCATCAAACAGAAAGTTTCCCAATCTTTCATCCTTGCCATGGACCATGAATGAGTGCATTTCCACATCAGGTGACAAACTTGTTATGCTAATTGTTATAGGATCGGATTCCACTGTCGATGACAGAACACACTGTACACCAGTGCCTCATGTGAAAAATCAGATGACTGAACACTCCTACATGGTTTCCGAGCAGCAAACCATTGACAGATTCTCCTCTTTGGCCCTGTTCCTGTGAGGAACGGAGCGATGTGAGAGGGAAGAGTGAGGTGTTCAGGGATGGACCAGGACGCACACAGCACCCAGCATCCCAAGTTGGACCTCCGTTGAAAGAGGGCAGGTCAAAACTACAAAGGACATATGGCACCATAGAGTGGTTCATCAGTGGGTCAAGGGCAGAAGTTTTATGCATGAATTCTGCAGTGCTCTCACTAAGCACCAAAATGGTAACAGGTACTTATTTATATGGCTTGGAGAAATTAATGCCATTTCTAGACGGCCAACTATAGGTACAATATACTTGGGGGCCTCAGGGTTTACACCTGCATTCTCAGAGATGGGGAATGGCTAAGAAATGAACAGGCACAGGTTGTCATGGGTGTAGCAGGTGCTCTTATCCAGACAAACTTACTTAGGTTGCAGTTTTTACAAGTTACCCATTTATACAGCTGGATATTTACTGAGGCAGTTCTGGGTTAAGTACCTTGCCCAGGGGTACAGCAGCAGTGCCCAATTGAGGACTCAAACCTGCAACCTTTTGGTTATGAGCCCTGCTCCTCACCACTATGCCACACTCCTTCCCTGTCCTTACCAATGTCTGGGCTCTTCACTTGAGCAGAGCATGATAAATCATTTTTATTTTGCATGCAAGTTTGTGTGTGTGTTAAAATTTGTTTTGTTTTATGGTTCAGGAAATTAGGACATTCAGGACACAAATTACCATAATCATCACAATCCCCCCTGTTGTTGTTTACATAGTAATCAATGTCTATAAACTGCTTTGGAAGCACACTTTCAAAGAACTAAAAACTCAAATTGAGGCGAGAGCTGAAATGGGTGCATTAATATGCCCGCGCTTCCTCTACAGAAAAAAGATCATGCCTGTGTGATGAATTCCCAACCACAGCGGGAAGGAAAGCAGAGATAACAAGATTATGGCAACAGTACGTTCTTTCATGGTAGCCATCAAAGCCCTGTTTCCACCATGGAGAGTTCATTAAAGGTTCACAAGAAGGGAGCAAGCTCTCAATGACTCCCAGGCAACAGATTAGCACTTTGAACTGAATGCATGTCAGGGCTGGTCAATTGGAGAACATGGACTTAGATCCATATATCAAACCCTGTAGCTATAAGTTCAGCATTCACTGGTTAATGGAGCCCACAGCTGTCCGATAATGTTAATTATAACCCTAGCGTAGTTGCTGCCTGTCCCCGGTCCATCTATAGATTTCATCCTGAGCCTGTAGGAATTAATCATATGTTTCATGATAAATAGACATGGCTAATCATTCAGTGTCAAACAAGATGAGAACATCCTTGGTTTGTAATTTAGCTAATTGATTAGTAGTTGTAATCTTAGCTAGCACCACACTAGCAAATAACTGGGTTTTATAACCTGCATTTCACTATGAGTGCTGTAAAAACCTGGGTCATGTTCACAAATTCTAAATAAGGCAGGACAGTAATGAAAATGCTTAAGATCAGAAATACTTACTTACCAAAAATCGTGTCAGAAAGCTACTAAATTCTTTAGCTTCGTACTTGCACAGATATCAGTTGTCATTTGTATTTCTCTACATTCACATATTTCATGAAGGAAAACAATAAGGCTGTTTGTCAAGTGAAATACTTTTATGAGTGAGTCTGGTAGCTGGCAAAGGGCAAGCCAAACAGCCACGTAGATCTCCACCTTTTCTATGGTGATTTACAAATGAAGAGCACAACAACAATAATCTGGAGCATTTGTTTAAAAGCCTTCTTTGCTAATGAGTTTCACTCACCATAGTCAGTATTCTCTGGTTCCCAACAGTTTGAAGGCCAGAAATACGGAGTCTGTGGGGGGGAAATAAAGAAAAAAACCAAATATGACTGAAATCATCAAGTTGTACAGAGATAAGGATTTCACTGTTTTTCCTGTCATTTAAGTATTATTATTCTATGTGTAACTAAAATGCAGCATACGGAGCATCAAAGAAAGTCATCACTCTACTAATTTTTTTTCAGACAATTAAAGTGTATGGCTGCTGGATGTTGATTAAACGTTTTTAGCATCAATTTGATTAATTGTTTTTTTTTTTTCATGACTGACCGCTATACACTCCAGTGATTTTGGCAGTTGCATAAGCGTCGCGTCATCCCATTAGTCAGAGAGGTGGTGGGGCAGATGTGATGAGAGGATTTCATGTTGAGCATGGTGAAAATCAAGGAAGGGAAAAAAACGAAGAAGAAAGCAACGCTGTCCACTCTTTCGAGGGAACAACGCCTTCATGCCACCACAGGGCGCCGCGAGTCCTGGGACCTCACAACTTTCCAGCGGCCTCATCCTGAGGTGACAACGCTCCGGCGGGACGGTGCATGTCCTCGCGCCGCCCGCGTAACAACGGCTTTCTCGCAGGACGAGGACGTGACAGACACGGGCCCTTATGAAACATCCTTGGGATTAGCCGCGATGACACCTTGAGGGCTCAGAAGACAGTGGCACGAACCGTCGGGGCTGTGCAAGGGGAAATAGGAGACTCTGCAGCGTCTGAGATCTGGTGCACAGCGCGTGTCACAGGTGTACGGCTTCCACTGCTTCCACCAGCTCAGTCCCCACCCCCTAACACCTGCTACTTGTATTACTTGCTGTTTATTTTAGGTGTAGTATCGCTATTTGTTTTGGATTCTGTTTCGGATTCTGATGTGTGGTAGTATACTTGGCTTCCCGTATCTACTCAGGTTGCACAAGTTAACTTGGGGTAGGGCTTCGATAGTGTTATGCTCTCACTCACTGGTCTGGTTCTAGCTTGAATGGATACACTTATGTTCTATTGTGCTGGAAGCTGATCTGAATAATACCGCCTGCTAAATGAATGTAATGTAATGTAATGTTTAAAGAAGACCATCCTGATGATCAACCCTATTGAAACCCTATTGCAAAGGCAAATGTCTATTGCAAATGCTGGTCACCAGATATGAATAGGGCAGAATGTCTATTGAACAAAATATCAGCACACCCCACAGAGACTTTGACCATGTGTAAGTGAAATACAGCAGGTAGACAGGTTGGTTTGCCATCCTTCCTTGATTTTCAGAAAGTCTGACATTCAGCAGGATGAATCGAGCCATTACCTGTGCACACCCACCTCTCTCACTAATGAGGTGACGCAGAGCTTATGCAACAGCTGAAGTCACTCAAGTGTAGCGCAGTCAGTCACAGACGATCAACTGATCAAACTGACGGCAAAACATTTCATCAATATCACAGATCTATATACTTTTCCCCTACAAACATACATGAATGAATGGACTGAAAAGTTATTTTTTTTCCGGACTCAGTACACATTATTCAGAGGAATAGTATTTCTCACTGCAGGAAAAACAGACTTCTTCTTGGTGAGGGACTCATCTGTATGTTGTCTCCCTTTGTAAAGAAATTGAGTGATTCAAGCATCAGCCGAGCGACCTCCATGGAGGTTAGCAGCAGGTTTGAGATTACAATCAGAACTGGAGAGAATACCTCAGAAATCCTATTACTGCACCTACTATAGAGGTGCCCTAACAACATTTCAGGCCACTTTGTCATAATCTAAATCGAAATGATCACAACACCCAGAGAAGTGCGGTAACAGCATCTCAATCTGGTGCGTTTGACCCTTGGAATGTGTTTTGCTTGATACTGCCGTTCTCGCCAAGGTCCACAAATACGCACAGAGATCTAGTTAGCATTGGGCTGCAGTGTCTCAGCTTCCAAGACAGCAGAGAGTATTACGTGATGTGCTCTGATTTGTGCCTGTAAGAATATACTAATAGGATATGACATTTGAAATATGTTCGGCGCTTAAACGTTTTATTTTGCTTGCCCCCGTGAGAACCGGCGCTGAAAAACCGCTAAAGGAGCTGGGGACTCTGGGAACATGAAGCCGGCAACAGACAAGCCTGATACCTCCAGTGATCCCACAGTTCATTCATATAAGCAAGCAGACAGCATGCATACATTAGATTATCTCCATAATGTGAACCAAAAAAAAACCGATCAATTCCATCAGTAGAACTGATTTAATGTAAAAATCATTCATTCTAGAAATTCTCCTGTTCATCTCTGGTATTCAGCCCCCCCTCCCCCAATTCCTTGAACGGGATGAAAGTCTTAGGGCAGGTTTGTGCTGAGGGTCTATTCTGGGGACTCAGGTCACCACATTTCTGCCATAATCCATTTGGCTGGCCACTCCACCCAAGTTCTGAGTTGACTAAAGCAGGATATTAAAATTACCCCAGTCTCCGGATACTGTGTGCCCTCAGCAACAGATCTATGATCAGCTTGCTTGTCCTCAATCTGCCTCCAACTATTTTATGTAAAATTTTGATTCTGATCCAG
Organism: Megalops cyprinoides; assembly: GCF_013368585.1. Taxonomy (NCBI): domain Eukaryota; kingdom Metazoa; phylum Chordata; class Actinopteri; order Elopiformes; family Megalopidae; genus Megalops; species Megalops cyprinoides. Next base: position 54,997,126 of record NC_050583.1, read on the forward strand.
GTGCAGCTGCTCGAGGCAGTGAAGCACCTTCACCTTCCTCCAGCTCCCCGCTCTCCCCTGGCAGCATCCTTACAGCTAGATCCCCTGGTGCCCAGAGGAGCCACAGAATCACGGAGGCCCCTGGTTTTCCCCGCCATGGTGTTCCGCGCTCACCTGAAACCTGTAGAACGTGCCATCGTCCTTCAGCGTCAGCACGTGGTCCGAGATGGGGAAGAAATAGCCGTGGGCCGCCATTAGGGTCCCCAGATGAAGGGCCTCAACTGGAACACAAAGCCGTCCGTTTTATGTCAGTAGTCTCTTTATCAGCAGAGGGGTTTTTTTTGGAACAAATGTGAGCCAGGGTTTCGCATAAATAAAACAGCGGTCATAAATATTTCAGTACATTTATTCCCTTAATGTGAGAGAATCCTTTGAAGTGGGGCTTCAGAATGGCGCTGTGTCTGTTTCAGTACCTGGATGCAAAATTCATTAAAGACTCACGTGAACAGAGGATCTGAAAAAAAGTCAATAAACCCATGTCTCAATTTTCAGTTAGAAATGTATCCCTTGAAAATCCCTCAGGAGAGGGGGGACCTTCAGAGGAGACTATTAACGAATCAGCTAACATGTATTTTCCTGCAATCCTATGTTTATATTCCAAATTCTGAAATTTAAAATGTTGGACAAGTGGAGGGAGAACACAGAGGTATGCTTAATTGGGGGAGGAGTAACAATAGGAGGTGGTGTGATGCTATTTTCTTTGCTTGGTGTTTGAGGGTTTGAATGCTGAGAACTGGAAAAATGCGGAAATGGACGTGGTTATCCTGGCATTACAGTCAAAGTTTAAAGACACAGCCATGAAAACCGAGGTGAATCATCAATGAAGAACAATAAGTACCAATGAAGACAAAGTACAGCGTAATACTCCATTAGAGGTTATATATAGTGTTCGTCGACCTTATGCATGCTCATGTGACCATCACTTCCTTGTAGAACCTACAGCCCTGACAGTAACTGCGCAGAATGGGAAAAAAGCAAGATGAGCAGAACTGAGTCATAGCATCAGTTGTCATGCTACTTCAAGCAGCTCTGCCACCCCTTAGCCTTCTCCTGCCTGGTAGCTGATACTAAGTAGGGCTGGGATTTCTTAGCACTTGGATGGGAGAGATTCCAGGAAAAACAGGTTGCTGCTGGAAGCGGTGTCCACGGGCCAGAAAGAGGCATTCTCCCCATGGAATAAGTAGAAAACAAATTACCCAGTGCACTGATGGGGACACTGTGCTGTTTGAGATGCTGTGCTTTCAATGAGATATGGCAGCCGTGCATGAGCTTCTGTTGGTCAGGTGGGTCATAGACATTGGTGGTAGGTTGAAGTCAGTCACACTCCTTCCCCTACCTGCACAGCGCTTTTGGATCCATGAAAGCTACAGTCAAAAGTTTTGACACACCTGATTAGGATAATGGGAAACATGCATTCAAAGACATTTTGATCTAAAGACTATAATGCTTGAAATTTGTTTCACAAAAATAAATAGTGACATTGACACCTATGTATGAATTTTGTTCTAAAAAAATTATAAAAATGTGTTTTGGCTATGTTAGAGATTCTAAAATATAAGGTAGTTTTGATTTGTTTAACAATTTTTCTGCAAAATTGTGCATTTGGGTTATTTCATAGTTTTAATGTCTTTGCTATTATTCCAAAATGTGGAAAACAGTAAAAATAAAGAAAAATCCTTCTATGAACAGGTGTGTCCAAACATTTTACTGGTAGTGTATATATGTAATTTACTACGATTATTATTATTATTGTCATTATTATTATTACAAACAGCCATCCTCACTGATGTCTCCATTAGAGGGAAGGGCCCGCAGCAGGACTGTCCCCCTCAGAGAGGTGCAGTTTTGGGGGGGGGGCACGGCAGCAGCAGGGGCAGTTTGTGAGCGGCACCGGGGATTGCCGGTGCCCAGCGCCGCGCGCTCATCAGGACTGCCTCATGTTTTGCCGTTTCACGGCGGTTAGTCATCTCACAGGGGCCTCTGCCGCCGCTATATTTAGACGTACAGAAATGACACCACAGTTTGGCGCACCACCTGTCCGATGTTTTGTACCCTTCTGGCGATTCCATTTCAAACGCGCAATTGTAAATCAATTACCCACAAAGCATCCCACAGCACAGGCGCATTATCTCTCCCTGCTTTGAAGGTCAAGCCGGCCGTTCCTTTCGTTGTTTTGTTTTTTAAAAGTGCGCTTTTATAGCTTTTTAATCAGAGAAGAGCACAAGCGATGCAGTTTCAGAGGGTTATTTTTAGCCCTGTGGCAGATGAATCCTCAAATTAATTCGGATTTAATGATAAACTAACACACCTCCTACCTGCAAATCTTTGTTGTTCATCCTACACAGGGACACCTCTACCACAGCATCTTCAATGCCTGCAGTGTTATTAAAAAAGCTAATATATTCACAGCATTACTGTCCATTATGATCTTGTATGACAAGTTGTGGACTTCAATTTGAGTCAAAAAAACTTCTAAATTACAGTTGTAACTAATTAAACAAATAAAAAAAACTGACTGAATATTTAAAAATAATACTAAATCGCATTACATTCAAAGCTGTGGCTAATGCATCAACTGTGTGTTAGATTCACAATACAGTTTAAAACTGAAAATTTCACAGTAAACGGTGCTGTTTATCAAAGCTCCCGCAGGGGAAACATAACTGAAGCCACCTTATTAGCATATCACATGCTATTGTTCCAGTTTTATGGATACAGCACTCAGCCTTCATATATAATGAAAATAAGTCCCATACTTCAGCGCTGATTTGCCTGGGATACTGAATTGTTCATGAGGGCTGATATCGTGAAATATTTAACGTTACATTTTTTCTTCCGTATTCACGTGTCTTGAAGCATAATCTGGTCGCACTTCTTTTACCAGCTGTACGCACGCCGTATGGAAAATATGCTACAATTCCGAGCAGCAATCTGGCCCACAGCTGACAACGTCACTAGCTTTGACCTTCCACCACAGTTTTATATTGAATTGATGCAAGCAGGAGGGAGGGCGGGGATGCACGCGCGTGTGTGTGTTTATGTGTGTGTGTGTGTGTGTGTGTGTGTGTGTGGGAGGGGGAGTGTTACTGCCTCACATAGGCAGACAGTGAATTACTGCAGTCTATTGTCAAATGCAAACATCCCTGCATCTATTTAATGCCACGTGTCTTGAACTGCGCAGCTGGCAGGAAGATAACGCACAGTAAACCGTTGACAGGATTAGATGACACAGCAGACCCGAGCTATGAAAGGACTGCCCTTCCAGCGGGAAGGGGTTGGTTTTCCAGCCGCCCTGAGAGAGGGGAAAGGGTCTCAGGAACGGCGTGGCAGACAGAGTAGGAAAACAAGCGGGGTGAAAGGCCGGCCCCCACCGGAAATCGCCCGCGCCACTGGGGGAGCGGTAGGAATGCTGTGACGGCACCTGCCGAGGGAGCAATCAGTGCCTCCGCGGGGCGTTCTGATTATTGCCACAGCGGCGGGAGGGTGCCAGCACTGGGCGCCGCAACGCACCTCACCGCGGGGGCAACCGTCATGCCATCTCAAACTGACAGCCACAACATCCTCTGTGCAGAACTCGGCAAGCAAACAACCCCTCCGCAGCCCACACCGCGTTCCCTACGTTGATGGCATCGTGTTCCCTTTTTTTGTCTTTGGGCGTAAAATTAAATTGCTGCATCAAAAAAAAAATGAAAGAGGGAAATGTATCATACTGTATATAAGGGATTTTTGTACATATTACTCCTAAAGTGGAGGAGGGAGAGAGAGAGAGAGAGAGAGAGAGAGAGAGAGAGAGACTGAGTGAGAGTGGGAACCAGCTCTTCAAGTGAATTGTTTCTCTAAAGGAGAGGAGGAGGTGGAGGATTAGACTGCAGAGGAAGGGAAAAAGGCATTCTGGGAGCATGAATATGCACATCACCACTCAAGCAAATCTCATGCCACCACAAAAAACAGAAAGACTAAGCTTTAAGCAAAATCCTAACATACACTTAGGTATTTACACATACACACACACACACATGCACACACACCCATGCACACAAAACACACATTACATCTCATCCTTCAGCTTCTTTCCATCATCATCTAGCACTCACAAAAACCCCAACTCACGCATTAATGTCCAAGGTCACCCCCCCCCCAAAAAAAAAAACCTCTCAAACGGGGCCTGGGAGAGTTTTAAAGGGAGCTGTGATAGGAGACAGTGGCTGGGGGCTAATTCATCAGACAACATTCACACACACTGGCAGTGCAGCTGGCATGGCAAGACTGATGCTGCCCCTATCTGGAGCATTAATGCCCATTAGGCTGCAGGCAAATGTCTCCCGATTTATTATTTGTCCACCGAGCAGAGTTCCCTCACTCCCTGACACATCCGGTCCCACATTTCCCTCGATTAATTCTGCACCTGCTGTTGCTCAGACAATGAGCAGATCAGAAATGTACATTCATCAATCCCATTTTTCCCCTCGCTATATCTTCTGGGAGCAGCCTTAGGAAAGTTCATGGATAACCAAGAAGAGCAATGATCAGTGGATAGCGGAATTATGGGATTGAGGGTCACAAGGTCAAAAGGCTCAAGGGACCGTCTGAGCAAAGTGCCTCACTTTACCTTGGCTGCAAACAGAATGTTTCTGGATAAGGCCACTGGCCAAGTGAATAAATGTGAAATAAATATAAATATAAATTAAAATTATTTTAAAATTCTTCCATATTATGAAATATGTCTAAGTACCACAATGGGGATGTAAATCATTTCTCATAGAGATGAGTGATAGTCAATCAGAAAGCACAATGCAATCAAAGGTTGACTCTCAAGCAGCCAAAACACGTAGGCGTGGTCTATTGATTTTTATTTTTCGATTAACCTGGAATTTCATGGTTAATGGTATGAAAGTAGCTGTGAACATGTACATAAAATCTGACACTATTAAAAAACACAGGAAAGGTCGTCACTGAGGCGTGTGGTCTTTCATGACATCACCAAGTAGTTATATCCTCTAGGGCTCTGTGCTCAGCCTCCTTCTGTTCTCACTGTATACAACATCACATGGCTTTGTTATTTCTGTCTGTATCACGTTTTTCCACGCCGCTGTTATGCAGATGACAGTCACCTTCTTCTGTCTTCTTCCCCCACCTGAAACGTAGGCTTCATCGCGCATCTCGGCTTCCCTAGCTGCCATCTTCTTGTAGATGTCTAATTATCACCTGAGGCTCAGCTTGGCCGAGACTGACCTCCTCCAGATCCCAGCTAGGTTCTCTTCCTGCCAGGACATCAATTTCAGCCAGAAACGCTATGGTGTTAGCCTCCCAATCCACCTCAGGGCAACAGAAAAAGGCAGACTAACCTTCATGGACCACATAGCAGTGGTCAGTAGGGCCTGTAGATTCTTTTTATATAACATCAGAAGAATTTTCTCCTTTCTCACTACCTTCACAGCCTTGTTCCAGGGCCAGGCCTTTGCCCTCACCTAAACTACTGCAACACCCTACTTACTGGCCTCCTTTAATGCACCATTTTCATACATATTTATTGTATACAATTTGTCCTCTTTTTGTAAGTCATTCTGAATAAGAGCATGTACTGAACGAGAAAATGTTAGTATAAACATATGAAAGTGACCATGATGTCACCACACAAAAATCACACAGGTGTTTTGATCTTGTTTAATATGAAACATGGTCGCTGACATTTTTCACTGTATCTGCGTTTTAAATTAGGGTAACGAACGGAGAGTAACATTGGATGACTCAAAAGACGGGACACACCTTGCCCTGCCTTGGAAAATTCCACCAAGGGGAAAAACAGCCCTCTTATGCTCAAAGGCACTCAGCAGTAAAGAGGAGCCTTTGTGCAAAAGCCATTATTGTCAATGAGGGGATTTCCAAGCTTGTTCAGTGGATCTTGTCCAGCTGATGGGAGGTCATGTTTACTTGCTTTTTTTGAGGAAAAATACACAGTGCACAGTGCTGTTCTGTGGGATGTGGTGCCTGGAATCACACAGGATAGAGCGCCGACACCTAATCCTAATTTCCAGAGAATAATGATGGCAGTCAGTTCAGAAATCATTATTTTAAAAGTCTTACTTGAGACATAAGACCCTCCAGCCCTCGATGTCTGCCAAACTATTTTCCTCACTGAGCCATTTGTTAAGCTTGTTACAGCAGGCCAAATTCAGAATGAAAGAATAATAGCAGTTTCAGGTAGGAACTGGCCACAGATGCTCAAAATTCTGACAAAGTAAACAGCTTTATCAAGCACAATACAATCAATGTTCTAACTGTTCCATGCTTGCCATTTCCTTGAACCCTCCCAAGTCATATTTTCCACATTATTACCATACAGGTAGTTAAGCTATTGAAGCTAAGGAGCTTCAATAGTTCAACAAATGCTAGCATCAGAAATACAGCATATTGAGGCTAAAGGGTCCTCTGTATGTGAGATAGCTGTGGAAAAGTGCAGACTGTGTGGTCCACAGAACAAAGTGTGATACTTTGGTCTAGGAGAGGCTGGCCTCTGCCATCCCTACTGCAATGGTCTGCCTGTGCTGTCAGACAGGGTGGGCAGGCATGGAGCTCTGAGGGAGAGAGAGAAGCTTCTCTTCTGCCTGGCTGTCTCTCACTCGATCATGCACTGATTTCCCAAGACGATTCTCCCTGTCCACAGTCAGCCAGACCAAAGGCAGGCAGGCTGGCGGGGGATGGGGGGTGGGGTGGGGGTGTGCTGGGAGAGCATACCACTCCTCCTCTGTGCTTTATTTTAGATTTATTTTCAGATACAGCTCCAGTTACAAGTGGTGCTCAACGGGACATGGGATACTTATAAATTGAGAGGAAAAATGATCGCAGACTACTGCGTTGATAGGAACAAATGGCGACCAACACCAAGTCCCTAGTGTCGCTCTTTAATGAGAACTTCCAGCAGCGAGGGGGGGGCGGTGGTCAGGAGTTTAATTTAGGATCCAGAAGCACACGAGAACACATTTATCAGGTACCAACAAACTAGGAAACATTAATCTCTAATTATTGTGTTAGTCTAATGATGACCATAATTCAGCCTGGTGATCAGTTAACAGATGGTTTCACCCATGACACAACGGAAGCAGGTGTTCTGTCCCTCTGATAACGCATCATGAAAAGATAATATAACCACAATGCAGCTAAACCTAAAGAGAAGGTGCTGCGGCTGCTCGCCTATAGGATTACGAGTTTTTTTTTGTTACTTATTTACTTTTATTTTGAGTTCACCTGATTCAGACCCATTTAAAAAACATATACAACAAAGACATTTTTCCCAAATAATTTTGCTTGAAAACACGCTGGCGACATTACTTCTAGAGGCATACTGTGCAACAGAATTTTACCAGGGTGTTCTCTCAGAACCTGATTAATGTTTAAATGTCATATTCAAAGACCGTTTCTCCTCAAAGGCACTGTCTCAAACAGACACTGTGCATCAGCAATAATGAGAGAGAATGTTACCTTGATCTTCGATGCCTAGGTTTTTGATCATCCACTGTACGATATCAGACCCTGAAAGGAAATCAAAACATGAACAAATTTGTTAGTGAACTGCATTGATACCCAGGAAAATGCCAGTTCAAATCCCATGTGGGGCCCTCCTGTTGTACACTTGGGTAAGACCTATGTGAATTGTTTCTGTGCATAGATGGCTGAATAAATTGATAGCATATATACTACAAAAATGCCCTGGACGTGGGTTCAAAGGGGACAATTGATTTAATATACTGTTTTCAGTGTCACATATGTACTCATTCTATTCCTTACTTACCTGCATACGAATACAAACCAACATCATCTAATTTCAGTTACACAAATAAAAGCAAAGAACTACTTTTTGACAACTATATGCAAGTATTACTTTTCGACTTCACAAACACATTTCAGGAACAGTGAAAGAAAAAAATTGTGTTGATGTTGGAAAAAAAGTAACACTTCCATTTATTTGAAAGTCAAAGTTAAGGACAAATGTTGATTGAATCCAGGGGTGAGTCTGGAACAAATGCAAAAGTAATACCTGACAAATCCTCTCCGATTCTGCCAGCACCACAGTGCCTACTGCACACCTTCAAGGGCTTTTTACAGTCGATGTTCCCATGGTAAATTGAAATGGCAAGACTCTGGGAAGAGCCTGAATGCTGTGACAGAGATTCAGATATACAAACTGAAGGCAGTGGTTTGGGGCTTGTAGATGCACCGAGACACTGCTGACTCATTTGGAGCAGATCTCTTTTTCTTGATGTGAATCTAAGGTATTAAATGTTCTGAGGGCTAAAACAGGATAAACAAAGGCCACTAAGACTGCAAGTTGGCATATTACAGTTAGTCTATTTTTAATCAAGGCAGATTCATGCCACAAAAGGTGGCGCATATTCACTTTTATGCATAGTCCCCCCTCGCTAAAAAAAAAACAGCCCTTTGAATGAACCCGAGCTGTACAGTGATTTTTTTCCATCTAACCCCCCAAAATCCAAGAGGCCATCATCCTGTTGTATCATCACTGGCTTTTAAACAAAACGAAGAACTATCAACTATGTCGAACAAGTAGCAAATGAGGCTGCAGAAGTGATACCCAGGAACGATCTCTCTGGCAGCGGTTTATGAATTCCGCACGAATTGCCATTTGTGTCCCTACACCGGAATATCAAGCAGGAAGAAACGGAGGATTAGCACCGCCGGAGCAGCGCGAGGTTGGGAGCTGCCACCGCTACCTGCCACCCGGGCGTCTTCACACACCGAGTCAACACCAGCTGTTTTCACCTGCTAAATTTATTCTCTTTTAATTATCACTTTCTCTCCTCCAAATCTGAGGAACGGGGCTGACACTGGCAGCACGCGTGAGAGGGAACTGCGAGTCCATATGGAACTGAAGAAACACTCCAGTCTTGACTCCCCCCCCGCCGAAACACACGCACACACACGCATATCTCCCAGTCTCCTTTTTGAAGATTTGCCACCTCTTTGGCTGACTTTCTTGGGAGCGCTGCCAAGCAGGATTATGGGAACAGCTTCCACGAGCCTCTCTCCAACGCACTGTTATTTGTGCACACTCAGATGAAAACAATCATGGCTTTAACACCAATTAATACGTTAATGCGGCAGAAATTCCTGTTCCCCCTCCCCATCTGTTAGGCGACGTGCCAATGACCCACTTTCAAAAGAAAGCCGGAATCTACAAAACTTTGCGCTAAGTCTTAAATCTTATAATTGCTTAATTGGACAGCAGCTCTCTAAAATAAAAGCAAGAAAGCGTGTTATTTTAGCAGACTTACCCCCTATAGATGACTACAAAATGGCATTTCCCCAGCGTATCCGCAGTGGGACACTCGTGTCATCATTTCTACAGGTACTGACAGAGTTCAGAGGAGGAGAGATGAATCACAAGATGGCGGCCACTTACCCATCACTCAAGAGTACTGGGTGTGTCCAGAATGCGGCACTATAACCCTCTGCTTCACTCGTCCGACATCTTATTTCATCCTTCTCCTTCACACCCCCTCTGTTGACCTCTTCTTCACTTGAGTCTATCACTCTTTTCTCCTGTACTTCTAAAAATCCTTGACATTACCCTAGACTTCTCTCAGTCCTTCTCTCAAAACATGTCTCTCAAAATATGTCTCAGTGTATTTATTCCTGACACTTTTACCTACGCAATACTCATGAAATGCTGCATGTTCCCTTCTCAATAAGAAATCGGTTATTTCTCACTATTTTTCCTATAGTATTATCTTCACTGGCCTTCCCTGTGATGCTCTGTTTTATCTTACACTAGGACAGAATTCTGCTGCTTGACTTGCCATCTCTCCTCCTCCGTTCTCTCATACTACAGATAAGCCTATTGGCTCCCTGATATTGCTCAGGTTTGTTTGAGACTTCTCGTTATTGCCTACAGCTCTGTTAACCATTCTCTGCACTTGGATGTTCAGCCTGTCACTCCTCACCACACACATGTCTGTCCACTGAGATTACCATCTACTGGCCTGATTCCATTTCATCTCACTTCCATTTAACACGGCGAGAAATCGTTCAGGAGTGATTCATCTGGGCTTTTTTTCCTGTTTACTGAACCACAAGTGTTGTTTTTATGACAATACGTGACCTACAGAGAATTTTTCTCTTTCAAGATTTTCCTGCAGTAGGCCATAAATGTAAAAGAGAATGCTGTGCTGGTGGATAATGACTTAACATTAAATAGAAGATTGTGCTATGAGAGACGGGATTGAAGGTCCCACTGAGATATGCATTTAGCACACAAACAATATAAGTCAACACGAAAAACCAATTACCAATTAGGTCTGTAATTCGAATTGCACAATCAAGACCTTTCAGTGTAATCAATGCTAATGTATCAAATCTATCATAAATCTATGAGGATTATACTTGACACTACCATGAGCAGTACTAACATTTAGCTCGGAGAGTGGGTTATAGCTATAACAGGGCCTAAGGGATGAATATACTCTGGGTGTCCCTGCTCTTGTCTTACCTCATCTGAAGAACAGCTACAAATAGACAGCTGTCATAATTTGACGGAACAGTGTAACAGTAATGTACCAATAAGTGTTTGAGTATGTATCCCCTTGAGGAAATATCACAGGAATGAACTCTTTTAGCTCTAAGTAAAAAAATAGACACGAAAGCAGTGAAACTGTGTTTTTTTCGTGTGTGAGTTTCAGTGAGTGTGCTGTTATGGTTCCTAAGTGGAGCGCTTCATGCTGAGGGTGCATCAGGAGGCATTCCGCCAATGAGAAACAGCGGCTCAGGATGCATCCGAAAGCACGCTGGCACACAGGGCTGCCTGCCATTTTAAATTTGAATCCATTTCGCCAAGGATCATCAGAAGGGTCAAAAAAAAAAGGAATGCAAACTTTAAAAATAAAGGATGCAGGGCAGAAAAGTGGGTCCTTTTCTGATCTGATGCCAACCTGCCCCTGGGCCCCAATGGTAGGATAGTTTCTTCATTCCCCTGGCATATCCTTCAGTCTGCTACTAAATTGAGCTGTGAGTTGGCTTGGCCTCTAGGGGCCCCAGAGCTTGCTGTGCCTTTGCAAGTGAGTGGCATGTCCCCCCGTGCTCTTTTCCGAAACACAGCTAGCAGTCTCAAACTCCATGCAAGCCTCCCAGGGTACTCTCGAAAGGAACGATCTTCAAGCAGAAGATAGGGGAACAGTTCTGAGGTGTTACTAAGTTAAACTTTTTACTGTTTGACCTTATTTTGATTGACTCTATATACATAGACACGCATATGCACACATATGCACATATACACATTACTTATTTCAGTGTTTAAGGTAAAACAGGCAATGCTAAACAGTATGATAATAGTTTAATGACAAACTTCTCCACTGACTTCTCAAACTTCTCATTAAGAACCTGGTAGACATGTGGGGATCGGAGGGGTCTGACCCCCCTAAGTAAGACTTGGACCCCCCCAAAAGAGGTAAAAGACGGGGGGGGGCATTTATATATCCTTCTTACCTGTAATTGTATTTCCCATATTCATGCCTGGAAGAATCTTGTAATACGATTTCAGACACCCCTAAAGTGGACCATACTTTGTAATATTTACAATTACAGGTAAGAAGGATATATAAATGTTGTTTTTACCTCTTTTGAGGGGGTCCAAGTCTTACTTGGGGGGGGTCAGATCCCTCCGATCCCCCCTGTAATTTGAACCCTGCATGTGACCTCAAACTGTGACAGACTGTGACTCCTTGTAACAAGACCATTGTATCGAGGATCACTGCCAATGCTGGACTGTGACACAGCCTGCTCCAAAGTCAATATGTACATGACCACGTTTTACACTTGAATGGGTTCAATCGTTTATATAACACTATTTGTATATGACTGTTGCATTGTAAATATCACCATTTTAAACTTTTTGACTAACAAATCATCCTGTTATTCATTTGCTTAATGATCTTTCACCACACAATAACTGTAAATGTTTGTCCTTTCATTTGTTTTACAGCAGTCATTCTTATTATTCTACTGATATTTGAGCAGTGGACTGCAGACATTTGCTTGTTCATCAGGCAACTATGATATGATCTGCATTAGGATATCTGCCTTGTTTTGTTGTATTATTCTTTCATTAATTATGTGTTTTGCCTGTTTGTTGGGAGCAGACACAAAAATTAACAAATAGAGATTGTCTAAATTGCTGGCACCTGATATACCCTATATGTGATTGTTTTTGCACCTCTCTCTTTGCAGTCCAGATATGGAATTTTCTCATCTACAGTCAAATCCCTGAAACACCACTTTATTGCTAAATTTACATCGTAATCCAATAAGAAATTAACATATTTCAAGTTGTGTAAGAGAATTCTGCTTCAAAGGGACATACCTTTGCAGTGTCAGTTTTTAAATACAGTTATGTAAGTTATCACGTTACATAACCTGGTATGCAGCAGCCAGCCTTTTAGTAAGTGTTACTTTCATGTTAAAAAAAGAAAGAAATGAAATGGATTGGAGCTACAATCATGTTCAGTGCTTCCTTAAAACTCTCAGATCATTTTGAGTAATTCATTGTGTTATGAAATTGTGTACGTGCTACACTGTTATTATTTAATGTGGTTAAATTGCCATAAGCTAACCTCACTGCTCGCTCACTGTGTTTGAAGAGCTGATGATCACTTCATTAGATGTTGCCTCCCTGTATGCAGGCTATCTGCAGTAATTGTTTTTTTCTCTCTCTCCCTCTTCCTCTCTCTCCCTCTCTCTCTCTCTCTCTCTCTCGCTGACTATTCTTTGAAATGAATGTGGTTGGAATATAGCTCCATGGATCATCATGCTTCATACCTTCCTTAAGAAGGTTTTACAAAGAAACTATTTGCTGCGACGCTCGGGGACAGGTTTGATTTGTCGGCTTGGTGAACATTTTTAGGGGTCTTCATAAGATGGCTGGTTTGCACAAAGAAAGGATTTTTGTCTGCTAAAATGAATAATAAATAAAAATAGAGCAGAACAGTATACTGGGATAAATGGTGTACAATTAATGCTTAGATACTATATTAGTTCTAGCATTACTGGGTGAGGCTTTATGTTTTATAAACCTCAAGGTCATAGTGCCTTATTCATTGAAAGTAATTCCCTAGGCATAAGTCTTCTTTTATCATGTGTAAAGCACATATGGCCTAGATGAGGCTCAATATACAGGCTTGAAAAAGGTCGTAATTGCAGCAAAAGCCACGGATCATTGAAATTATTTCCGAAGACTGAAAAAATGCAAATTGGTATTTATGCCATGTTATACCAGGGGATTTGATTCTTCCTGGCTAATGCATAATTCCCATTTTTAGACTGATTTCTCTGTGTTATTGAACAAAGCCCAGCTCTGCTAAAGAACATGCTGTCTCTCTCTCTCTCTCCCCCACTCTCTCTCTTTCTGGGTGAACATCTGTGGCAGTTTTTCAGTGTTTGTTCATCTGTCTGTTTACTTGTAGCAGATACCTATCCACAGATGCACTCATTTTTGTGTCTGGGCTCTTGATTATCAGATGATATCCATGCAGGGCAGAGCATGATGCGCCTTTTTGAAGGCCACACTTGTGATCTAGTGTGACCTTTTGACTGAGGGTCAGCAGACATGTCCATTAGCAGTTAGCATTTAGCACAGAGACTCTGTATTGCTATTTTTATTGTATTTATTTTATTCATTGTCGAATCATGTTTTTATCTGCACTACTCTATGTGTTTGTGATGCCACAAAACAAATCCCGCCTCCTCCACAGGGGACGATAAAGATTTCATTCATATCATTCATTCATATAATTTCCAGATACACTGTGGTGTTGTTTTTGTTGATACTGCAGTTGGTGGTGTTACTGTTTTCAAATACTGGGTGGGAAAGAATGGATATTTATCACTTTAGATAATGGTCAAAAGTAGAGCATGTAGAGCACGTTATCCATTTCTTCAGGGACAGTGGCAAGGAGTAATGGTAAGGGCACTGGACCTCAGACCTGAAGTTCTGGAGAATGAATCCCCTGTGGAGCACAGCTGTTGTACCTTTGAAATAATTAAATGTGTTACCTCAAAAGTTCCAGTCAGAAGCAGAGCCCTGCAACGAACCCTGTTGCAGACTGTGTAAAATGTCCATTTGAAAGCGCAATACGTCACCCTGGATAATAGGGCCCGTCGAAGACATAAATCAGACAAGGTAATGCATTGTTTTGACAATTATGGCCTCCCTGATTTATCAGTCCTTCTAGGATTAAACAAGGAAAAGTGGTAGAAGACAGATGCTGTTCCTAGTATTTCGACACTGTGTCTTGTACATTGCCTCTGCGTGACAGGACGCTCTGACCTTGAAAACCCCTCTCCACCTGGCAGAACACACACTGACCACATGACGTGCACAAGTGTCCACTTTGCAGTACCAAATGAGGTAAAACAGCTATGAAGAGCCAACAAATCAAGCAATTCTACACAAATACTTTAGAAGCTGAGCTCCAGGAAACAAGCGGATCACTTGGGTCACTACAATAGTCACTGAGTTCATCCAGTTATGGTGCATAAGAATGTAGATGCTCAGAGCTATTCTAAATCATACGCAGTTGACTGACTATTCTTGTGATTGTCCCTGCAATGTCTGTACATTCCCTGGGGTGTAATATCGACAGCCATTAGACCAGCCAATTAAAAAACATGGATTTGAATTACAAGTTGGAGCAATGTTTATCTTTAATTCTACCTTACTGATAGGTCTGGAACAGGCTGACAACCTTACATATGCATGCTAATAATGTATTGACAACTACGGTACTTACTGTTTTATTATATTTATATTGCATTTAGCCATTTACAGGGCGACTTACATAGGTTGCAATTCTTACATGTTATCCATTTATACAGCTGGATATTTTACTGAGGCAATTCTGGCTTAAGAGCCATGCCCAAGGGTACGACAGCATCTAAAAGGCACCTGCACATTTTAAATCCATGCTTGTATATCCTCATGTGACTTGACCAAACAAAACAAATGAAAGTTTGCCTCACCTGAAAAAACACTGGGAATCTTGGATAAAAAACTTTTCACCGTGCGGATAGGAATTCCATTTTTTTCATCTTGCATACGGGCTATGATATCTTCCATCTAGAAAAAAAAAGAGAAAATTGCATTAAAAACATTTGCTTGCTGCATCTGCGACAAACACAACTATTTCGTCATTATCACGGATAGTGCTTTACTGCTTTCTGTGAATAATTACTCAATATGACATCTTTCCTGCCAAAGTGCCATTAATCGCCCATCATTTTAGCTAAAAGGTCAAGAGTCAATCCAGAAGCCCAGATAAGAGAAGCAGCATTAGCGTCTGAGATGGACTGCGCACAGATTTCAGCACTCCAGTGCGCTTATGTAACTCCTTGATAGAAAAAAGGAAAAGACACATGAAATCATAATAGATGAAACCTTGAGGCTGAGTGATGGGAGCTATTGTAACATGGCTTTTCAGGAGCAGTTTCCACATTGGTGGCAGGATGTGCGCTGAGAGACAAACAAGGCAGAGCATGACCCCTCCACTCTGTCACACACACAGATGCACACACACACACACACACAGTATTACAAACACACACGCACACACACACTCACACACACACAGTATTACAAACACACACAAACACACACAGTATTACAAACACACACACACACACACACACAGTATTACAAACACACACAAACACACACAGTATTACAAACACACACTCAAATAAACACCTACACATACAGTTACACATCACATTACATTATTGGTATTTAGCAGACGCTCTTATCCAGAGCGACTTACATTGGTTACAGTTTTTTACAATGTTATCCATTCATACAGCTGGATATCTACTGAGGCAATTCTGGTTTAAGTATCTTGCCCAACGGTACAGCAGCAGTGGCCCAGTGGAGAATCGAACCAGCAACCTTTCGGTTACAAGTGCTGCACATACATACATATACACACACACACACACACACACATACACATGCACTTTCAAACAAACACTGACACACACACACACACACACATCAAATTGTACCATGTACACATTAAAAATCACACATCCAGAGCAGAAGAGCAATAGCCAAACATGTTCTGCCATAAAAGCAGTCATGTAAATAGCATACTGTAAGATTAATATAATATAAAGGCAGACATGTATTTAATAATGTAACAACAATGTAACGGAAAGGCAGACATGCCCTCCCTTGTGGCAGACCCATCAGCCCACATCGTGACCCTTCTGTCTGTACACTCCCACCTCCACATGGAAACACTGGACAGGAAGAGAACAGAAAGACTTCACAAAGTCCACCCTCACAGCAGATTGCACAATGGTATTTGAAGTCTTATCGGTTTTTAAACCACCTTTTTTATTTCAAAATTTAAGTATCCTCCATATCAAATTTCCAACCAGATGTGCCTGGTAATTTGTTTTGTCACTGCAGTCCCGCATAGCTCATGACATGCATCTCAGCAGAAAAGGACAGCGCACAGTCCAAAATCCTTCCTCATCTCCAAAACAAATGCTGCGAGAAAAAATCCCTATTTTTCCTCATGGAGGGCTGTAATCCAGGAGGTGCAGGTGTGAGGCTTCGATAGCCCGACTCCCCGCCGGTTGAGAATTTGATTCGGTCACCTGACCCGACACTCATCCCTCCAAGACTAAGCAGCTTTTCCTTTTCAGCAGTATCAGCTGTGTCTGATTCCTCCATTATCTGCTTATCTACTTAAAGCAGGCCCGTCCTCCGAGAAACATTGTCATTATTGACCAAAACCCTTTTTACGTTTGTACACAAAGCGCGCTTCTGTAAAAAAAAAAAAAGCAGAGGTCACAGACATAATCAATCCTGCAAAGAGAAGCCAACCGTGTGTTACTATGGCAACAACATGGGGGGGTGGGGGGGTGGAGGGATACAGTAAACAGAGTAAAAAAAGTGTATAAAACCAGAATGGAACAGGATTAAGGAGGACATTTTTGGGTTTAAGTTTGCCTTTTGGCATTGTGTTTTCTATCAGACTCAGAGGGGATATTGCCATATGGGTGGTGTGGGGAGGGGGGGGGGGGGGTGAGAGAGGGATTTTGACAGTCACACTCTTGTTCCACGGTGTGTGTGCCCTTTCCCCAGTCAAGCGTTTCTAAGTTTCCTTACCTCAGACCTATGCCACGAAGGACACAGCAATCACTCCAAGTCTGAAACAAAGAGCATTTCCTCAACAGACACGCATTCAGAGACAAGTGCCTGGCAGAACCCCTTCCAGAGGATTGCAGCATGAATCACTAAGCAACCCAAAAAAAGATGCACGTCGTCCTCAGGAGCCCGTGAGTGCTTCACACTGGTTTTCCTTTCTCTGAAGGGAAGGCAGTTAAGTATTCTGTTATTATTCTAATGAGTACATGTTGTGAGGAAAACTCCTTCCAGCTGTGGAGGGCCAATTTCTGCTTGCTCTCTGCCTCCTGCAACAACTATGGTGCAATGTTGGTAATTAATTATGATTATATATACAATAGAGTTAATCCCATAAAGAAGTTCAATTAAAATAGCTAACCCTGTTATTTAAAGACATCCAAACAAACGTCTCCTGTATGGTACAAGAAAGGAGCTTTATGCATAAAGGAGGAAAAAAAATGAAAGGTTTATTGACCTAGCCAGTACACAAAAGCCAAACCGCAGGGGTCCAGAATTTAAAATAGCTGGACCTTAGGTCACTGAGCCCCACACATCCAATACGATAGAGAGTTTAACCATTGGTCTTGGCCTACTCAGTAATACTCAGCAGCGGGACAAGGGCATATTAGCACTCGCTATAAATCTCATCTTTTCCACTCACTCTACTGAACAGTCCTTTGGGTTAAGAAAATGTAACTTCAAAAAGAATGCTTAATTAAATAAGGAATGTTAATATGAAGCCTCATCTTTTTTAAAAAAAATGTATTTGCAGGCCTTTTTGATGTAAAAAGTGCAAAAATACCAACAAACCTAAGAACCTGCTTATGGAGAGTCACGAGTCACGCATCAAATATTCAAAGGACACGCTGATAGATTCAAGCTGCGGCATCTTGAATATGTCTGATGTTAATTCCACCTCCCGCTTCAAACACTACGGACATCTCTGAGAGAAGTCAGCAGTGAGCCGTGACGCACGTTCCTGAACTATGGCAACAGTGTCAATACTGCACAGCACCCTTTCCCAGGGTGAGTTACCAATAATACCAACAGAAACATCTCCAACCTTCTAGCGCATCTATAGATACACAGCAGGCATTGTGGATCATGCTTTCCCTTCAGGGTAGGTTTTGCGCTGTTTAAAGTGGAATTAGCATTTCCTGGTGACTCATCACCACACACATGCACACGCACACGCACACAAACACACACACAAACACGCACACACACACACACACACACACACAAACATGCACACAAACACACACACACACACACAAACACGCATGCACACACACACACAAACACATACACACACACACACACACACACAAATAAACATACACACATAAACACCATACTTAAAAAGGTCAATGCAAATATCTCTCCAGGGAAGGAGTAGACATAGTAGTGGATGTTGTTAATATTCCATACAGAGTATGGATGCACCACCTTGAAAATTCTGGAACTTTGTACATTGGGAACACAGATGAATAAAAAATATTAGTTAACAGCACACTATGTTATGATTTGTAGTGAAAATTAAACTGGGTTTTGGTTTTCACTGATAAATAAAAGAAACATTTGATTTTAAGCTTTGTACACAATTTCATTCAAATATTCAGGACAATACCTAACTAAATGTGCTCCCCAGGCTATTTCTGTTATTTTAGGTCTACTGCTTTAAAACTCCAAATGACCCATTGACTCACAACATCCAGAAGTACAATGGATATTAATCACAGATATTCAGCTTTTTAAAATATTGGGAGAGATCTGGAATGGAATGGAATGGAATAGAATAGAATGGAATGGAAGTAAAAAAAAAAAAAAACTGAACATATTAACATCACAGAACAGCAAGAAACATGACACAGATGGAACAGAGCCACGGTTGAATGCAATCCAGAATGATATCAATCCCTGTCATCAAAAGTGCATCTGTTCACTCCTTTTCCATGCTGTTTTCACACAGTTCCATCACTGCTCAGCCCTTTCCACTTTCAGTGTCCGGAGTTGTGAGTCTAATAATACCTCACCCCTGTACTTGTTGCTGCAGCCAATGAAGTAGAAAACAGCCCCAGGGACAGTGGCCAATAGACCCCCAGATTAGGAAAAATATGTGGGGTACATTACAACCTGCCCGTTACAAGTGCTTACTAGGTAGGCTCAGGGAGAGGTCCACGTCCAAATCCCCTTTGCCCTGTGTCCTGTGCTGCAGCCTCTCTCCATCCTGAGCCAATCACCCTGCAGTCATTCACGTCCCCACAGGGACGTTCCTGGAAGTGTCAGTGCAGGGACGTCACCCAGGGGAAATCACTACACCATTCATGGACATCCCGATCTGAGGTCAGTGAGGGTCAACGACAGAGGTCAGGACAGGGGCAATGTGGGCACCTCTGGGACAAATAATGGAAAGGAGTCTTTTGTTTGTTTTTTTTGTAGGCTGAAGCAACCCAAGTCAAACGCAATCATACGATCAACTTGAAATATACTAATCAAATTAAAACACACACATACACACACACACACAGATTCCATTATGCATACATAAATATTCCAATCCCTACAAAAGTAAAACACACTCACCCCAGTGACAGAAACAGTCTCCTTAGATCTGCTTAATGAGTCAGCGAAATGAGTGCACTATTGTCTAATACCTTTTTAGGCTGTCACACACATCCGAGTTACATTTCATAATGTCCATTATCCCAGCTCATTATTGTTCCAAAATACATCTCACTGTTTACACTGCTGCAGTGCTGCCAGCTGTGTTTGTTGATGAGGACTCACCCAGGTAATTTCCGGATGGGGGTTAAGATATTAATAAACCCTTCTTTGATTTGAGTAACCTCTCACAATGTCTACCTCCATCAGGATATGAACAAATTCTTATTAAAGATGAAAACTTTAACTCTTGCCTCCTTTCAAGTTAGCCTTTGCTATTGTTTTCCATCGGGACAGTGGGGCCTAATTCATTTTCATCTAGCAGGGATGATAAAGTGTTCGTAAATGTGCCTTCAGGGGCCCTCTTTAATTAGGAGAAGGAAAATACAGGGCTCCTGTGTCCATCACAGCAGCTTAAACATTCCCCCCGGACCCTAATCGCACGGATTCACTGTCTCAAGGAACACGGCTAAGCACTAGTTTGCAGCTACCTTGCTCTGTGGCAGAGGAACAAAAAAGTCCACACTTCCGTGTCAGGACTCCTGATTAGAGACTGCTGTGGTGCTGCTAACAGTGAAACTTAACTGGAGCCAGTCAGTGAAACGCAGGACTGCCAAATGAGAAACATGCAAGAATTCATGTTAAATATCCACAGCAAAGAATTCTTGCTTGTTAGAATATTACCACGAGCAAGAAAAGGCTTAAGGCCCCAAAGCAGAAGATCGTGCAGCAGATCATGGAGCAATATTCACAAAGTGGCAAAGCATTCCTTTCCAGCCCCACAGTGTTTCAACTACAGCAGATAAAGGATTCGCCAAGACAACACAACGTCACATGCATAAAGCCAAAGTGACAACGCATTCAGCACAACAGTTCATACTTGTATTCACAGTTGCAACGGTACATTTTTAACATGAATACAACCACACACTCAATAAGACAATTCACAGGCACAGAGTCAAACATTCAAAAATGCGCTGTCACGAGAGGTAGGTGAACAGACCTCCAAACAAAGCAGCATTTCAAGATAAATATTATGTTGTGTGATAATGCAGATGGTTAGTCAAGATGTTGCTTATTTCCTTGTTCAAACTGGGAGAATGTGCTGACTACACTGAGAAGTGCTGTATCAAAAACACCTATACATTAATTCTATTTTAACCCTGTTGCATGCAATTATGAAAAAATATGCTATAGAGTTACACAACTGAAAGTAAATGCTTAGTTTTTAGCAAACATGTTAACTGTCCCATTTAAAGAACACTATTTTTTTACAATAACAACCAAAGTTTTGTTTGTGTAGATTCTCAGATTACATATAAATAATATCAAAATTTTCCTCAACAGAATGAGCAAAATTTCTGCCCTTCAAAGAGTGACTGCCTCACACTGACATTAGCAAAACACAGCAGCACCTGGCAGACCCTGTCATGTAGAGTCTTCCTCTATTCTATCGTCACGCTTGATATGGCAAGGTCAGAAATGGCGGCCTGGCGCCCACTCTGCGAGCTCTGACAGAATGTTCTCGGCCCAGTGAAGGTATCGCGGGCGCTGTTCTTGTAGCGATACCGCACAGCACACAAAACAATGCAAATGCTTTTGAAAGGCACGCTGTGCATAAAGTAGAGGGATTATGCAATTAGGGAGGAGGTGTTCGAGCACATATGGCAGCACCTCTTCGGATAGAAGTGCAGTTCCTGAATCTCCCGATCTGCATTATTTTTGCAACCTTTAGCATTAATTTTACACTGCAACATATGGCACGACTCTCCCCTGAGGAGCTTCTGCAGACCGTTCACCATTCTCATGACAGGGAAGCTTTCATGGGAAAGTGAAGGGAGAAGACAATGCGAAAGTACTCTGTGCTGTATCTGTGCGGTGCAAAAAGATGCAATTTTAAGCATATGAAGACATTAAAATGATCAATGACTCTGATTTAATGGCATTTTATTGAGTGCCAACCCTCATAACAACATTGTCACAGAGCGTTTTTTCAGTGAGCAAAATGGAGTAATGGTTCTAATAACAATATAGATAAAACAGGGTATAACTCAGACTGCCCATAATATGGCAGTTCCCTGCCGTGGCTTTGAAACAGCCATTAAGGCAACAGTATATTTATCAAGATTATCATGCTGAGCAGTTCTGAATTTCCCTGTCACAAATCCTGTGGTTCTCACATGTGGCAAGATCCTGTCAGGGCTTCCTGCTGCCATCACCTGTTCATATTTCCTTTCTGCTCATGCCTTTTCGCCCATACTGAGCTTAATTGTTTTTATACAATTACATTCAGTTTTATTTATCTGGCAGGTGCCATTTACAATTTACAAGGCTATCATGGCAAGACACATATAAACATATCCTTTCACAGGAGTAATAAGAATTCAAAGAAGATAAGCTATAGCACAGTCAGTAACCATGATTGAGTATCAAGCCGAAAAACAGGCTATAATTACATGTTCCAGTATACATATAGTGCCTAGCAATTACGCTTAAGAGCAACATATATAACATGCACAGAAACTAACAATGTAAGCAACGATAGCTATCATTGTGTTTATATTTTGCAAGACAATGAACCAAAAGGCAAAGATTAACTTGCATTGTACTACCAAGTTCAATCAGCAAGAGCTGAATTACTCTAAATCATATGTTGCTGGGTTCAGTGACCAGATACTAAATGCTATGTATAGAGCCTGTCAACATCCAATCAGATGGTGAATACCAACAATACCATACGAGTGTGTATACTTTTCATATTGAGTCTCACAACTCACTAAGAAAGGAGAAAGAGCTGCTTTAACTCCACAATGGGCCCTCTGAAATTACTGATGTAATGATATTATGTAGTTGCCACAATAAACCTATAGACACCTATACAACCACCATACCTTTCAAATATTATTAAGTCTTATTACTCAAGGTGGTATTGCTTTAGATCATTCAGATTACATGCCATAGACCTAGCAGTTTAAATAGTTTCAGTTTAGACTTATAAAGCCCTTTTTTGTTCTAAAGAAAACAAAGACTTTTTCCATGAAAGCCATTTATTTGTGTTTTTAGTTTAAAAACAACAGTAAACCCAGCTATACTCAAGGGATATCATTCAGCATGAGAGAAATTTCACCATGAAGTTTTCAGCCTTTTGTAGAATTGACTGAAGAAAAATTGGCATCATGTCTTTAATGATCAATTTTAAATCAATTTACTCTTTTTTTGATCTATAATTCAGCTTTACATAATATAGTAGACACCCGCACTCCGCGTTTCCATTATGAGTTATGAATGATGCCAGGGCAGTGCCCATACAACTGTACCTCTTGCTTACCTCCAAATTTTCCATCCTTCAATAATTTGAGGCCTGGCTTTCACAGACCAGGTTTTCGGGACAAAATCCAAAAACAGCACAACGTGAATGAAGTCTCTTCCATTTACAGTTATATCTTAAGCGTTAAGAGATAATTACAACATTATCCACAAAGACAGAATTACTATCTACGAATTGCCCTTGGTAGCATCTAACAGATTAGGCAGCATCTACCATTTGCGCAGCTGGTGGGAAAAGCAGTAAATGTGATTTAGTGTGCAGTCTCCACAAACGCAGTGCAAATACTGCCAGAGAAGATTTTTGCCAGCTTAAGAAAATGAGGGAGAGGGGGGTAAAAATACAACATGCAAGTGATTCAGCCATTAGGAACCCACCGTCACCAAACTGGTGGGTTTTGCCCTTGCTGAAGTCACTGTGTACCAGCAGGACAGAATGAAAGGACGTTGTCGCAAACCTTGTTAGTGGTCTTTTTTGGCTCTGAGCCTGGGACGCTCTGTGACTGTGCCCCCCCCCCCCCCCCCCCCCCCCCCCCCGGCCTGCGACCCTCTCTGCGTTTCTCCACGGCCTCCTTGGTTCACGCGGAGAGCCGCTCTGCCACCGGTGGTCTCGCTGAATTGTTAATACCACTACAGAATAACATCTATAATTCAGCAGAGGGATGACACTTCTAATGTCTCCATGGATGGCCAATGTTTAACCTTGAGTTTACCGCGAGTGTGGCCTTGCAAACGGATGCTAACTGAAATCCATGAATGGCAAAACTGATGGAGAGTAAATGGAAGAGACTTCATTCACATTGTGCTGTTTTTGGATTTTGTCCACAAAACTTGATCTGTGATCTTGATAAAGGAATATGAAAAAGATGGCTTTCTTGTTACATTTGATATCAGTGTTGAGCTACATACAGTACATTTATCACATATAATTATGTATTTCTTGTCCATTGTGTTTTTTAATGCAATGCCTTATTAAGATATACATTGTAATTTAACATGGGTAACAGCATGCTGTAGTGGTTAGGAAACTAAGCTTGTAAATCAATGGTTGCCAGTTCCGAATGGGCACTGCAGTTATACCTTTAAGCAAGATAATCTGATTTGCTTCAGTAAATACCCAGTTGTATGAACTGACAATATGTAAGCTATATACACCGATGAGCCAAAACATTATGACCACTCACAGGTGAACCGGATAACGTTGATCATCTTCAAACAAGGGCACATGTAAAGGTCTGGGTAGATTAGATGGTGAGCGAACAATCAGTTCTCGTAGTCAACGTGTTGGATGCAGGAGTAATGGGCAGGAGTAAAGACCTGAGCGACTTTGACAAAGGCCAAATTGTTATGGCCTGACGACTGGGTCAGAGCATCTCTGAAACAACAAGGCTTGTGGGGTGCTCCCGGTCAGCAGTAGTGAGTACCTACTGACAGTGGTCCGAGGAGGGACAAACCACAAACCGGAGACAGGGTGTTGGGCGCCCAAGGCTCATCAATGTGCAAGGGCAACAAAGGCTATCCCGTCTGGTCCAAACCAACAAAAGGTCTACTGTGACACAAGTCACAGAAAATTTTAATGATGATTACTGGAGGAATGTGTCACAACACACAGTGCATCACACCCTGTTGCGTATGGGGCTGTGTAGCTGCAGACCGGTCAGAGTGCCCGTGATGACCCCTGTCCACCATCAAAAGCACCTACAATGGGCACGTGAGCATCGGAACTGGACCTTGGAGCAGTGGAAGAAGGTCGCCTGGTCCGATGAGTCCTGTTTTCCTTTAGATCATGTGGATGGCCGTGTACGTGTGCGCCGTTTACCTGGGAAACTGATGGAACCAGGATGCGCTGTGGGTAGACAACAAGCTGGTGGAGAGAGCGTGATGCTCTGGGCAATGTTCTGCTGGGAAACCCTGGGTCTGGCCATTCATGTGGACGTCAATTTGACACGTGCCACCTACCTAAACATCGTTGCAGACCAGGTACACCCCTTCATGCCAATGGTATTCGCTGATGGCAGTGGCCTCATTCATGATATGTGCCCTGCCACACTGCACACATTGTTCAGGAATGGTTTGAGGAACATGATGAAGTGTTCAAGATGTTGCCCTGGCCTTCAAATTCTCCAGATCTCAATCCAATTGAGCATCTGTGGGATGTGCTGGACCAACAAGTCCGATCCACGGTGGCTCCACCTCACAACTTACAGGGCTTGAAAGATCTGCTGCTAATGTTTTGGTGCCAGATACCACAGGACACCTTCAGGGGTCTTGTAGAGACCATGCCTCGGCAGATTGCAACAGGAAGTTGCAATATTCCCAGAATGTATTAAAAAAAGAACTGCAGAGGTATCCAAGCACCCACTTCATAGGGCCAGAAAGCAGGTCACCCTCTGTGGGTATTTGCATTTATGCAGTATCTCTAGATGGTATGAGAACCGATCACTAAGAAGCTATTCAAAAGAATAGCTCTATTTGCCGACTTCACAGTGAAAGCTGTGAGCAGGAGCTACATCTTATATGCTTGACACTTTAGGGAGAAACTATTAGACCAATGCAATCCCTGCATATTCACACCCATACCATTGATTCTGAAAAGACTGTGGAATGAATGTAAGATGATGAGAGAACATAGATACAGACCTGGGCAACGGATTTGATTGCGACTGATTTAACACACCAAAATTTACCACATCTTTACCAAATCTTCTAGACTGAATTCCAAAAGAATTTGGTGTGGGAAAAAAAAACTTTTTTTCATGCAAAATTTCTCCCTCCGAAGAATATGGCACTCCGTGTGCTAAATGGCGTGTTGACATTGCGGTGATTTAAAACTCTGTTTATTTATGCGCCCACGAGGGCTTTGAAGAGAACCTAAGCCTGAGTCATAGGATGCAGAACAGCCTCAACTGAGTGCAGTGACTTTCAGAGCGGCAGAGGACACCTCGTTCACTACCTCACCTCCAAATGATAATTGGTTCCGCAGCGAGATAAACGGTGTTTAAAAAAAAAAGGAGAAGAAGGGATGAGGAAATATATTACCTCCCTACGTCAGACTTCTATCCAGACATTATCATTAAAAAATAATTAGATGTTCATCGACATGACCCAAAATTTTTCCCAAGTGCACTTTTGTATAAGATATATAAGGTAATAACAAAAGTTTTTTCGGGTTTTACTTGCAATAGGAGTGAAAACAGCAGTCAGTAAATCCCTGTCCTCTATAGGGAAATGAGAGAGCAGGTTGGGTTCACAGATTCTGAGACACAGAAAAACAGAATAAATATCATATCCTACAAATTATGTTGGGTCTCTGACAATGACTCTGACAAGTTTTATGTGTCATTCAGATGACACATATGTCTATGTCCATGACATATTTGTTCCAGTCCAATCTGGCCTATATTCAGACCCATCTCTTTTACCCCACAGTAATTTAGCTAGAGGGTCAGTTTCTGCCAGTTTCTGAATGGTCAGGGTTTCTTTTATGTATCTGTGATATGAGACACAAGCCAAAAATTTTTAACTTCCTTTCAAATTACCTCTATGTGAAAATACATAATGAGGACCATACATTTTCTGTACATCCAGAAGGAACGGGTGTCTGACTCACACTTGAATGTAATCATGCATATATACTAGAAATATGAGTTATGCATGGGGAATGATCCTTCTGTTATACATAATCATCATGATCCAGAGGAAACAGTATAAAAGGAGGATTAGCACTATTGTGTGTGAGAGCATGTGTGTTTTCCAATAATTGCAAAAATCCCAGTTTTATAGAGGGAAACAATACAAATCCAATCAGCAACTTATACTGATTTACCATTTCCCCTCTGCAATTATACCAAACACCCATTAAATCACTTTTTACAATTACAGCCGCTCACATTTTTCACTCGTGTGGTAAAAAAATGAGGGACAGCTGTGCTGAGTGATTACACTTGACGTTTCAAAGGGTTTCGTTCTGGAGTGCATCTGGAGCCAGGGAGGCGCAGGGACGCAAGTGCGCGGCTGCAGAACAGCAGCCGTCCAGGGCCCGGGCCCTGGCGCTGCGGGAACGGAGCATGCTCGGTCTGACCGAGTTGCCGCAGTGGAGAGGGGGCTGGGCGGCAGGGACGGGGGCTGCTCCACCACCCTCCCGGTCCTCACCCGCACCACGCAGCCATCCAGGGCCCGGGCCCTGGCGCTGCGGGAACGGAGCATGCTCGGTCTGACCGAGTTGCCGCGGTGGAGAGGGGGCCTGGGCGGCGGGGACGGGGGCTGCTCCACCACCCTCCCGGTCCTCACCCGCACCACGCAGCCATCCAGGGCCCGGGCCCTGGCGCTGCGGGAACGGAGCATGCTCGGTCAGACCGAGTTGCCGCGGTGGAGAGGGGGCTGGGCGGCGGGGACGGGGGCTGCTCCACCACCCTCCCGGTCCTCACCCGCACCACGCAGCCATCCAGGGCCCGGGCCCTGGCGCTGCGGGAACGGAGCATGCTCGGTCTGACCGAGTTGCCGCGGTGGAGAGGGGGCTGGGCGGCCGCTGCAGACTCGAAGCATCGAGGGCATTCGGGTGGCCGTGATCTTCAGCACACTGCCCTCCTGTCAACAAGGTTAATGGAAGATGAGGTGAATTTGAAAAGCCTCTCGCTTCGTGTCTAAGGCACACCGAGAGAACGTGACATCGTGGCGTGCCAGCCAGAGGATGGGGACCATGGATCTGCTGAGGCTTTACAAGCCCTGCTCGGTGCGTGAATGCGTGCGCTAATGTATATCTTCAAATGTGCATTTCCAGTTAGCACATAAGCAGGTGCAAAACTATAAATGCATCCAATTCCAATTAGCACATAAATGTACACTGCTGTGTGCTTAAATGTAGCATGTGTTACTGTACATTTAAATGCTCTTTACCAATTAACAGATAAGCATGTGCCATGGGTGTATTCAAATGTACCGTGTGCTACTTTATGTTTAAATGCACTTAACCAATGAAGACATAGCCATGCACTATTCTGTGTTTCAAAGTGCCATGTGGCACTTTACATCAAAATGCACTTCGCCCATTTGAAAATGGATTTAATAAATGTTTTAGCAAACTGGCAGGCAGTATTCACCCCAAAGGGTATTCACATGTACTGCTCGACAGGCACCTAGCTTTTCCTGTCAGCAGGTAAGACTATAAAGTACAGAGAGTAGATGCTCAAAGAAAGTTACCATCCAAGCAATGTGTGCAGGTGTAAGACAACTGGATGCTTCTGTTCATAAAAGCAACCCAGGTTTTTGTGTCCAAGAACAGTACCAGTCAAAAGTTTGGACACACCTAATGAAGATAATGGGAAACATGCATTCAAAGACATTTTGATCTACAGACGTATGCTAAATGCTTGAAATTTGTTTCTTAGACAAATATAAATAGTGAAGTGGATTCTATTTTTTATTATTTAAAAATATTTATTATTTAAAAATATTTTTGGCCACTTTAAAGAATAAAAGTTGTATCCCAACTTTTGACTGGTACAGTTCAGCTCATCGTTGGATTATGGAAATGGAATTTGGTGTTTTCCAAGGCTCTGGAGAAACAAAAAATTATTGATGCGTAAACGTCTAAAATTCTATCAAAGTAGGCCAAGATACCTTTTCAGCTGCATCAGATTTGAGTGGCAGATTGCAGTAGCTGGCTGGAACAGGGTAAACATATTGAATGCTGACATCAGAGAGAGCACCTTAGTTATGAGATGACATTATCCAGCTGGGACAAGCTGCCTACAGTTTACCCAACTGTGTGACCAGGTGAGGGACTGAAGTAACCACTCTGCAGAACAGAGAGAGCTTACTGAATGGTAAAGAACTTCAACCTTCCAAACTCGAGAGAAAAAGAAAGCAAGCCAAGAGAATCTCTATGTTTTCAGTTTAACACACATATTTGGATGTGTTTATGTCTACATTATTCATGAAAACTGTCATTCATGCACTAATACATTACATTGCATTCATTTAGCAGATCGTCTTATCCAGAGCAACTTCCACCACAAAAGAACAGTAGTGTATCCATTCGAGTTAAATGAGCAACAGTGTCAGACCAGGCTAACAACACTTCTAGACCATTGAGGGTGAGCAAAACACTATTTAAGCCCTACCACATGTTAACTTGTACAACCTGACTAGACAAGGGAAGCCAAGTATCTATAGTGGTGAAGCACAAGATAACTCAAGTATTAGCTTAAAATAACTAATTGGCTATCAATAGTGAAACTAGATAGTGAAACCTGATCTAGTAGAACACTGGACGCTTGTTCCACAACTGATGAAATATGCTCTTCATAAACAAGGGGTAATACATGCTGAGCACACACAGTCAGCCCTGACATTCCCTAGTACACATGGGGGTAAGGCTACTCGAACCTTGGAGGCCCGAGGGTTTTTATCTTTAAGTAAGCATCCCTTTGTTTTCACCAGTTTAATTTTACAGATAATTGAGCGCTGAGGCGAAATGAAAAGCAGAGGCTGCGTGACCCTTGAGGCCAGGGGGCGACGCTGCACTGAGCATGCTCAGACCTCACCCAGCACAAGTCAGGTATTCAGTTCCACCTCCCTCCTCCAACCCCACCAGCTCATCAAGCCATCTTCAAATGATTTGTATCTCATACGGATGGGCACCAGCCCTGATGTCAAAACAGATCCAATGTAATTAGGATCAGGCAAAAAAAACACAGGGTGTTTATCACACAGCCTCAAAGGCACTGCTGCTGAGTAATACCGGTCCCGAATGAGCTTATATATGCAGTGATGTGCTCACGTGAAACGGGATGCAAAGGTACGCCATAAATCACACTGAAGGTCAGCTCGCAAAAAAAGGGACAAATTCTTAATGCTGTCTAGACAGCTTGCAGGGATTTTTGCCCCCACCCCTTAGATCAATGTCTTTGGAGATTCAGTGCAAAAACAACACAATAACTTCTCAGGATGAAGGAGATACTTGATGCCTGTCTTTTCGATCCTTATTCCCACTCAGTACATGAAAGCCATTTTAAGGAAATCCAGTGCACTGCACTACTCCCAGAGGTGGGTGGGGCTGTGTCCTTCCCGCCCTGCATGATGGGTTTGTAATTACAGCTGATGTTTAATGATGGCAGTAAAGACAATGATGAAAAATGAAGACTTCTTTACAAACACGCTGAGCATAAATGACACATAATCAGTGAGTGCTTTGGAAGGGCCTGTACTGAAAGAGTTATGATTTTTTGTAGGAATTGTGGGATGGATTATCATTACATCAGCGACAATCTGATTTTGGGGGCTGGGGGAGAGTAAATACCTGCCACTGCTCATGAGACATTATTCACGCCAATCAAAGGGAGGAAAAACACAAACCACAGTGGGTGAGCCAATTAAATTACAACTGTGAACCACTTACCTACAAACGCAGTGCTGTACTCATGGGCATCATTGCAGTCGACTTGGATGTCACAAACAATGCATGCACACCCTCATATTGCTACACACAAATGATATAATTGGGCTAAAACAAGCTGTCAGATGAATTACTTCAAGTTAAAAAAATCTTCACTCTGAAGCTCTGTAAAAGAGGTGGATCACAGGCATAATAGTCTCAGCCTGTAAAGGTAACTGTGTTCATTTCCTCTTCAAACCATTAAGAGTTTTTTTCATTTTACAATGAGTTGATAAATGCTTTTCTTGTCTTATCAATTCATTGTAACCTTCTCTCCTGCCAGTAATCTGGTCCAACAAATGCAAGGCAACGACAACCTCAGGTATCAACTGAGAGCAAAATACCATCCGCCCACAACGCGCATATACGATTTGACATTCATAAACTGCCACAGACATCTTATCTAATAAACACATTCATTTAAACATATGAACACCGACGATGTTCCCACTTGTCCCTGAAGTCACTGACCGAAAAAAGGACTGTGTGACAGTTGTCTGTGTAATAAAAGTGACCTTGTTTGGTGTCACTCCTCATAGACATCATTCTGTAATGCATGCTCAAGGGTTGATGGGTAACATATGAAACCAACAAACTGACATCATCCGTTCCATCAGCTCAGCATTGCCGTGAGCATGGTGCTGTGGTACCTGTCAAACAGGGCAGAGCCCAAAGGAACATGGGGTCACATGCCACATTAGGCGATGAATCTTTGAGCGATAAAATGCTTTATTTGGTCGCAGCCCATAGTATCTCTTCCAAATTTGGCCAATGTGGCGCAAAACCAGGGCTCATCTGGAACAGCTCGTCTTTGAATCTTCATTGCTAGGACAGCAGAGGATTTGACCTTGCAGTCGCAGTTGGTCTGCTGTCATGACCCATGTGCAAATAGATCCATATCGCCAACCACCATCCACTGGGTATACTGCCTCAAAAATGTGCAATATCTACATTCTGTTTTCCCTCTATAGGCACAATGAGTTTGCAGGGCAGACTGTAACCAGACATACAAGCTTTCCTGGCCATTTATACAGCTGGACCTCCCACTGGAGCCAATGAGGTAAGACTCTTTGTTCAAGGGCACAGCTGCCATATCTCACATGTGGATCAAACCCATGAGCCTCTGGTGCAGAGGCAGTGCATTTACCACTATGCACAACATACCAAAGTTTCAAATCAGCTATAACACCTAAAACACCCCGCAAGTCCAATTCTAATTCGCAGAATACAGTCTCACTTTTCTGACTGCCTCAGAAGCATTTGAGACTCGTACCTTTGATCACCTTTCTGACAGCAAGAACATACATCTGAGAAGGACCGTAAAATACTGCTTACTGTAAGGGGAATTCCACCTTGACAATGATGATGTTGAACATTAGCATCTAATGGTAACTGGTAGTTGTACTAATGAGTTCACATAGGTCTGGTTTCAAGGAGCTTAAAATGATGGTATTCCAGGCAGCCCATAACATAACCTTCATGCTGTTGTTTCTCACTGCTTGTGCAATCGGAAACACATGGAATATATTATGCTATTAATCAAGTGCAGAGCAATAATTTTAGACAAAATATTTATGAAAGTACTTTGTCTTTAATCCCTCCTGTTGTCTTTTATCTCCAGAGACAGTATCATTGGTCCTACTGGCACTTGGCGTATAGGAAAGATAGACGAGATGGCAAAATCTAAAGCTGACATTTTGCTGGTCGTAAAAAAATCTCTGATGTTAACCGATAAAAATGCCTCGTCGAGGGAGCCATTACACTTACATTCAAATTGCATTCATCACTAAACCAGATCAAATCAAAGGTCTCCCGGGAAATGCATTCCTAGATTGTGCCACTTAAAGACTCAGAGTCATAGGCCTACACAGCAAGCAGGGTGTCAAACACTTTTTACTATCGACTGCAAAATTGCAACCTCCATAAAATATTTTCTGCAACATTGCAAATTTGCCAAAAGACATCACTGGCCTCCACCAATAATATTGGCAGTCAAGTATGTGGGTTTTAATGTTTATTCTTTTTGTATGGGCAGGCTGGGGGGGGGGGGGGGGGGGGGGGGGGGGCTGCTGTTAAAGATTTTTGGATTTGTCAGCATTTCATCATCATTCAGACTGAAAAAAGGTTCCTCCAATGTTTCCAAACTCTTACTAATAAAAATTATTCACTGCAATTTTGCCACTGCCTAGCATTTTCTCACTTGGCAATGAAAACGACTGAATGAAGTCATGTCTGTTTGCCATTCTATGGCTTTCATTCCTCAGATGCCAACTTACAGCAACAGCAGAAGAGGAAAACACAGACAAAGCATTCTGTGACTGTCTTGGTTGTTGCACAGCTGCATTTAGAAAAGAAATATAGTTGAATATGAATTCCTTCAACAAAGGAATCTGAACACACAAAAAACTGAACTACATTTTTGTTGTGAGTGATGAAATCCCAAGAAAGAAGAAGAACCGATATGCTGCTGTCTATTCTCTACTCATCTCTCAGACAGCACAAAGACACCATTCTCTGAACAGAGTGCACCACTTTCTTTCTGCCCCCCCCCCCCATTTGATTTTCATAAGGAAGGCCTGACATTAAACAGGGTAAATCCTCTCATCACCTTTACCCAACCACCTCTCTGACTAATGAGGTGACACGCTTATGCAACAGCCAAAGTCGCCGGAGGCAGGTACCACGGTCATTCAGGAGCCGTCCATTAATCAAATTGATGCCAAAAACATTTCATCAACGTCGTCCAAAATCCGTACTCTTAATTTTCTTTAATGCTAACTGTTTGCATCAATAGAGTGATTAGTTCTCTTTGGTGCTCGGTGTATTTCCAGAAGGCTGTGAAGTGCAATCAAACGTTTTCAGTGGCACGTCTCAGCCAGAGCATGACATGAAATGATTTCCCCTATGCCGTTTCAGGACTCTGAAACATTCATCCGCAGTGCTGCATTTCAACCTGCAAATTACGGAGAAAACCGGGCCATTTCCTGCCCTGAGAAAGTCCTTTAAATTGGGTAAGTGATCCATGTTCAAACACAGAGCCCATTGTTGCTCATTCCTACCTAATTGGCAACCACGGAATCATGTCCTTAAGAGATATTAACTGAATCTGCATGCAATTTGGAAAAGATTGTATGGTAGCAAATGGCCCCTTTTAATAGCACAAAGGAAGCAGACCGAGAGAGGGAAAAAAAAAAGGTTGACGGAACCGA
The DNA here is from genome assembly GCF_013368585.1 of Megalops cyprinoides. Taxonomy (NCBI): domain Eukaryota; kingdom Metazoa; phylum Chordata; class Actinopteri; order Elopiformes; family Megalopidae; genus Megalops; species Megalops cyprinoides. The sequence goes on from NC_050583.1 coordinate 55,030,988, forward strand.
ACGTTCGAGTGATGACAGCTACTGTACAAGCGTCCTTTAGTTACATTTTGAAAAATATTTCATCTATGGTTTTTCCGTAAAAAAATATACCACAGGGTTGTAAAACAAATACATACAGTTCAGCTAAAAGGTTCTGCTTTCATTATCATCATTACATCAGAAGAGGTTTGACTCCAATCTAGTTCTAAGTACTCGCTGAAGGCAAGCGGACATGGCGTGCGGTTTTCTCACCTGTCGGAACGGCACAGCGTCACTGGGTTATTTCCGAACAGAGCTGCCTGAGACTTCATCCCCAGCCAGCGCCTCTCCTCCCTCCCGCAGACGAAATTAAACTGTCCCCTCACTGCATTTGTCACTGCGGAGTGGAACCGTGTGACCCGCGCTTGCCGTCCGCATCTCTGAAAGGTCCCCTTGGAAGAATGCCACGGATTCCTCTCAAAGTGCAAACCTTCATTGCCTTTTCAGGTCCCCTCCATACACCCGCACACCGGCCTGAGGTATTGCTTCTTATTGAGTGCTGCATGGGTAAAGTATGGAGGGGAAAGCATTGGTACAGTAATGGCTGCACTCGCATAACGCATAACATGCAACAACGGGCAAGGGATTCAACAACCCCCTTTCCCTTGCAGCCAGCTGCGCGGACCGTACATCCCTCCACTTACCACCAGCTGTCGTCTCAGCTCGGCCCCCGATACAGGGCCTAGCTCACCCCCCACCCCATCATCAGGTAACAGAGCACACTGCAAATTTGCTCACCTGTCGTGCGCCTTTTCATCGTTCATCTCTGTGAAGAGCCGTGACTGAGAGACGGTCTTTGCCACCTTTGTTGGTTTGAGAGTGTGTTTCTGGATGGCTAAAAGTGTTGACAGAGTAACTGGCTAACCCTTTAGCCTCCTAGAAGCCGCTCAGAAGGTGCTTGGGCAGCTGTCCTGACAGTCTTATAATCAACACTACTTCTAGACACCATCGATTTGTTGGGGGAAAGAGACAGCTATCATGCCACACTGTGCAACAGCACATTTTTTGGGGCACGTTTAAAGCATTCTTTAGTTGGTTCATTTGTTTGTTTTTATTTCCAACCTAGGTCTGCCTTTCACAGCTGAACGGGTACATAATGAACCACAATCTCATCTTAAGCACAACAGTCTCGCCGTGGCACCGGAGCCCGAGCGAGAAGGCGAGGGGAGCTTTTTTTTTTGTATTCTCCGCTGACAAAGCTCTTCAACTCCGCAGAGAGCAGCCTTCAAAGCGAGGACGTCCCCCTGAGATGTTCGCCGCATGTTTCAGCCCTCTCTACCCCACAGGTCTTTTTTTCATCTATTTTTCTGCAATATATCCGCTTTGGATCACATCTGAGGGAAATAACCTTTAACAGGCAACATCTTGTCCTCGTTTGACATTTTAGGGGTTAGCAAGTTTGGCGGTACTGAACACGTGCCTGTGAATAGCAGTGTGGCTTCCAACCTTTTGAAAAAAACAAAGGCTATATAAATAACATCTGCATGGAAGCAGTGTTTGTTGACCTGAAAGGAAGCATGAAATTACATAATGCAGTGGATGTACACTGAATGATAATGGTTTCAGTTTATTTTAAATTTGAACATTAATTTCAGATAGGCAGCCATGGTATATTGTACTGTCTCAGTATATAGGCCTACTTGCTTCTATACATGGAAAAGGCCCTTGGCTTCACATAAGGGGACAACAGTGTAGCACAGTGGTAAGGAGCAGGGCTCGTAACCAGAAGGTTGCTGGTCTGATTCCCCGCTGGGGCACTGCCACTGTACCCTTGGGCAAGGTACATCACCCACAATTGCCTCAGTAAATATTCGCCTGTATAAAGGGATAAAATTGTAAACTATATATGTCACACTGGATAAGAGCATCTGTTAAATGTAATATAATGTAGTATATGAAAACAGTCAGAAAGCAGCCTGTTGACCTATGGGTCTGGGCTGTATCCTCCATCAATGACTGGTGAAAGTGTAGTGGGATTTGACACTGATTTGAAACTGGCAGGCCAAAGTCTGCCTCTTCAGTCACACCTAAAGTCCTTTCACTACCTACTACCTACATTTATTCCCAATGCCATTCTCAATGTCAAATTCTGTAATTGAGGGCAATGGGATTTTTTATTTCAATATGTGAAAAAATGAAATGTTCCAATTAATTTAATTTCATTCTAGGCAAGGGAGGCATCATCACCAACCTCAGACATGCATATAAAGTAAGATAATATACTATATAATTGCTTACGGTTCTGTACTCTTCCCAGGTTTGAAGACTAAAGATTTCTCCCCTGCTACCGGCTATATAAAGTACAGTACACTTGTGTGGGTTTGTGTGGCTCTGTGATGCAATCAAGCTCTGTCAGACTCTACACAAGGATATGGAGCCTCTTTCTACCATACTAGGTAACCGGCTTTTGAAGATGAGAAACGATTCTCTCACCAACCTTACATTAAAACTCCTCAACAGCCTTGGCCCTTTTTGAGTAGTTTGGCAGTCAGCAATTTCGGTTTTACGGGACTTTGCATTTACAGTGGGTGGATTTCCGTGACATGTTTCAGCTTGTTTCAGCTTTCTCATGTTAGAAGAAAAATCCCAACCAAGAGACCGCAACAAGAGGGCCTGGGTTATGTTTCATCATTTGGGATAAAATAGTAGTTGGAGCATTTTATCGCTCAAAGATTCATCATTGATGTCATCCTAGTTCTACTGTGGTTGTTAGCAAGCCAACTCTAGTTTTCAAAAACCTGTGATTGAGTAGAAAGACAGGTACAAGTGTTGTCCTTAACAGCTAGGGTTAAAAACTGTATTTGATACCATTAACATAATTGCATTATTTATTCATTTCAGATTGCTCTTGCAATACAAACAAGATTATCACCAATATCTGGTTTGGAATGGAATGATTAATTAGCATTGTGTTGTTCATTTGCAGTAACCTGTCTGTTTATATACCTATTTTTGAAGCATGTACTTGCAGGGCTTTGCAGTGGCAGGTGTAGGCCATTGAAAAAGACAAACAGAGATTGTGAGGTACATATGCATGTAGTCTATAGCTGGAATGTGTATACAATGTATATACCTTATAATGTAGAGATGGTGTGTGTACTGCAAGGTTATAGTGTACTGTGTGTTTACATACTGGATATAGTGTATTTCTCTGAGCAAATACACAGATGGGAGAGACAGTGTGTATTTATGTACTGTATAGTAGGGGTGTGGATGTATACAGTGTATAGCTGTGCTTCTATTTTTATAGTGAGGAGCAGGTGTGTGCATATGCATGTGTGCGTGTGTGTGCATAATTATATAGTGTATAACTGTGTGTGTCTATGTATGTAATACCCCATGTGTGTCTGTGTGTGTGTGTGCACGTGTGTGTGTTCATATGTATAGCGTATAACTATGAGCATGTATTTTTATAGTGAGTAGCAGGTGGTGTGTGTATCAGCTGTTGACAGGCTGGGGCTGCAGGAGAGATTCTTCTGGAGGGCAGAGTGGGCGGCCAGTGGGTGCAGTGATTAAGCAGCAGCAATGATTCCACTGCGAGCGGATATTGCTGCCTACCTGTGTTCATCTTTCAAGAGCCCAACAGCCAAATGGCCTGAATTTTCAGCTCGTCTTCCTGCTCACGAAACAGCTGCAGTCTGATCACGACAATTCCGTGTAGTGCATTCTTGGAAATGAGCGCAGTGTTATTGTCACACATACACGCGCATCAGTTGGACTCCGATGAAAGCCTCTGTAAATATTTCAACAGTCTAGAACATCACGCACCGGCTCCCTCAACCAGCACGGTGGAGATAAAGTGCGAGGCCTTGGACAAATCCGAAATGCGCGCAGATCTAAAAAAAATCACAAACGGCCAGCCTTCGCTTTGTGATCCCAGAGACCCGTGACACCGAAAGCAGTAATCTCACCAGTGACGATTCCAGCCTCATCAGCCGCGGCTGTGCACGGCTCAGGGCCTTGCAGCATGATCTCCAGACACAGCGGGAGACCCTGCTCTGTCGACTGATCCGCACAGACACCTCTTCAATTTCAATCGCGCGTTTGCGTCCACGACTTGATGGGCAGCAACCCGGGGCCCCCTCTGTATGAGCCGACCCCCGTTAGCTCCGCGGCAGCGCGGAAGAAGGAGTGACCCAGAGCTCCTCTCTGCGGTCACGTGATTCCCGCGGCAGCTGCCCAGAGACCCCCCTGGAGCCCTGCTGGTCATTACCAGGGAGGCGCGTCCACCATGGCCAAGCACCCCTGATCGTGCCACGTCCGGTCAGAGTCAAAACGGCAGTCGAGCGAGGTTCAGTTCTTTTTGCGACCGCGGCCATCGGGTTAAAACAGCCCACCCCCGGAGGCTGTGGCTGGAGTTAAAAAGGCAAAGTAACAGAGGTGGGAGGGGGTTCTATTTTTAGGTCCTGATAAGGGAGAGGCGAATCGAACGCCTGCCTCCTCCACGTGTGATGGGCTCCCAGGTGTGCACGGGCAGGGGCAGGGGGGTGTGTGCGCGGAATACCGATGAGACCCGGATACTCGGAGCCAGGCTGCTGTCTGCAGGCTGAGTCTGGACAGAGGGCCAGACGGGGACAGGCGGCGCATCAGCAGCGCGCGGAGAGCCATTTGGGTCAGGCGAACTCACTTTCCCTGCCAAGGCGAGCTTCTGACACACACTGACACACACACACACACACACACACACACACACACACCGTCCAAGCCCACCACTTTACAATAGCCGAGAAGGCACTGTGCGGGTACAGTAGGCTGGAATTAGCCCACCTCATGAGATTGGGTTTTGACATACACATGCAATTCCTTATTGCATAATATGTGAGCCTCTATGCATCTGATACTGAAAAATCACTGTGCAGCCTCCAATATGATTTGAATATTCTGCAATATTCAGCGAAAAAAATATGCGACACAGCGCAAGGCGTGCATTCTTTAACACAATGCATCCGCATACAAGGTGTCTCCGACACTCAAGGAGCGTAAAGCTAATTTAATCAGCTCGGCTAGGCCGTCACGTAATCCGTTTGCCTTAAAGGAATCCTGATCCTTCACTTGCTCCTCCTGCACAACCTTTAGTCTCTGCGGGGGGAGGCAGGCATGCAGGGTAATACATTATATATCTCTTCGCTGACACGGGGCACAGAACAAATGGAGGAAAATATTGACAATGCAAATGTCTGCACAGAAGTCTCAGCCTCTTGAGTGCAGACTTTATTAGACAATCAATACTGTAGTTAAGAGTGACCTGTTGGTCAAGGCGGAGAGCTGCAGGAGGGGAGCAAATCACAGCGTGCCGGAAGCTGCGTGCGTATGCATGCGCATGTGTGTGCGTGCGAGTGTGCACATATATGAGCATTTGTGTACATGCATACATGTGCATACATGTGTGTGTGTGTGTATACATGCTCATGTGTGCATATATGTGTGTGTTAGTGTACGTGGTGTGCATGTATTGTGTGTGTGTGTGTGTGTGTGTGTATACGTGGATGTATGTACTTTGCTTCAGTGACAGATTTTATGGCCATCCATGTATGTTACAGAAATCCAGGAGATTCCTGGGCCTTGTGAAAGCACTGGGCTGTCTATAACCAGTTATTAAAAATGCGTAAATCTTCACTCATTCCTCAGAAGTCGATACATTCTGTTCTCAGCTTGAACAGAATTAACGTAAGATTACAGTCAAACCCAAACGGAGAGGAGAGTTTGGAGATTAGATAAGGGGGAGGCTGAAACTTCAGCAAACAAAGATCCATGACTGTGTAAATCATGCCAGTCATACCTGTAGCACCGACATGTCACAAGTGATCAAAAACTCTGTGTGTGATCCCACATCACATGTACACAATGGCAGATATCATGCTGACCCTGGATCTACACTGGACACTGAACAGGATTTTTTTTTAATGCAGACTACCCTGTTTAACTCCATACATTGGTCTCAATCACTCGCATAAACTTCAGGGCCCAGTGTGAAAGTAATATCATCAGCTTTGGCTCACTGGGTTTGACGCTACAGATTGGCATGGATTGCTTAAACAGCTGAACTTCACTGAGTGCTGTTTGCATGGGAACACCACAAGCCCTTCATGCTCATTGCTTCCTCATGCTCAAGCAATCAGCTGGCCATAACCACAGACATAAACATTTAATTAAAACATTTTAAGGTCAAATGTTATTGTACTTTTCATGTTCAATTTCCTCCTGTATGGTGCATTAAGTAAAAGGATGTCATTGCCCTACTTTTCTCTGTTTAGGCTTCAGTGTGATTGTGATGTTGTGCCACGATTCACGATATAACATGCTGAAACAGTGTGCACCCCCAAGCATTAACAAGTGATTGACTACTGAAATTGACTGACTGCTTAACTCAGTGATTGATCCATTTCGATCATCTCTTGCCTCTGTGCTCTGCTGTTGCACACAGGCTGCGTCATGGTTCTGTAACGATTCTAGATCCGTTCACCTTTATGAACAACATCACATTACAGTCATTTAGCAGGTGCTCTTATCCAGAGTGACTTACACCGGTTTACAATTTTATCAGTTTATATAACTGGATAATTACTGGGGCAGTTGTGGGTCAAGTACCTTGCCCAAAGGGTACAGCAGCAGTGCCCCAGCAGGGGACTAAACCAGCAACCTTTTGGTTACAAGCCCTGCCCTTTCCCACTACGCCATACTGCTACCCAAAAGAATCTGGCTTGAATTGGTATTAGGTGTGGGTTAGCTGTTCCTGGATCAGTCATTAAAGGCAGAGAGCACAACAAGCATATTTTGATCAGTGCATACCTGACCTAATCCTGTCCCTCTCTCTGATTCTCTGTGGCTTGCTCTATTTCATGAACACAGTGCTGTGTAGTCTGGCCTTTTAAAATCCCCTGAGACCTCCGGCGGCTAGAGACCCTCCATTCAAGCACAACAGCTGCCCTGTCTGTGGTCAATTAAAGGCCCTTTCCTCTTTCTGCCAATACTTTAACAGTTGGGCCTGTTCCACTCCCCTTCTTCAATATGCGAATGCATAAAAGAGTGTCACATTTATAAATATTCTGAAAAAAAAAATCAAATTTTATTCTATGCTGGCTTTTCAATTTCAATAATCCACCTGCAGAGCTACAGAAGTTATTAACATCATAATTAATTTTCTGTTTATTAAGGGCTGCCAATTTGACACCATTTTAAGCGTATCTGGTTCTATATGTGCTGGTGAAACATTCATCTTTGATGTATTATTCCTTGACTGAGTGGATATTGATTAAATGGCTTTCACAGAGAGAAGGAGAAACTGTCTTTATTTCTGAAATCAATACAGGTATCTGATCTAGTCAGGCTTTATTGGCACGGTGCTTTGATGGATGCCCTAAGGAAAAAAATCACCCTTTTTCTAATTAGGTCCATGAATGTTGATATACGGTACACAAATCTTACCTTCATGCAGTAAAAGAGGAAGAACAGCAGGGAGGGGGTAGTAAGGTTACTCTGCAGTAGTAGGGAGATTGGGTGACGATAGGGTGAAAACAACAGCATTAAACTACTCTCTACTCCACTCTAACCACTCTAGCATTAACTTTGGGGGGGGGGGGGGGACAGTTTCATTGTGCACAACACAGAGCATTTATCACAATAATGGCAGACTGCATTCACATATCTATAAGCAAAACTTAAAAAAAAAACAGTGCTGGGTTTGGGTTTGGGCTAGTGTACAGGTATTTGAACGATCGGGTAAAAATACAGATATGGCCACCGAGCTTCATGATTATGCGTGGAAAGGAGGGGCGCTGCTTTTGCCGGTGAGCTAATGATGTGATGTTGCACCGCTGGGAGCATAGCCGCAGGTGACCGGAAAGTGACTCAATGAGCGATAGCAACCGAGCTGCTACCAACAAGAGGCTCTCCGAACCACCAGCTGAAAGAGACTGTGTGTTACCTCCACATTCTCTGATCTAGTGTACGTGAAACTTGACCCACTTTTGAAAATTACAAAGATCCATGGGAGGTTGACCATTTGAATATTTATATTATTTGCCAGGGCTCCATATTAACGGTTGTCCAGTTGCCTGGGGCAACTGAATTTCACTGATCAAGACTTTTGGTAATCGTTTCATGTAGCCCGAATTGCCTGTCTTGGCAACCAAAGACAGTTTCCCCTCTGACTGCCTTGCAATGGTGGCCCACCTTTACAATATTAACTCTCAACATTGCAGAAAACCTGACAATAAACTAGCCATCATATCTCTGATCCGCCCACCTTTGTGCTGTGTATCACTCACACACACAACTCCATTGACCAACTCGTCTTTCTCAGCCTTGCCATCAAGCGAACAAAAAGTTCTTGCCAGCAACACACATTTTTTTTCTGATGATCTTATTGTTGGCCTATTGAATCAATGACATTAGAAAAAGAGTAGACCGCTATGTCGGTTTCTTTACGTTGATTGATTTGAGGCTGAACTCAACCGAGCTACTAAGCAAGCAGCAGCAAGTAAATGGGCCTACTGTTTGCTGCATCCCCAGGAGAGGTGGAATTATTAAGCCAGGTGCACTGACCCACACTGTGAGGGGGCAAGCTCATTTCATTTAGCTCACTAACCTGGATTTATTTCTAGCTAGCTGACTAGCTAACCACCTAACATTCAGCTGGGTTCGAGCTTTGTTGAAATACACGCGCATATTGATGAGGTTATTTACAGTCAAATAATGTCTCCGCAAGCACTGCACATATATTATTTTGTGCTTTTCCACACATGCAGACTAACAGCTAATAAACATTCTAAATATACAGCATCCCCTTGCCAATGTCATTGCCACCTTGTGACCTTGATTTGTATTGTAAAGGGCTTTGGACTTAAAAAGCGAAATCTACAAGCCTCCAACTTTCCTCCCCAGAAACAGCCTTGAGATGATTGGATATTATTATTTTATAGCTTCTAAAGCTTTACTAATCAAAAGAAGAGAACCCAAGGTTTGGACACACTTATACTGCAGTAAAGATGACATCTGAACTTGACCATCTAGATGGAATAAGTTCAGAGAGCATTCCCTTGTCAGCAATGTACTGTTGTGGGGGGTTTGGGGGGAGGAGGTCAAAATACAGTATATAGTGTTAGAAAATCATAACCACATTGTCTGCTTGAGTAAACAAAAACTGTTGACTGGTTTCCCAGCCAGACAAACTGGGCTGTTTCTCTACTGTACTATCTCTGTGACGCCTACATGTATAAGCAAAGATGTACTGACAGGATCATAAAACATGGGGGCAAAGGAAAAAATCATCAAGTTAGAATTTACTAACAGGTTTCTGTGTACTGTCCATTTGGGCACCTGTACAGTATGCTGTAAACGTAACAGTAAACACAAACATCAAAGCAGTATTGCCAATTTACATAAGCTCTCTGTGTTGAGCCCTTTCCAGTCCAAAAGACATTTAATTCTTTCACGGACACAAAATTAGGAGTTGGTATCATGACTATGAGGGGACATCAAAGGGAAGATTAAGTGCAGCAAGCTCTATGACTGGCAGAATACCAGAGAGACAGGAAAATGAGAGAAAACTGTACTATAAATGATTAATAGAAAGGCGAGCTTCAGGGGAAGGCAGAAACCGCACGTTCCATTAAAATCTTAACGGTCCTCTGACTGGATCCTCCTTCCCACTGACTTCGAGGAGCAGATTATGATGATGTTTCAAAACTGTGGATCCGGGGTGATTAAGTTTCCCTGCCGGATATGTCCAGGAAGGCGTCGGCTCCCCTGGTGTATGAGGTTCGGGTACTATCCGTCTGTGCGGATACCTACAGGTGAACGGATGTGTCTCACATTACCAATGCAGCCTGGTGTTACCGGAAACTGGCAAGTGGCAACCAGCTCAGGAGTGGATACATCTACTAAGTCGTCTCAACCTTTGGAAAATATTGTTTCTGTATTGATTTGGTAAAATTTTGTCAAGGTCTTGACGCATGTCGATTGTGAATACAGAATTATGTCACAAAAGTAATTTCATCAATAATTCAATAATTTCATTACATCACAAAATAATTTTCACTGTAATGGCATATGGTAACCTTCCATTTCTCAGCCATCCCTGCAACTGCACTGCTATTGACATGCCTAAAAGGAAACCCAAAGATACATTGTGGTAGCTATTATTACAAAGATATTTACATCGTACAATACTTGTTCACTTTTGCATCTGAATATAGAAGATGCTATGATGGAATGAGCTCACAATGCTACCCTATATGCCTCAGCAGCACTGAATTTCTAAAAGGTGATCACTATTAGACTATGAGAGTTCATATCTCAGCATTGGTAACAGCATGCTCCTGTTCACCGGGTGGCACAAATAATTACCACTGTCATATTTACTAAATGGTTAGTCTAACTTACAAAGGGTACAGTTTTACATGCTATTCATTTACACAGCTGGATATTTACTGAGGCAGTTGTAGGTTAGCCTTTCGATTACAAGCCCTGCTCCTTACCACTACACCACAATGCTGTCTGTACACCACAGTTCTGCCTATTTTGAGCCTTCAATGGACATTTCAGTCCCCCTGAATATAATTCTCCCTGCATCCACATCCTATTGAAATACGCACTGAATGCCTATCCCTGAAATGAAGTGCCCGAAAGGCAGCCTTTCTGTGCTTGCACCTTTGCATCTCACAGGCACTGCTGACTGCCTGACACTTTTTTTGCACCATTTGCAAATTTGCACTTCATGTTCAACATCACCTTTAATCCATTTTTTGCAATATATCTTTTGCAATGCTTGGGAGTTTTTAAAAGTGTTTATTGGTAGTCTCACTGAATACCGAACACCTTTATCTTTTACATAGTATAGCTGACATGCATAAATACAAATTATGGAAATGTGTTTAATAGTTACCAGGAAGTATCACGAATGACTGATAAGTACTGATGTCACATGACAAAAATTAGCTCAGTGCTTTTTTTAATTAAAATTATACGCGTTGGGTTTGTTCATAATGTATATCTTTTTTGTCTTTTAATGGCGCCTCCTCTGCCAGTGCAGGTGACTGCATTAAGCAGAGGAGTCAGAGAACACACCAGCACTGGCGACAGTGGGAGACATGGATTATACCTTCTGCCAGGGCTAAGAGCATACCAACAGAGAGCTATGCCAAGTCAGAGCGCAGCAACATAAGCAGAACTACAAAACCTTTTCATTAGTCCGATGTCTGCTCTATGTATAGGTCATGTTTTGCCACTCATGGAAAATGGCTCCATGGGGACCTACTTACCTAAGACATGTTCCGGTTTCCAGTGGTAAACATCTGTGTTTCTGCGTGTGCGGAGGTGGGTATCTTGTAGAGATATTTGCAGTTATCAGGGACACAAGTACCCGTTAAAATAGGAGAATGTCCAGTAAAATAGGAGGCAGGCACGAGCAACTTATATAAAAAAAAGCATAAATACAATTATGACACATGCATTCTGTGTTAAAACAAAATTAGCAAGTGGTCATACTCTACATAAGTTGTTTTGAAGTGTCTATGTGAATTGGATTGTAAAACGGGGAAATGAGTTGAAGTCTCTGCTGAAGTAGATCCAATGTATAGAAAAGCAAGCTCCAGAGCAATGACTGGGGGGGCTGATAGCTAGACTGTCAGCTGAGCATGGAGCTTGTAGTTTTGGCAGAAATGACCCGCTAATGCATCATAGCGCAGTGGCTTCTGCGCTCCAATAAAGCGGGTATTAATAGACGGCTGGGGAGAGATGAATCAGCTGCACGTCGGCTGACGACATCGCCACACGAACTCCCCAACCCCCCCCCCCCTCCCCTTTCCCGCCCCCACTACCTTCTCCTTAGTCAGTGGAGTTGCCTGGGCACAAGGAGATCACAGGCCTCTTAGCGCCACGCCATTCCGCCGCTGCTGCCGCCACGCGCAAGTGGGCGTCGGCAACCTGGAGGAACCCCAACTGCAGCGCTGGAAGTGGAGGGAACCCTGACGAGCCCTGCCTGGCCTCCCCCTGGCCTTCTGCTGAGCTCTGGGCCTGCTCTTGGCTCACATGGAAAGCACACCATTTGGCATGCTTTCAGAGCATTATTCACAGGCCTGTGAAGAAGCTTCCGAAAGTACAATCAGTTAGCCGTGAACGAGTGTACTTGAAGGAATACATCATCACCAGCCTGTGAATACATTCCAGTGATTAAATGTCCAAATAGGTACAGTAATTTTTGTGTATTTCCAAGACGATCCTGCTTTTGCTGTGAGGAGCTGAATATTTCAATGAAAATTCTTCATTTTAAACGCAAGCACGTTTACTGCTAATTGTGCATTCCTCACATTAATTATATATCAAATGCAACAGTTTAATATGAGGACCATCCCACAACTGAATGCAAAGGGTGTTACCGAAAAATCAACCATATCCTGAAATAACCATTCCGATCTTAAATGCACACATGTAATTCTATGGCAATGAGTACAATGTGCTATCAGCATATCAATACTTTTATTCCAGCTAAACACAATTCAGTCATTGAAAGAAAGTATAAAGTATTGCCATCTCCAGGTAGAATAGCACGCAGTTATATAATATTATAATATAGGCATTACATAATGCTCTGATATAATTCCGCCCCAGTACTGCTGAAAACTCTCATGCAATCCTTTGCAACACTAATTCTTTAACACTTTCAAATAGCTAAGTTCTGTATAATGCACATACTGTACCATAAAAGTCTAAGAAAAGCTTTTCACGTTAAGCACAGTTTTTAGTCACAGGTTTGACAATCAGATACTGTAGGAACAGACATTACATTTTAACGTCTGTTGCTGCATAATTGCATTTTACAGTATTTTCAAAGGTCCATCCATATTTCTATTTTTTCTCTCATTTAATTCCATGTACTGATGTGTATCTCACATGTTCTATGCATTCCATTACATCTCTCATGGACACATGTACAGAGAGATTACATGAAACCTTTGCAAATTGGTTGTTGGTGTCTCTTCAACATCACCATGATCTGGGAATACAAATTACCAGAACATCTTTATCAAAAGCATGAGTGCAGCTAATTAACTTTCCCCAACAGCATGTTCTCAGCCCTCTTTTATGGAAATTCTTGCCCATAAATCCAGCAAATAAACAGAAGAGAAACCTAGGGCGGAGCCTGTTCATCATTAACGATAATGGTATTCACACACAAAGCGCATGTCTTTGTTGTAACAACTGAAGGACACTAGAATAGTTGTCCTCTATTCATCTGTGAAAAGGAACATCGCCACGGCAGGCAGGAAAGTGCACTTTTCTGACAGGAAGTGGACCTCATGTGAGGCATGAGGACGGAGGGAATTACATACTGAAGTGGGTTTGAATGCAAAAGTGACATTTTCACTCGTTCTAAATGTGAATTGGAGCACCCCCTCCCCTTCACCTGTCAAAATGCAATGTAACAGCTCCTTCACAGGGGAATGACCTTGATCACATTCTGAAATGCCAAGAAAAACCCTGCTACAAGTCAATAAATTAGCAGATGAGGTGAATCAGAAGTTACTGAATGCATTCATGAACCGTTGAATGATTCAAATAAAATACAGATTGATATCTCTAAGGTTCACCAATGCATCATGACAAAGAAACATTGCTGTGTCTAAGTTACAATATTGCCACAAAGCTGCACAAACATTGTGCTCACGTCATGCACCTCTTAGAACAACTATGTCAACTATGTCACGCACACTACTCTCACATTTCTTGTGAGACATTTATTTGTTCTTTGGAATCTTAATTTGTTTCCCTGGCCCACACAAATGGTCTCTATCAACAATTCTGATAAACTGTGACACTAAACCTTTTGCTCCATAGCCTTGGTAGGTTTTTTGTGACTAGGTCAACCAATGGAATTCTTCCATATTCTTCAGAGGCAGGCATTTGTGCCATCTGTGATTGCTTGATGAGCGTTCATCAAACCACTTTTGCTGCCTAATTAAATATTAGACACATTTCCTGTCGTTTCCGCCATAACATTCAACAAAGTACAAAACCTAATTATAACCATTGGCTTCCATTATTCCATGTATTTTGAAAAGAATGACATGTCATTGGCAGGTACAAAATACTGTCTGCTCGGGCCTCTCATGCACACAGAGGCACATCTTGCAGTGATCACAATGGGTCCCTGCGTCAGAGCTGAATTGATTCAGAAGCTCTCTCATTTGTGGACTTGAGCTGTGTCAGAGAAATGCAATATTGTAAATTGTAAAAAAAAGAAAAAGAATGAAACCTGCATGATGAACTCTACAGTTAATGCTGAGCACCACAGAGATATAGTAGTTATAATCCCTTTATAAATGTAGGGTCAATGATAAGAAACCCACAAGAAAACACAACACTCTGCAGTCATTCGCTCAGTGAAAGAGCACTTGAGGCCTTTAAGAGCCCTAAATGCAGTAAGTGCACCACATGTAATTTTGCATCCAGTAATGGACTGTTAACAGGATACCGTATGTGGAATTTCAGCGAATGCTAACACGGTATGTTAATCCTAACTGTTCCTATGGTAAAATCACATTGCTATCCTCCAACAGCAGACTGACTATGTAAGTGATCAAATTTACACAACTTATAACACACACTCTCCTCCAGATCCATCTATTCACACCATAGGTCTCACTGCAGCTGCAGATAACCATCCATCTCCTTCCCATTATCCTAATGTAATTTGCTCATTCAGTTTGAGTGTTTCCCCGTCATACCTTTCAGGGCAATGTGAGACCCTGCCCTTTGTCACTGATTTCAGGTGTTCTACACTGCAGTACATAGAAAGCTGCCATTCTCTTGTATCCCACTGGCTGGCCATTGTGGGGCTCCAAGCCATCTCCACCTATGCTTTGTATCAGCGGTTGAGCGGTTAATTATTTCTTCCATATTATGAAAGATTTCATAATGACACAAGAACATTCAATAGGAAATATTATTTCAGTATTGAGTGGAGGTAAGACTGGGCGATGTGGCCACCTGGGAAAGAATATCCAATCAGGAGCCAACCTGGAGCTCTTAAGGCCACACCCTTTCCCATTAGACAGGATTTTTCTCTCCATGTGGGAAGATTAATTCTCATATGAGGAGAAAATTATTTTATATCTTCATGGATAATACAACTGGAAATAATTCAATCTGATTTCCTTTATGCATACATTTGAATACAGAACAGTGATGCATGAGGAATTGTAAATTTGCCTACAATTTATATATTGCACATATTAAATAAAAAGCAAATAATTAACTGTCACATACTTTAGACTGTAAAGGAATTAAACCACCACAATAGGTAATGACATGTCATCTTATATTAAATTTTTTTCATCATTAACTGGCCTTTCCATTTTTCACTGTCTGTGTTATTCAAAGTTAAAACGTCATGAGCGATTTGGCATGTGCATAATATACTACCTCAGCCAATCATCTGCCATCAGTTTATTGTATGGAGGTCACGTTTTCCTCCACTGGAAAAATGTGTTATAAAAGATTAATGCTGTACTACATATTGTAGAGATAACAGTATATTGTATAGATAATGCCAAAGAAATGTGTGCAAAATATACTAACATTTTTATGCCAAGGCATGTTCTAATATAACCGTTGTGGTCTTTTACAAAATGGCAATGTCTTCTAACTTTATCAGTGCAAATTTAGCTGAATCAGTCAATACTGCACTTACTTCAGTTCCCCCCATTCTGTAGCCTATAAAGTCCAGCAATGTTTTGTGATCTGTGTCAGACTTCTGAGAGTTCCCAGCTATGATAAAGGCGTCCTCCTGACAAGGATCTGAGTGACAGCACCTCAAACGCCACTACCCACAGGCACATGGCCCGTCCCCAGGAGAAGTGCAGTTATATACAGAGTTACACATGCACCCAGCCAACGCTATCCCACCCTGCCCGAGTCTGTCGCGGGTCACTGCTGAAGTGAGCACTGCTTACAGAGGGATACGGACTGTGTCGAAAACATTCAATGCCCTTTTTTCAACAGCAACGTCAACACATGTGACCTCTGCACATGCTTCCGGAACAGTATTACTTTCAACCTGGGATCTGATGGCTAAAGTCTAGGTCTTAGAAAATAAGCAGTATTGTTTCAAATGGATTTATATAAACATCACTGCTGTCAATGTCAAACTAAAATATATGAAGCTAAAACATAAAGTAAGTGAACGTGTTACGTAAGAATTTTCTGCATTAACAACTGGAGCAAAATAATGAATTACAAGCCAAAGATGTAACGGTGGTCATATTCATGTTTCATTCACAGAAGGTCAATATCCCTATAGGCTCCCTCATACTGTCGTAAAATTCAGGTTAACATCATTAAAATTCACACGTCCCCTCCGTGAAACTAAACAGTGCAGTCAAAGGTTGATGTGTGCTGGTGTGGAAATAAACTGATCTACCTTTGTTGATAGGTCACACGATAGCATCCAAGTTTGATGCAGAAAAAAGCACGATGGCATCTCACATGAAAAGACCCCTGAGGGATGTTTTCTTTCCCTGAAGGTGACCTATTCTTTGATATGTGTGAATGCGAGGCAGAGAATGATGAGGCCTATTAACATGTCCGAACAGCCTTGTAGTCAAACCTACACACGTAAGCAAGCGTGCAGCATCGTTTTTTAAAAGCAATACATGGCTGTGTTTTAACCAAAAGCATAAGAGCCATTTCTGATGACAGCCTATAAGCTGCTTTCACGGGTAAAAAAGTAGTGTACTCCCATTACATTTTTTCCGATAATAATAATGCAACTTCTGTCTAGCACCCAATATTATAAGCACAAAATACTTTCCAACCCGCATTTAGATAACGACTCTGATCACCTGGGATAACACTCGAGCATGCCTTTGGATATAAAACCCCCACACTGACATCTTAACGTATCTGCGTTGGGGGGGGGGGGGGGGTTCAAAAAGCCGTCGCGTGCCTTACCTTTCTGTAAACGAGCATGTTGGGGGATTCATCTGCCACTCCGTTGCTGCTTTGCCCATAACTGTTTGTCTGCGCCATGACCCAGTGTGATAAACAGCCAGTGTGTTAAGTGCGACTGGAAGAGAAGACAGAGACCAATCTGAACGATTGCCTTGCAGGTATCGCGTGTATGTATATGTAGCCTACGCGTAACGTTCTCCTCTGAATCGATGGACTCGGCGCAGTAGCTAGGCATAGCATGAAAATAGGTAGCTTCGACTCAAGCCGTTTTTATCAAAGTGTAAATGGAGGAGTCCGATACCTTGTTACGGGGGAAACCGTAACGATACCGCTGTTGGTACAACAAGTACATTTAGGTAATGATGCTAAAAATTGAGGAAAAAGAAGACGAAGAGGACGAGGAAGATCAACGACAATGGCATGTTTGTGAGTCGTTTGTACACTAACAATAATGAGACAATACTACCAGCATCCATAGATAAAGTGAAATAAATATGAATCCTATGGGGATAATTCTGCAAGGTTTCAAACATTTAACATGTACATCCTCCATGCTCCTCTCACTGCTGTTCTGAAATGTCGAGTTTTACCAAAAGAAAGCACCAAATCCTTTCCGTCAACCCTGCAACGTATCTCAACACATAGCATACGTTTTAATCAAAACCCTTAAGGTGAAAACAACACCACTGAATGGATCGGTGATGCGAGACGGCTTTCTCTCGATATCAAAACAATTCTCTGAAAATATCTGACGTCGATTCACATTAACACTTTGAAGATACCTTATTTCAAAATACAACATTACACGATCGAGTATCGCTTATTTTACTTCTGGTGGTTCACGATCTGCTTTCAATTTCAGCATGCACTGTCTGCTCTATAGTCATTACTTAATTAAATTCTACCCTTTTCCTAATATTAATGAAATGGCAGGCTTCTATTTGTATAGTGAAGCTAGAGCCATTAGCAATTTCAGGACCGGAGACAGCTACCGTGAGATCTGCAGCGCCCAATCAATCCATTACATTTTCTAAAAAGAAAAAAGGGTGAGTGAACGTAAATCGGAATCGTTCTTTTGTGATTTACCTCCGACAAGCGCTGCTCGCGAATAAAATCCCGTTTGCTTTTCAAAAAATTACGCCGTGCAGTTTGTCAGCTGGCAGACGAAGGAATGTGATGATAATTCATTGGAAATGATGAAAATCTGGCACTCGATGCAGACCTGCCACCGCTTCCCTATTCCTTCAAAAACGAAGCTAGAGAGCAAGAGGCGCGCGGCACCCACAACTTGCCCGTGAACGCGCCTCGACCTCTGACCAATCACGTGCGAGGAATCAAAACGTCCGGAGTGCCTAGGCAACTGCGCACAATAGGGCATCGACCTTCATCCAGATCCAGTATATCTGGTGGGTTCAGTCCGGCCATGACGTGTTAATGCTACTTAGTTCTATAGGCATGATGATAGCGAATAACGCCGAATTCGATTATGGTGATTATTGATATTAGAATTCGAAGAAGTAGAAGAACTTGTAATCACAGTAGTATTCATGGTGCGGATGTAAAGGCAAAGGCAGCAGAAGGGAAATTGGTCGTAATAACTGCAATATTGTTCCTAGTGTTGCTTTTACTATTATTAAATTAGTTGTTATATATCGACGTACTAATGCAAAAAACACAAATAAATATAATTTATAATATACCTAAAAGGAAGGCCCACATCCAAGAGCACTGTTTGTGTCCAAGCTCAGATCTCCACAGATCTAGATCTGCAGCAGTGTGTCTGGAAACCTTTCAAAGACATCTTAGTTAACAAAATGGAGGCAAATATACACAAATAATTAATCATCTGGGGAATTTGGAAGGCGATGTTAAAGCCTAGGGGCACTCATCCGAGAAACACTAATTATAACTCAGATGTTTCTAGGACTATAAGTATAGCTTTTTTGACTAAACTGGATAAGTTTGTTTATGGTCTCATCATTGCTGTTTTATGCGAGGCGACCTGACCGTTTGCTTCTTTTTTGAATGAAATCTGTAAAAACATATTTGAGACCGGAGTGATTCAACACCTCATACTTGACATGGTTCAGATGAGAATTTGATAACTTCGTGCTGTGCCGAGCATCTGAGGAACCTCTGGTTTAAAGCCACAAATGTTACCTAGTAGACCTGAGGCTTCGGATTTCTGTTTGTGTTTTTAATGACCTAAAGAGAGGCTTGGTGGCTCTCATCGGGTCGATTTCCTACTCTTGTGGTGCAGCTTGGCAGTGGAACAGCCTCTATACGTGGGTGGCAGGTCCCATGGGTGGGATGCAAGAGGGCTGTTTAACTGCATAATGCATCAGCAGTGGACAAGATACAGATACATATTGCTAAGATACAGACCTTTAAAAATGACTGGATGCAAATTACAAAGCTGGAGTGAAACAATTACGTCCCATATTTACTATACAGTGCTCGTAATTTGATAGGTGCTGTCTTTGAGCCATTTACTGCTTTATATTCAGTCCCCATCCTGTGAAAATACAGTATTTAGAAGAGCATTTTTTCCAAGCAATAGTGAGTATTGCCATGAATACCACTAGATGGTTATGTCTCTACCATTTAATTCATGATTCATACCCCCAGTGATTTGTATTCACAATGCAGTCATAATTTTGTGTCACTTTATGGACATTATTTCCTTCTAATACTCTGTTCCCTCTTCAGCTATTGCAGACCTTGATTGCTTGGCCTGTCTTGGCCTTCCTCTCTTCTTTCATTCTTCTCTATTGCTCAGTTCCTTGGCCGGGGTCCTTACTGCTGTCCAGATTTGTTTCAAACGCACCGTTCTTGTTCACTGCGACATTAACAATTCTCCTCCTGCTTATCTTTAATCTATCATTTCCTTACAAACTCCCCCTCATCCCTTAAGATAAACCTCTTCAAGTAGGCTACATCTTCCTTTCCTGTTATTCAGCTGCTAAATATTCTTTTCCCTGTGGTGGAATGTTCTTTCTGCAAACACTGGACCAGCAGCCTCTTTGCATGTCATTTTCCATAACCTCTTTTAATATTACCCTCCCGCGGTACGGAATTTCTCTTCTACTAGTATGCCAATGAATGCCAAACATGTATTTCAGCAGGTATTTTTAAGATTTTCCATGTTTTCACCCTTTTCCCCTAGGATTTGCTCGTTGACGTCTTTAATCTGAACTGCAGTAAATTCATTGAATATGTATTAATGTGTTCGTATAACAGTGCTCGTGCATGGGCAGGGGATGATTATGGATGCAGAAATACAACATAGTAATAAGGAACAAATTATAAGGAAGGTTATAACATCTGAATGTTAAGTAATGTATATTATGATTAGCAGAAGAAGTGCTTCAATACAATACAATAAAATGCATTTTAAGGGTAAACGGAGTGGCTGTTTCATTTAGAGTCCAACTAAAGTTTGTTTATGTGCAGCCGGCAGCCGGCTGTAGAGTGCTGTGTCTCAGCTTCCTCTGCTTCTTGACTGTGTCTTGCAGCCCTAAATTTGCTTTAGAAACCCTTAGCTACTGCTGCATTTTTTTTTTAACATTTGAGCACTCCAGAATGAAGCCTGGGTGTATTGGCACAGAAATGAAATTAGCTCCGAGCGGTCCTCTTCCTTTCAAAGAGCTCGGCTGAGGAAGGAGCGAAAAAAGAGAGAGTGCGTCTTTTGCTTCTCCTCTCCTCCTTTTTGATGTCACTTGATTACAGAACACGTAATAGACTGTTCACACAAGTGCAAATTGGGCCTCCTCTCTTTCTCTCACTCAGGGTGAGAGACCCTCCTCGGGGTGCGTTTCTCGTTCACAGTGGATCTAATTGATTTCAATGAGGCCTGCTTGCGTACATGACTGCAGCATCAGTGAAGACAGACAGTGCACTTCCTCTTCTTGTGGGAAGTACAGTATACGAAACGCGAAACAAAACCTTATCATTCCACAAGCATCTTTGTGGCATTAAGACAAATCTTCCCTGTGGCCACGCAGGCCAAAGCAAACAACTAATCCAAAATCTGACAGATGGGGTGGGGTGGGTGATTTGGGATAAATGGCGTTCAGGTTCATACCTACAGTAGGTCTCTGAGGAAAACTAGATAGTCCTGGAACGTCCTCCTTGACAGAATCACAGAAGGGGAGGAAGACCAGCTGGAGTGTAGGCAGGAGGGTAGAAAGTCCACAGGAAAAAAAGTTGTGACAGAGAAAGTAATAGATGAAGTAGAGCCCAGTGCTGTGAAGCAAATGAATCAAGGCAGGCCAAAGCTTCCATCCAACCTCTAGCGCGTGGTGCACATGCACATAGTGTGCTGTACCCACTGTACGGTGGCAGCTGAAGTTAATAATAACCACAGTAAGTGAGGCTCACAGGCGATACAATTTTACACCTCGGAATGATGGGAGATGCATCCTAATGAGATGATCTGGAACAAATGAAAATGAAAATGAATTCAATTAATGCCAATCTACCGTAGAAGAATCAGAGTTGCACTAAACATGGATGTCTTCTCCAGTTACTTCAAGTTATATTATTAAAAATACAAGGGGGAGAAATGTATTGTGTAGCAAATTGCATTATTCTATTCTACAATATAGTTGGTGTTCCTTCCAGATTTCAAAATGGTCTGCAATGTAAATAAGCTTGTGCATCAGTAAGCTAAATCTTTTCAAAATATATTACAGTAGTATTGTAGTACATTGGTTGGATCAAGCATAATTTTAAAATTCTACAATGTACCCGTTAGTACAGTTTCAGTATGTAGAATGGACTCATAAAACATCAGGAAAGGTTTGAAGTGAAAAGTAGTGTTCTTTCCTTTTGTGTAGCAGTTCTTGTAACATGCTTTGTTTTAAGTGTGAATACTGCAATTAACTTGTGGTGGATGTGCTTAACTTTTATAACAACAGAACAAAGCTTTCTGACAGTGTCTTATTGTGCGGACCAGAGAACTACTGACATCCAGAGGCCTTGAATGTGCACATGTTGCATGCTACATGTTCCACCTTCTGTTCTTGGTGACATTATGTATGCTTATTCTGTCACTGCAGGCGCATGTGGGTGATGGGCCCTCTTTCCTATTACCTGTCAGCACAGGTGAACAGGACCGCAATTGGAGATCACAGCCTTGCCTCGTGGCAACCCTGCAAAGCTGTGCATTACAGATGTTGCAGTCCTAGAAATCTGGTTTAATAGGTTCTCAGAGACAATGTGTTTAATGAATAAAAGCATCCACTGATTCCGTGGCTCAGCCCTGAAAACAGAAAGAGACCAGGTGATACGACACAACCCGAACCCAACTGTGGTTCAATCACAAACACATTTTAGAGGAACAACTCTGAGACCCAATGCCACAATATTGTGTTGCCAAATTTGAACTACACATTTTTACTATGTTAGAATAACATCTTGATCTAAAAATCATTCCCAACGGGACTTAAGTGAATGGCCAATCAATCATAGCAATAGCACCTAAAATGAAACAAAAGTCAAACAATCAGGAATTTGACTAATGTGAAGCATTTAAGAGGAATATACACTATATGGACAAAAGTATTTGGACGCCTGACCATTACATTGTACTGACATTGTATTCAAATACATATACTTTAATATGGAGTTGGTCCCCCTTTTGCAGCTATAACAGCTTCCACTCTTCTTGGAAGGCTTTCCACAAGATTTTGGAGTGTTTCTGTATGAATTTGTGCCCATTCATTCTGTAGAGCATTTATGAGGTCAGGCACTGATGTTGGACGAGAAGGCCTGGCTCGCAATCTCCGTTGCAGTTCATCCCAAAGGTGCTCGAGGGGGTTGAGGTCAGGGCTCTGTGCGGGCCAGTCAAGTTCTTCCACACCCAACTCATCAAACCATGTCTTTATAGTCCTTGCTTTGTGCACTGGGGCACAGTCATGTTGGAATAGAAAAGGGCCTTCCCCAAACCGTTGCCACAAAGTTGGAAGCATAGCATTGTCCAAAATGTCTTGGTATGCTGAAGCATTAAGATTGCCCTTCACTGGAGATAAGGGGCCTAGCCCAAACCCTGAAAAACAGGTGTGGCCAAATACTTTTGTCCATACAGTGTATCATTCTTCATTCTTCAACTTTCCAACACCAAGGGCTCTTTCTCAAAAAAACAAGGGTTTTTTATGTCTGTTCTGCTCTGATTAGGTCGAAGGTTGCAACCTGTTGTGTTTTCCATCACGCTGCTGGCCCTCCATTTCTTTGCACTGGGTAATGATTTCGATTTATTATCCCACAATGTCTGCCACATACCTCAGGCTGTTTGGCACCAACGCTGTGCAAGAGCTCCTTTCCTTTCAAGGACAGCGTGGAAGATCTCCAGCACCCAAATGCCTTTCACCAGCTGAGGAGCTGTGGTTACGCATGCAGAACACTGCAAAAAAAAAAAAAAACAGCTAACAGTGAGGACTGGGAAGGACAAGAAAATTAAGTCCTGATAAACCCACATTTTTGAGCACCTAATAGCGATACTGTTTTAAATATCATTTAATTAAATGTAATTACTCATGCATTGCTGAGCGACCTGAATACATCAAACGAATAACATAATACAACATGTAAGAAATTACTGCTGTATTTTTTAATCTGAAGAAAAATATAAAGTCAGTTAACAGGTCTAATGTTTAATTTGACATATGCAAGAAAGCAAAAAACACAACCATAATTTATGTTGCACATTTCAGTATTACATGTATATATTTTACAACATGTAAGTATTAACATTACAATATTTTAACCTTTAAGAATAACACTTGCACTGAAAATGTAAAGTCGGTATGTTCCAGTGAAATACAATTATGCTGTTGCACTTAGATGTCAGTTAGAAACCTCACTGAAAGGAGTAGCTCCATTTTTGCTGCAACACATTTACGTGTCAACCATTAGCGAAATTATAATCATTAGCGAACACTGCTGACCAATTCAATTACCGTGCTGACCGCAGATCTCCAGGGGAGCTCTGGCAGAAATCTATGATTTACCAGGTATCAAACAGGCAGAGTGCATTCTTGAGGGTATATTTTGAAATATCAAAATCATCTAACATTGAAAAAAATGAGATGGATTGCTTTATTAATGGAACTATAACCAACATTGTTCCAGGGAATGTCTCTATATCTGTTTCACAACATTTAAGAGAGAATGAGCTGAAAATTACCCATACGCTCCCATACACGTGTAAACCCACACGTCTCCTGGTGACTGCAGCAAAATTTTCATCATCTTCCAATGGCCTCAGAAGCAGCAAGGCCATATTTGATTAATTTGTCTCAGAACGGAGCATCTTTGTAAAGATTTCTATCAAGAAAAGATAGTATCGTATTTGGGATTTCATGTCATGCCTCTGGAAAATTCGTATTTTAACGCAGGTCATGTAGATTGAGTCACAGAGAGCTGGTTGTCTGGGCACTCTGCCACCGAGCAAAAGCATTCAGCGCTGTAATAGCTTCTGTGTAATTTAACAGTTTGGATGTCGACCCAAAACGTCCTTACCTCTTCCAAGAGTGACGTTCAACTTTGCCAAACCTCACTGCTCCAATTCTCTCAGCTCACCGACCACTGCCCCGCTGGGCCTCACCATCGATCAATTCATTTTTAAAATGCAGTACCTGTAGGTTTGGCACATGCATTAAAAGTGGAGTCATTTTCATGTAAGAGTGTCTGCAGCATGCAGTGCCAGGGAGGCTAAGCAGTTAGACAGCCCTTACCGATAAGACTGCCATTCTGAAAAAAAATCTACCCCACCTGAAAAACTTTCAACCCATAAAAGCATCTCGCCCTGGGATTCATTTAACGCTCGTCAGAGTGATTTAAAGTCACGCTGCTGGGCCACCGAGAACTCAAGCCCGTCACGCCGGAGTCCCCCGCCAGGGCCCTCATATGTCACCTTCCCCGTCTCCCGCGGCTCCCGCTACGTCTCCAGGTGATGACAGATCCATCCCCAAAGGTCAGCTGCTGCTATGGTGCGCTGGAGTGGTGCTGTGGAGGCCATCTGGCCCTGAGGCTCTTCCGGCAGTTAACACATCCGTGATTACTGGACTTTCTCACATGCTGGGGAGAACAGGGGCGGGGGGGCGGAGAGGTAGGATCCAAGTTTGAAACAGGCAACCGTCAAGCGTGACGGTGACGACAGCGCACTGCTCAGACGGGGACTGAGAAGTGGCCAAACCAAAGTTTCAATGCAAATTCTTAACCGTGCACCTACCGAGGAATTCTTACAGTGTACGAGGCTTTACATTTTGTGTTCTTAATGTAAAACTACTTCCTGAACCACCTATTGACCGCCTGTGACAACAGCCAGCGACTGAGAATGTACATATACCCTACCCTTTTGTGTTGGTGGCTGTAATTGTGCACACAGTATGCGTTACTGCCATCAGTTTCAGGATAATTGTAATAGTTGCAATTTGATCACATCCACATACAGTTATGCAAACAGAAAATTAAATTAAGAAAACAGAAATTAAAAACTGATACAGATTTCTTGCACAAGGTCAATAGAAAGCAAGAGAATTGTTGATGCTGTATGAATGTGCAATGTCTGAAAAACACCACAACATCACCAACAGGAATCCACTTTATTTGAGCATTTATTGGTTATTTCAATCTTACGGAGGTACGTGTGAGATATTTGGCATCATCAGGCAGACTGAATAAAATGTGTGAAAATGCTGATAAACCCTGCAAATCTTTTTAGACTGCTGGTTGGTACAGCTCAACCTCTGCACAAGAAATAAGAAGTGTTGAAAATATGTAATAATTGTCATGCAATGACACAGGAAAGATCTTATCTGCCAAACAAGTTGAAATTATGGCACAAATAAAGTTACCATCAAACATCTGGCAGAAATAATGCGCTATCTTGTTAGAGCAATGTTTTGATTCAATGTCTAATGTAGTGTCTCTTTGGGAAAATACTTTGCTTTTCCTCTAATTATATTAACTTTCTTTCATTTTATCATGGTTTTATGAAAAACGTGTGATCCACTCAATAGCTACTGACTTTTGAAGTGATCCCAGCAATAATGAATGCCATTCTTTTTTTTCTTTTCACCACCAAGGATGATGCTTTTAAAATTGATTCACACAGCATTCCAATTCAGAAACAATTATGCCGTCAACCAACCAACGATCAATCAGCAAAATTACATTTTTCTGTCAGCCGATTCCACAAACGCTTTCACGAGCATGGTATTGAAACCCCTGGACTGGCTTTCCACTGGGGTCCAATTCACAAATCGCAAACAGCATTGGCTTTAACTTAATTTTGTCACTTTCTACAACAAGATTACTGCACGTTATTAAGGCCAAATAAACATGCTGGATAGTATTGATTTTAATTACCCTTTCTATTAAAACGAAAAAATTCCATTACAAGAGTAATCCCTCCGTATTTCTTCAATGACAATACTGCCTAAAACAACACTGCAAGCAAGGACTGTCAGCTCTCATCATCTGCATTCAGCTTGTTCAGACACACAACTTGTCATCCTTTCTGGTTTGTCAGGACACTGTATTCCGCACGCAAAGTCATCTGGGAGCTGCGCTTGTCCTGGGCAAGCCGAGAAGGAATCTGAAGGGGATGTCCGTATCCATGGCGACAGGATTAAGCAAGAGAAGTAAGAGGTGGTTAAAGTGAACATCGGATGGTTAACAGGGCCAAAACCTTTGTGTCCCATTGGCCAACGAACAATCAATAGTTTGCCTACAAAGGGGATCTTGGGAGACAGATTGCCTTTGCAGCGGCAAGATGTTGTTGGCAAACATTCAGATTCATTTACCATCGATGACTTATGAAAAATGCTGTCACATTATAAGGCCGCGCTTATAATGAGCTGTCCCACACACATGAAAAGCATGCAAAATGAGAGCACACATCAACTTGCCAGGATGAGACTGCCAAAACTGTCTTTACTTGATCTGTAACATCTCAGATCCTGATCTGAATCCAGATTACATAAACACACGAATGAGCTCTGAATTCAGATTACATAAACATATGAATGGTCACAGTGGTGCGCAGTAGCTGTCAGAGTGCTCAACTCTAGACATGACAGCTTAGAATCCCTGCTGGGACTGAGCCACTGCACCTTCAGGTGTGAAAGTGTTGAGAAAAGAAGTCCAAAACTAACCGAGATGTAATATTTTTGCATCAACAGAATTACCACATTTTGGCTTCTCATGTTCACACATCAGTGAGGGTACGAAAAAAAATATGTTAGACGTGTGGCTGGGGTAAGGAAGAGAAGGATGATTGTAGCTGCCTACCCGATAGCTAACCTGACAGGTCTCTATACCAGCATTTATTGCCATCAAGCAGCGTAACAAGACCTTGTTGCCTTTCTATAATAGTGAGGGAAGGTAAGTTAATACAAAAAAATACCTTTCATCTTCAAAATTAATTTTATTGTACAAAGATGGGGGTGGATGTTGCGCGTTGATCCATTCCTACTCTGACACACCTACTTAGGGCCCAGCATTTCGTGAGGCTTGACCCACTGGTCAAACTGTTCCTCTGTGAGATACCCAAGCTTGATGGCTGTCGCTTTTAGTGTTGATCCCTCTTTGTGGGCAGTCTTGGCAATGGTAGCAGCTTTGTCGTAACCTGCAGAGAAGAGTAATCCCAATTAAAATATTCCCTTAGATCAGAGGTACCCCCGTATGGACCTCCACGGTCACATCTTAAAAGGCATTAGCACACAGCAAGCTTCTTGAGAACAGAGCCATAATTAATACAATAAAATATTAATTGCTTTGATATGGTAACGTGCCGAGGACGAAATGCAACGACCGCGGACAGACTTGCTTGTATTTCTAACACTCCCGAGTTGCCATAAGGAAGGTGATTTTAACAGAGTGCATCAGGGAGCTGCACTGGGATGTTATGCGTTTGATTTGATTTCACACCTTCACTACACCATCCTGTATTGTCCTGTGGCTTGGGACTGACATGACAAAGGAGGTCCTTTAAACCTGATTAAAGTCTTTCATCTTGTTACACGGAATACGGTGATCTGCTAATTTAAATGGATGAGGTCCTATACTGGGGGGTTAAAACTAATCTAACAGCTACAAGATCATTCAGTCTGAGGTGCTGCCATCTCTGCACTGGGCCCAAGCACAGAAATCTCAATCCATGTTCTTTTTTCCACAGCTAAGGGTAGAGAGGCATCTGACTGACTTCTCTGCACTTTGGTTTGTACCATATGATGCACAATATACGGTATGCTGACAATTCAAGCTATTGCTATGTTCTCTCACCAACGGCTGTCTGTGAACCATTTTTATGATCAGCATTCCAAATTCCCCAAGTCGTCCAGGTGAATGCAACAGCGTTCGTTACGGATGCAAACGCACCCCCAAGGGGACCTGACACAGCGAACCGATATTCGCATTAACGACCCTGCTCTGACACCGTTTTAATTACGCTCCACCTGAAGGCGACATCTCCGGCGCATTAAGGGCACAGCCCGAGTCGGCACTGCCCGGGAGCCGACTGCAAACGAGGGAGCTGTGTTGGGGGAAGCAGGCCCTCTCACCTCAGACACTTTCGCATTTGCAAGTTTGATTAAGGTCATCAATCAGCTTTTTGTTGAGCTGCTCCCGCACACGTGCCGCTCACTCCCAACATATTTGCCATTATTATTATTATTCGATGTGTGTGCCATTATTAGAGGGCTTGGCAGAGTGCCACCAATATTTCATGCTCATTGTGATGAGGAATCTATTCAAATCAACTGCTGAGTCTTATAGAGCATAATGGGGAGATGTCGCAGGAGGAGGGAGTACATTTATTGACTTGTACATCGTATGGAGTTTTACCATAACGTACAAGATGAAAACTACAACAATCTATAAACATTGTGCAACAAAGCACTACAGAATTACGAAAGCCTTCAAATTATCTGCTGAAACTGTACTTTTTGTATCCACAACCAGGTTCTTCGCTTTTACTTTTGACCTTTTACACTCAAAGGTCACCGTGCCAGAAATGCACCTATCCTTCCTGTTCTCTTCCAATTTTTGGTAAAACAGTTTTATAAGAAACAAAAAGATTTTGTTTTTTGCATTTTCATTTACGGACACGAGCACATTTTCTTCATCCTCCCGGTATTTGTTGATCTTTTTTTTTTTTTAAGCAACAGTGAGCAAGTTCCCAAAAATAACTTGCTTATGTTACAGAGATCACGGTGTTCTAAATGAAGGGTTAACCTCAGCTACGGAGCTCAGTTTGTGCAGAACCTGTGCATGACTGCCCTCTAGAGGCCGAGACGCTCTTACCTATGTGAGGGTTGAGAGCCGTGACGAGCATGAGGGACTCGTTCATCAGCTTGTTGATTCTCTCCGTGTTGGCCTGGATGCCCACCACGCAGTTGTTGGTGAAGGAGACGGAGGCGTCACCAAGCAGCCTGGCAGAGTTGAGCACGTTTTTGATCTGTGGGGAGAGAGAGAGGGGACGCTCAGTCTCGAGGACAAAACTCCAAGCCAGCCGACAGCAAAGCTGGCTTTTTCCCTCCCCGCTGCACTGCAGCAAAAATCTGCGCGCCATTATTAGAAGGCTTGGCAGAGTGCCACCAATATTTCATGCTCATTGTGATGAGAAATCTATTCAATTCAACTGCTGAGTCTTATAGAGCATAATGGGGAGATGTCGCAGGAGGAGGGAGTACATTTATTGACTTGTACGTTATGGTAAAACTCCACACAATGCACAAGAAAAAAAACAAATCTATCAACATTGTGCAAAAAAGCACTATAGAATTACAAAAGCCTCCAAATGTATCTGCTGACACTGTACTGGCCTACTTTTTACGCATTGTCTCCACAACCAAGTTCTTCTCTTTTACGATTGACCTTTTTCAATCAGCTGAATCTCAAATTTATGACTACTTTTAATGATACATTTAATTTAATGGGGCTGTCATTTTATTGCATTTTAGTTGTTGAATTATTGGTTCTACTTTGCTTTGTCTGAAAGTCATTCAATATTATGTTGTGAATATTTTTCATGATCATTCAATGTAATTTAAAGCATATAATTACTATTCTTTTCTCTTCTTCCATGGTTGTTTCAAAGCTCAGTGAGCCACCCAAGGAACTACAAATAATAATTAGGAATTAAACCTGAGACAGTTTATTCACAAGCAAGTCTTCTGCCTCTAAGCATCTCTCACAGAAGGATCAGTGCTAGCATTGTTAAAATGACAAAATATTGGATCTTATGAATACTCATGAGTAGTGAGACTAGAAGAAGTGGGACAGACGCAAACAGAGTATGGAGTTTTGACTATGGAATTTGTATGGTCTTTGATTACGCTTTTAGTTTAACATACTACTTGGAGCAGTACTGCCTACTTCTGGTCTTGCCAATCCATAATCCTGAGGGTTCTGAAGATTTCAACCAGCTCATTGTCACCTGGACCCACAGGAGATTTAAGCTCAAATCCAATCATTGGCCTCACTTTAGTAATGGAGACCTCAGATGGAATGAAGTCCAGAAAACCAGTGAATCTCTAGTGAACAACATATCACTGAATTTGAGAACATTTCTACAACACGTAGACATAGAAGTTGCTCTGCCCACCCAATAGACCTCTGTTATGTTAATGTCCTTACCATCATCGGTTTGAATACATTCAATTCAAAGTGTCCATTGCTGCCTCCAATAGTCACAGCCACATGATTTCCCATTACTTGGGCGGCCACCATGGTCATAGCCTCACATTGTGTTGGGTTCACCTTCCCTACAATCAACAAAAGAGACACAAACAGTGAGTGTTCATTGCCCAGGGTACAGGGATGAAATTGTCTCACCTCAGAATAGGCTAGGAGCCATCCAACTGTTGAGTACTATACAGAATGAGAATTATTATGTCTGTAGGGAAAAACAGACGAATGCACCCTCACAAAGTGTTGCGCTGAGAATGCTACTTGCTCAACGGTTTGTACTCAGAGGGGGTGATTTTCAATGCCACTGCAG
This sequence comes from Megalops cyprinoides, assembly GCF_013368585.1. Taxonomy (NCBI): domain Eukaryota; kingdom Metazoa; phylum Chordata; class Actinopteri; order Elopiformes; family Megalopidae; genus Megalops; species Megalops cyprinoides. The sequence goes on from NC_050583.1 coordinate 55,061,964, forward strand.
AGGTCTGGCAGACTAATGTGAAATAACTGCAATGTATTACACGACTCTCTTCAGGAGAGACAAAACAAAGTATGATCACAAAAAACAGTTTGCAGTCTACAAAAAAACACGTTCAGCTCATTGAAGCCATTTAGATATTGATCAACTCACAATATCTGCCAACGGAATTACGAGGTGCGCAAGCATCAATGGCTGCCAAGTTAAGCAAAGAGATACTTTTTTATGTCCACATCCATTTTATCTTGTGTGTGAAAGCAAAGACCTTGACCTTACCAAAGCCGCTGGAAAAACACAGATTCAAAGTCTGAAGATGAGCCTCAGCACAAGCCACTTAACAGGGAATCACAGAGCAAGCCCGCCTTTACTGTCTATAATACAACAGTTCAATGGCTGACTAACATTTTGGAGACACTGCTTTATAGTCAGAAGCACTTCATCACTTCAGATGAGTATTTCTCTGCACCCTCTCTGTGCATTTTGAGGAGGGCAAGGGGAGGTAAAAAGGGCCGTGTGAAACTTGACCCAAAGAGCAGGGATCATTTTCAACAGCTGCAGACTCAGCGTGGGCAACGCACTGGCCCTGAACCCCGGCTAACTCCAGCGAAAATACAACATTCCTTCCATTTATAGCTCTGAAAGATGACTCGGCTAGAAACCCGGCAAAAATAAAGGACAGAGTGAAAATGATGTAAGACATTAGCTGTACTGATGTAATGCCGTGAAAGTCAGTGTGGAACGGAGCTGAATGTTCTGATATGTGCACACAATGTGGGCATTTTGAAGCTGCTACTGATAACAGGGATTAGCATGGAGCCCCCAGCACCACATACAATACTTAGCCCCTCTGATCCAGCAGAGAGCATCCAAAGCACCCAAAGACGACTATGAGGGACGTTTTGGTCTGGCATCTGGCTTGGTGGTGGGACGAGCCAAAGCTGGGCAATGGGCCAGGGGTGACTCACGCTTTCGGGGGAGCTGGAGGGTCACTCTAACTCACTATATGACAGGGTGTCACGGTGTCACGACCTCCACTTTGTGGTGAGGGCACACACAGCGAGGGGCAGAGCGCTGGCACACGCACCTGGCATGATGCTGCTGCCCGGCTCGTTCTCGGGCAGGATGAGCTCCCCCAGGCCTGAGCGCGGCCCGGAGCCCAGGAAGCGGATGTCGTTGGCGATCTTCATCATGCTGCAGGCCACCGTGTTCAGAGCGCCGCTCAGCTCCACCAGGGCGTCGTGGGCCGCCAGCGCCTCAAACTTGTTGGCCGCAGTCACGAACGGCAAACCTGAGCACGGGGGACAGGACGTCTATGCACACTGTATCCGAAATCATTGACCAGGTCGGGTTTGGACAGAAATGTTCAAACCAACATTCTGAGGGCCCACTTCAACCATTGCCAAGTAACAAATGTATCTCAAGAGGAGAGCTCCAGCTGCGAAAATCAAAGGATATTTTATGCATTCTTAAAATGTGTTTTAATGCAGTTAACATACGCTACAGGTTCCTGCTCCATTCTTGTACCTGTAAGAGCTGACACTTTCTCGGCCACTTTCTCAGCAAAGCCAATGCGGGTGTTGAGGCCTGTGCCGACCGCGGTGCCACCGGCTGCCAGCTCATACACTCTGGGCATGGCCGCCTTCACCCGCTCCATGCTGTACTTCACCTGCTGGACGTAGGCACTGAACTCCTGGAGCACACCAAGACAAAGCAGTTCAATACAGAGTGCATCCCAGTAAAATTTTACAATTTACACTCACAGGCTAACATCTGTCCATTTAGTTCATATATTCACAACTTCGCAATCTAATGATCGAAGACTTTTAACAGAACTGAGTGTGTTGTAAGGCCATGATTCGTTCCTTGAATATAGGTTGGAGGAATCATCTGTTTCTGTGCGTGGATGCACAAAGTTAAAAGATGGTTTCTTTTTTCCATTATGTGTGTACAAGTGTGCGTCTACAGTACTGATTTTAAGGTCTGTCTTGCTACAGTCCATTTCAAAACCCAGCAGAGAAGTGCATCATGTGCATTTTAATTAGCAGCACCACTTTTCAGATTAAGCCTTTTCTAACACGACACACAGTGGACAGATAATTAAATCCACATTGTGGTGTGATGCAATCTTCACTGGAGCACTACGATTCTCTGAGACCTTGAACCCAATGCTGCGCTACCCCCTAAAAGTGCTTGGCATGCAATAACACAGCAGCATTCTTAGGCCGTGTGGATGCCAGCATAACACTACAAGTCATGAAATTACAGTCCCTCGTCCAGAGAAATTCACATACATTATCTGTCATATTTTAGCTGGGTAATTACTGAAGCAATTTGGGTTACGTATTTTGCTCACCTGGAAGTTGAGCAAAGGAAATCAGGGTTACAAGACCTGTTCCTTACCAGTACGCCACACTGCTGCCCAAAGAAGAAACCCAGAGTGGAGTCTTGTGGCTGGTGGTGTTTGTTCCTATGAAAGAGGGCACACACATGGAGATACTGATACTGGGCTTTACCTGTCCCAGGGACAGTGGCACGGCGTCCTGGGTGTGAGTGCGTCCGATCTTGATGATGTCTTTGAACTCGACGGCCTTGGCCGCCAGTGCGTCGTGCAGGGTCTGCAGCCCCGGCAGCAGCACGTCGTGCACCTCCCTGGCGGCTGCGATGTGCATGGCCGTGGGAAACGTGTCGTTGGAGCTCTGCAAGGCATGAGAAGACACATGCATCAATATGCAATGCAGCAGACTGTGAACTGAGCTTCCTGTCTGGTTGAGATTTTCACTTCATTGACAATTTTGTCATTTAAAATGATCTCTGCCCAGGCATCTTTTTAATATGTATTTTTTTAAATCTGCAGGTAAGATTAATATGAGCATCATATTATTGGGTACTAATCATAAGACCTTTGCATGATCAAAAAGAACACGACCTTTTTAACTACATTGCAGGCCACATCTAGCAAGTTGCTGAAATCTAAAAGGCAAAAATAAAAGTTTCTGGCCATTGTAGGTTACAAAGAGACAGTAGTTACCTGGCTTTTGTTGACATGGTCATTAGGGTGCACTGGATCCTTGCTCCCTAGTTTCCCACCTAGGATCTCAATGGCCCTGTTGCTGATGACTTCATTCACATTCATGTTTGTCTGAGTGCCAGATCCCGTCTGCCACACGACCAGGGGGAAGTGGTCATCCAATTTCCCAGCAGTGACCTGGAGAGTGGGCAACCGTCAGAACAGCACCAAGAGGGAAACACACAAACTGCTTGACCAACAGCTATGACAGCTAATGTCAGTAGTCTTTGACATTAGAGTTAGCTGAGTCAACCTCATTTTATCAAACCATAACACAGATGTCACCTCATCGGCAGCCTGGACGATGGCATCAGCAATCTTTGGGTCCAGTCCGTAGTCTTTGTTCACTTCTGCAGCAGCCCTCTTCAGAATCCCAAAGGCTTTGATGACTTGTATCTAACATGCATGAAAAAGTGAAATGTCACGTATAGCACACAATAGTATAGCTTTGGTTTTAAATATAACTGGGGACATATGATTCTTTGTATTTTGATATAACATATTATCTACTAGAACCTCAATCTTAGACTTTCAAATGAAAACGTTGAAAGTTACATATTTGAAGTTTTACAACAAAGGAGCTGATATCACTGCTTTGTGGAAGTTTATGTTTATATCCTTCAAGCACTTACTGGCATTCGTTCAGTAACACCACCAATCTTGAAATTCATTGTAGATCTGACCGTCTGGGCTCCATAGTACTTGTCGCTTGGTACTTTCAACTCTCCAAAGGTGTCTCGTTCAACTCTATAAGACTCCGAACTTGCCTGCAAAGCATTTCACAGGTGCATATCTATCAAAATTTCACAAATGCAATCACGTTTGTCATTTACAACAATGTTTACTTGAAATCACCTGGATAGCTAGACATTTCGCTTCAAGCCCGTGTTATTTTTTTCGAGAGATACGGCTATCTAGCTAATCGGATATCGAATGGTAGCAAAATGCGGGGTGAGCTAACAACCAGTTATTTAGATAGCACGCTAGGAGCTCAGGAAATTAGCTTTGACCTTGTTAGCTCGCTATTCAGCTCAAGTTTGAATGCAAGCAATCTATTCGTCCTGTCTGGCAAAGATATAACTGTCATTGTGTTGCAGTCACTGCGCATTCACCGACTAAACGGTCACTTTTATCGAGAGAGATTGCATGTGACACTCCCAACCCACCTGCCGAAGCTAGCTAGCGCATATTAAATCGCATCCCTTATTCAACGTTTAGCAACGAACTAGCAGCATTGCTAGCTAACGAGATGTACTAAAGGTCATAGACAGGCCTGATATTACAATGTGTGCACAAATGTGCGTTCAAAAAATGAAATTTTACCATTCTGGACGCAGTTATAATTCCCCCAATAACAGGACTGTGATTTTTGTTGGCAATGCTCCTTTGCAGTGCTAGGAGGTTGCTGTTTAATCGCTGGACGCTTCGCAGAGAGCGATACATGGCGCTGTTGCTGTCAGTGACACACCGGCGGTGAAGGGCGGAACTTTGATCAGCCAACCAAAGTCCTTTCGTAAGTGGGTGGAAGCATTTATCGGAAGGAACGATCGTGTGCAAGGGGAGAAAGAAAAGAGGAACACCAGACTAGACTATCGTCGGGCTGCGTTAACGTTACTTAGTAGGCGTTGTCAGCTGATGTAAATCATTGTGACAATAAACACGATTTAAAAAAAATGAAAAAAAAAATATTCATCTAATGTCATATTAAATAAATTTTTAAATTCACCTATATTTCACCTATATTTTCACAGCAATCAATTTTGCACATCTGAGTTGCAGGTTCTGTCAGTGATTTCGTATTGTTGAATCTAAAGATCCAACGCCGAAATTTATACTTGTATACAAACACTTGTGTTTAACAAAATACAATTTCACGGAACTTCTTATCAAAGCCCGGAAGACGCATGGTGTATGAAATCACTTTTGTAAATACTAAACCGGAACTCTTTACATGATAGAGGAAAGTACGAAGAGTTTGTAGTCTCTGACGTAATGGGTGATCTCTTTTGGTTTTAAAAATCACTGAATTTCCCATGCTGCCTTGGGTCGTGCGCCGTTTCCACCAATTAGGTCGCCGATTAGGTATTCCTGTCTACGGATTGGCTACACGCAACGGAATAGCAATATTCAAAGTCTAGTCAACTGCAGTTTAGAGAGGCAAATCGAGAGCAGCAGATTTTGTACTTTACGTTTTTTAAATTGAACTGGTTAGCTAACCAGCTTGAGGAAAACATTGTGTTTTTTACGGATTTAACTGGCGGAGTCACCGGACACACTCAGGGGAATAACGGGATACAGGAAAGGTAGCTACCATACTAAAACCGTGTTTTAAATTAAATAAGGCTAGTTAGCGCCAAATTAATTAACTAGGTACATAGTTGCCTGGCTGTACTTACTGTTTTTTCGGGAACGGCTGGTTGAAGTATATAGGTTGCTCTCGAGCCATCTGGTTGAAATACTGATTAAAATCGTTAAAAAAATTCACATTTTAGATGCGTTGTTAGCTAACATTAGTTTACTTGCAGGATCGCACGTTTTGCGTTTTCATCTGTAACTAAGCTAGTTACGATAGTTGAGTTGTCTTGCCAGATAGCTAGCTAATCGTTTAAATTGTAATGCCTCGGTAGGTAATTACATAGACTTTGTTTTGTGATATTAGACTGGAAACCGGTCGCACTGCGCCAGAATGTCTTCGTTCAGCTCCAGCAGCAGCAAAAAAGAAGAAAAGGGAAGAAACATCCAAGTTGTTGTAAGATGCAGGTGAGTGGCTGGCTAACTAGCTATATCTTGATGGCCCTCAGATCGATCGAAATGACTGGCCTAGGTAACAGCGCAGAAGTAGCAAGTGTGCAAGCCTTCTAGATCACATAAACATCTGTATTAGCTAGGCTAATTGTTGCAGTATAACTATAAATTTACTAGAATTAAATGGCTGTTTGCGCAAAAATATGAACGATGTTGTGGAGGTAAATTCAGGTAGTCGCATTTTGTTAGCTTCCTAGCTTTGTTATTATCTCGTGAAAACTGACATTCTCTTATGTGTTTTAGACCTTTCAACACGACGGAACGCAAAACGGGCTCCCATTCTGTAGTTGAATGCGACCCCAATAGAAGGGAGGTAAACGTGCGTACTGGCGGAGTTGGCGATAAAGCAGCTAGAAAGACCTACACCTTCGACATGGTGAGTTAGCTACACTCGCATCGCTACGTTTGTTCTGTTTGTTTGTGTCGTAGGATTAATTCCGGAGCAAATGTTGGAAGAATACGAATTTTGGAGTTGTTTTTGCTGTGGTCAAGGTAGTTATTCACAGTATCCCACAAGCAATACAATTCATTCGGTTGCGACTTTATGCCCTGTTTTTTTTTTTTTTAAACATAGGTTTTCGGACCTTCAGCAAAGCAAATTGAAGTGTACAGAAGTGTCGTATGTCCTATCTTGGATGAAGTCATCATGGGATATAACTGTACTGTTTTTGCGTAAGTATTGTACTGTCCGGTAAAGTAACTTGTGACCTTCATTCGTCTCGGTATTATTGTGACATTAGTTTTTTGCGGTTTGAAGGTATGGACAGACGGGAACTGGTAAAACCTTCACGATGGAGGGTGAAAGATCTCCAGATGAGGAGTTTACCTGGGAAGAGGTAAAGCACGTTTCTGGTGTAACGCATCTTTCGCATATTTACATGTTCAACTTGTCACAACCAGCTGAGTTGAGATACTTGTCACAACCAGCTGAGTGATAAACGGCCATAGTTTTTTTTTTTTTTTTGCTGCTAACCCACCTTTTCCCTGTTTTTATGATTTTAATATACTGTTTGTGGAAAAACATGGCACTTTTAATGATGTGTATGACTGTCTGTGTAATGAAGACATTTGCTGTCCTTACCCAGGACCCCCTGGCTGGTATAATTCCCCGGACACTCCACCAGATCTTTGAGAAACTGTCTGAGAACGGGACGGAGTTCTCAGTCAAGGTGTCCCTGCTGGAGATTTATAACGAGGAGCTCTTTGATCTGCTCAGCCCCTCCCCTGATGTCACGGAGCGGCTCCAGATGTTTGATGACCCTCGTAATAAGGTACTGTAGATGCTGCTGTGTGGGCTTATTCCACGTTTCTTGCATTAAATTTATTGATGATAGTCATGCTTTGTATTCATGTTAAAGTGCTTAATACTTTATTTCTCCCCCTGCTATTAGAAATAACACTTGTCTGTGATGTACAGCAGGTGTTTGTGTCAGAACTTTGTTAGATAAAAAGGTCATTGATTGTAGATTGAGATGTTGTCCATGACACTAATAACCTTTCTCTTATAGTAAGTTCTGTTCTTTATAGAAAGAATATTAAATGATTACAGAGTCAGGACCTTTGGTATTTAATTCAAATGACTGAACCTCCTGGAGCACAGTGTAACTATTTTATGACTTATTTTATTCACTGGAAAGGGGAGCATTTCCATTTCTATATGCCGTAGGTGAAATGGTTACTGTTACGCGTCATGTCAGATCTGACCTGATCAGTGCATATTTGCTGTTTGCTGTTCTGAAGGCCTTTCTTGTGTATTTCACTTTGTTGTCAGCGAGGGGTCATCATCAAGGGTCTGGAAGAAATTACCGTGCACAACAAAGACGAGGTGTACCAGATTCTGGAGCGAGGTGCAGCCAAGAGAAAAACCGCCTCCACCCTGATGAATGCATATTCCAGGTACAGGGAAGGTTCTTTGATAAGGTAACCAGACATCCACTGCCCTGCAGGTCTGCCTCCCAAAGGCTTGTAACATTTGTGGCTTTTGTCTTCCAGCCGTTCCCACTCTGTATTCTCCGTCACGATTCACATGAAGGAGACCACCACCGATGGGGAAGAGCTGGTCAAGATAGGCAAACTGAATTTGGTAAGATTCTTATCACACAACCATCACACCTATGTCTTTTAATTTGTGAAAAATACATAAGAATGTGGAAATAAAAAAAAGAATATCAGTGGGCAGTCTACCCCGGGGGTCAAGAAGTTGTGTCTTTGTATGAGTGAATACACTGAAGCATTGAAGCTTTAGAGTAGTGTGGAGCCTGCTGGGATAAATGTCAGCTGTAGCAATGTATTGTAGTGGTTAATGGGATTGGCAGCTAAGTACAGGGTTGCAGGTTTAGTGTCCAGTGGAACAGTTGCATTGTCCCCTTGCACAAGGTACTTGAACTGTTTCAGTAAAACATCCACCTGCTTAAATGAATGTGTGATGATGTGCAGTACATGTATCTTTATAGTTGTGTAATCTATGCAAGTCTGACTGCGTAAGGACATCTGCCAAGTAAGTACAGACAATCTTGTTCTTAGTGTGTTCGTCTTTTGTTTGTTGCCTGTTTTGGTTGACGTGCGTCCCATAGGTTGATCTCGCCGGCAGCGAGAACATCGGCCGTTCGGGGGCCGTGGACAAACGCGCCCGCGAGGCGGGAAACATCAACCAGTCCCTGCTGACGCTGGGCCGCGTGATCACGGCGCTGGTGGAGAGGACGCCTCACGTGCCGTACAGGGAGTCCAAGCTCACCCGCATCCTCCAGGACTCCCTCGGCGGCCGCACCAAAACCTCCATCATCGCCACCGTCTCCCCCGCCTCCATCAACCTCGAGGTATATGTTGCCTCTCAGCCATGGTAGCTGTACTGAACCTCTTCAGCATTATTTAAAGGTTTTAAATTATTTAAGGATAGTTGTTTATACCAGTGTAACACTTTAACATTATCTTTTAGGGAGACTGACTTTCTTTCCCCCCCAATCAACACAGGAAACTCTGAGCACCCTGGACTATGCCAATAGAGCGAAGAACATCATGAACAAGCCAGAAGTGAACCAGAAGCTTACAAAGAGGGCGCTTATCAAGGCATGTGTCCTTTTTTGCTAGGAAACCGATATTATGGGTTAGATTTATAGCTTTGTTTCATCTTTAATGTTAGATGTTGAAAACTATGCAAATGTTAAAGTAGTGACAGTGAATAATGATGACTGTCGTTTCCAGGAGTACACTGAGGAAATCGAACGTCTGAAACGGGATCTGGCTGCATCCCGGGACAAGAACGGAGTATATCTGTCATGTGAAAACTTTGAGTATGTAACACATGCGGTTTTCTTTTTCTTAATGTCTAGAGAGAATGCTATCCGTGAACACACAATAATGGTGATGGATGGGTTTATCTGTTTTATCTAGCTCCATGAACAGCAAAATCGCAGCACAAGAGGAGCAGATCACAGAATTCGCAGAGAAGATTTCAGCCATGGAAGAAGAGCTCAAGAGGGTACGTTCCCCTCAAATGAGGCTCAAGCAGAGACGGGATGCCGGTGATCCGGGAACAGATGGCGGGGCGGGTATTGCAGGACTGACGGCTGTGTTGTCTGTCTCTGGCATCATTTCAGGTGACGGATCTGTTCTCAGACAGCAGGCGTGAGCTGGAGCAGGTGACAGAGAGCCTGCAGGACGCCAGGCTGCAGCTGGAGTGCGCCCACCAGGAGCTGCAGGACACCAAGCAGAGGCTGATGGAGGAGGAGTACATTGTGTCTGAGCTGGAGACCACGGAGGGGAGGCTGTACAGCACTGCCAACCAGGTCAGGCTCGCCTCCGCAACAGCTGCCATGTAACGCCCCAATCAGAAAAGTTTAACTCCAACTCCAAAGTCTTCTTACGCTCTCTTTTGGTTTTATGATAACCGGTAACTATTAAACTCCACTACTTTAGTTTTAGTAACTTAGAGTGCAAGTGATTTGAAATGCCTTTAACATACATACTTCTGTATGTATCTGTAGCTTTCTAAGATTCGTGGACAAAAAAAAAGACATTACTTTGTTTGCACTCCCCGATAAACCTTCCTGTTATTTTCTAGTGAAAATGAACATTCTTGATCAATGCATAAACACTGTTCTAGGTATAGCGGCCTACATTCTTTGTGTTGAGCCGGTTTGTTTTGTACCATGCGGAATTTTTAAAAATGATCTGCGTTAATGTGGTGCTGACATGAAGACATAATGAGCCCAGGAGGACGCAATCACCATTTTGATCAAATTAGAACGGCACACATTAAGCCAAGTTGGGCTCATGGAAACCGGGTTCAAGCGTTCAGTGCTCATGCATTGGAGAGGGGGAACAGCACTCACTGACGTCAGAGCATGAAAGAGATACGAGCTTGAAATCGGTTCCTCCCTTTTCAGTGGGGAGTTACTGTTTAATCTTGTGCACATAAGCAAACTTCAACCAAATTTCTTAATTATGTTGTGCACTCAAATTGACGTGAATATTTACTCTTGAAGTTTCTTTGGTTGGCTCTAGGGGACTTGATGGACATCTTATAACTGCAACTGAAATGTGTGAGGTTTTTTTTTTCCCCAAACCCTACTGAGAATAAACACAGACTTATGCTGAAAATCAATGAGCAGACATTCCATTTGATGTCTAATTCTCAGGAGAAAGTACAGAGTGGAATATCAGATGAATTTCCTCCTCATGTCCTGCAGTTACTGACAACGGTTGACGTCAGCACCAGAGACGTCTCTGGTCTGCATGAAAAGCTGGATAGAAAGAAGGCAGTGGAGGAACACAACGCCGAAATGCAGCAGGGCTTTGCAAACCAGATGGAGTCCATGTTCAGCCAAATGCAGAAATCCGTGGAGCAGCAGAGCGCTAAACACCAGGGAATGATCAGCTTCTACAAAACGTCAGTCGGTGAGTGCTGTGCTGTGTTCCCGTTAAGGCTGTGGTTGTAGTTCTTCAGAACCATGCAGCCCTTACATTTGTGTCACAAAAAAAAGCCGCTGAAGCTACTATAAGTGTGTCCTGACGAAACTTTCTTCCCTAACTGACCTTTCTTCCCTCTTTCCAGCTGATCTCTTGAAAGTAAACACCACAGCATTCACTGAGGCCACGTCAACCGTTACCGGGTCTTTTCAAAGCATCAAAGATCTGGTCAGCAGCAGTGTGACGAAATGTCTGACGGAGATGGAGCAGCAGGAATCACTGTGTCACAAGACTAAGGAAACCCTGCAGCGTGTTTTGGTAAAGAACACTGTTTCATGGTAGCTGAGGGAATTAGACCCTTAGGTTATGATAACTGCACATTCACGTGGGCCCATTTTTGGACTGCATTTCCAGAATCCTGTTGACTTATGTTATAATGATATATGTATGTTAAGTATTTGTATTAAAATTCCTTGTAGCTACAATGTTTATTTTAATACCTTTTCATTCATAGATCCTGTTTTTTTGTCCTGTCATTCCCCCCTACACACACACACACACACACACACACACACACACACACACACACACACAAGTTGGTTGAGCATGCCAAGTATTTCTTCGCTTCAGAAGGGCCATTTGTCTATATACCTGTCACATCCAAACAAACACCATCCCATGGTTGAGTTTAATTTTCAGTTTTTTTATATGAACTTAATTTTGATTACTTGCTAGATGTTACAAGCTGATCATTTCGCAAAAAAATGCAAGGTGGCAAAACATCTGAAATCACGCGTAAACTTTACAGGAGGAACACAAGCTGGAGATGGAGAGGGAAGTATTTGCCGTGATCATGCCCGGGCTCAACGCTGTGATGGAGATGAATGACAGTTTGAAGCGCACATTGCAGAGTCATGCTGAACTGGCAGAAAAGGTAATGCCTTCCAGACTGAGGCCCAGCTGGCTGTCCGGTGCAGCAGCCGTTTCCATCCGGCATGTGGTTATGCTTATCCATTTCGGGAGTTGCATGAGTGTATTACATCAGTTGTGGAATGAGTTTCCAGTGTCCTGCTAGAGCAGATTAGTTTCACTGTGGATAGCCAATTAGTGTTAATGCAAGCATTACCTTAAAATAATGTTCTTATCTTGTGCTTCACAACATAGCTTTGTAGCTTTTTACATTGTTTTGTAAGCTGTATTAGTTTGGTCATTGTATATTTATTGTTTGCTGCTGCATTAATGTTGTTGTGTTGATAATTAGCTGGGCTTTTAAGGTTCGGTCCCCGTACTATTTAGTTAGAGACTGGTTGAGCAGATAATTAGTTAAACACTTTTCAAGGCCTACCCTAAGTTATGCTCGCACGCACTGGTCTGGCAGTGTTAGCTTGGTCTAACACTGTTGCTCATTCAGCTTGAATGGATACACTGATGTTCTTTTGTGCTGGAAGTCACCCTGGATCCCTCGACGGCGCTGTTCTGTTCTGCTTCACCGAAGCTTGGTTTGCTCCTCAGATGGAGAGCATGAAGACAGAGATGACCTCATTCTTTGGCGACCATGCGCAAGCCCTGGCCAGGCTGCGGGAGACAGCGACCGCCGGGCTCAGCTCCCTGCAAGCGGACCAGGAGAACCTGAAGCAGCAGATCAGCAAGGCCAGCCAGAAGCACGAGACGGTTAGCACTCGCCGTGTGCCATGTGTAATATACTTGGCTTCTGTTGCCTAGTCAGATTAACTTGTGGTAGGGCTTGAGTGGTGTTATGCTCACACTCACTGTTTTCATTGCCAGTTCTTAATGCAGTTCTGTTTGTTTCTGAGCAGGGGATGTCCCAGGTGCTGTCTTGCCTGCAGAATCAGTTGAACCTCCTGGCTCTGGAGACCAAAGGTGACTTCAGTGAGCTCTTGACTCGGTCAGATGCAGTCCAGGTGCCCGTGGCTTCTCTCCAGAAGAACGTAGAAATGTGAGTACCTTCGGCGAAGGAAGCCCTCCCTGACCCTTTCCCATCCAAGTCTTTGAATGATGAGTACACGCTGTAGGATGATGCTGTAAAACTGGATAGCAGGTAGTAGAGGGGTTCAGACACAAGCTGTCCTCTTTTAACCGGTAGTTTTTGCACAGGAAGTCAGAAGCCAGCAGGGTGCAGTCCATTCAGTTAACTGTAATGATAGGCAAACTCCAAATAGCCATCATTAGCCTGTCATGTGTTTCAGGTTTTTTACCCCAGTACCCATAGGTTCTCAGAGGCTGTCTGTTTGATGATCTCTTTCAAACACAAGGCGTCCTTCCTCCACAGGCAGTGCACGGCCGCAGAGCAGAGCGCCGTGGCTCAGCAGGGCCAGCTGGAGTCGTCCGCGGACGGCCTGATGGCCGAGATTCGGTCGGTGGCCGAGGAAGGCAGGCAGACGCTGGAGGAGTGTGCGAGCCACTGCGGCTATCTGAAGGCCTCCCTCACCAAGCTGGGAGAGGAGACTGTCCAGTGGTGCGAGACTACCAGGGTCAGCGCTGACTCCTTCGCTGACGAGCAGCTGTCCATCATAAGAGCCGGCAAGGCTTCTACACAGACACTGCTGCAGGTAACCCTCCCTGCCGCTTGCTGTGTTTCTAAGGGCAGCTCTACATTACATTACATTGTCATTTAATGTAATGTATCGGACACTCTTATCCAGAGCCAGTTTACATAGGTTACAATTGTATCCATTTATATAAATGGACATTTATTGAGGCGGTTGTGGTTTAAGTACCTTGACCAAGTTCCAATAGCCCTGCTCCTTACTGCTACACCAGACTGCTGCCACTCTACTCTGTAAACTCCCCTCATATCTTTAGAGCAACTTTTAATCATTTTATGCCTAATAACCCCCTTCCTTTTTGATTTAATGACCTGAATTTCATAGTTAAGACTTTTCATGCATGCAGCAGGACCATGACTGCTTTTAATTTTTTCCCTTTCCTTTCTCTTCCTTGCTTAGAACGTGGATGCGAGATGTGATGCCATTGTCCAGGAGGCGAGCGGGCAGCTGAGCCAGCAGCAGAGCGGCCTCGAGCACACTCTGCAAGCCCTGGAGACGCAGATCCGTGCAGACCAGGACACGCTGCAGCTCCACGCAGCACAGCTGGCTGCCCATCCAAGCGAGGGGCTCGCCAAGGTCTACACCTTCCTGAAGGAGGAGCTCCGGCAGGACATCCCTACAGGTACCGGCAGGGAAAGCTCTGGTGGTCACATTCTCCCCAAATGCTCCGTAATGTAGTTTTATCCATGGTCATTACTAGGGGTCGACCGATATGGTTTATACGGGGCCAATACCGATTATTAGAAATCAAGGAGAACGATAACCGATATTTGGAACCAATACACATTTGCAGTAAAAATCTAAATCTTGGTGTCAAAATTTTGAATAACAAACTCCAACACAAAACTTCGTTGAAATGCTTTTAAGCATATGTATAATTAAAAGAGAACTTTTCGACATTATCTTAAAACAAAAAGTGCAGGGAGCTCCCAGCAGCATTTCTTATAAAGTTAACTGAAAATTTTAATAAATAAATAACCAAACAAACGAAATAGCTCCCCAAAGTTTTATAAAGTAAACAAAGTAAAAATAAATACTAGTAAAACTTAAATTTGTACTGAAATTTGAGTCTCAATTAGTAGTCCCAATTCAGAGTTGCTCAGCATGCTCCAGTGAGACGGCTTTTTCAGGGCCGATGTTATATACTAACAACATGTGATAGCAGGGAATCTGTCATTCAAAACTAGCCTACTTCATTACTAATGATTACTATAGCTGAATATGTACAATAGCAATGGAAGTGACTATTCCAACTTTGACAACTGTACACCATCTATGCAGTCCATGTATGGATGAACACAGTCCTTGGATGCAGTTCCATTACGTCTAAAGTCTCTAACAACGATATCCTGCACCTCTCTACAAGAAATGGAGTCAGAGACAGCCTCAGGACACACTTCAGTAACGTTACTAGTTGAGACTGGGTTGAGACGTGTGACGTGCAAGGAATAACGTCGTAGCCTACTTGTCGACGTTCACTATCGCATTCAAGTTAGCTCTGCGAGACTCTACATTAGCTTACGTTATGACCATCGGCTACCTATAACGTGTAAAAGCACCAACTCTAGGGGTGAGTAATGTTATGTTCACTATATCTTAGCTAAAATAAGCTCCAGTTGCACTGGCGCCAACGTTACGCAAAGATATAGCTATCGCTGCATAAATAAACTCTTATCTCATTATAGTTAACTATATATCACTGCAACAAAGTGCATTATTAGGGTATTTTCAGTGTAACTGGGAAACTGAGCATGCTTGTCATCATAGAAATAGATCATAAGATTGTGGTGTTTTTGCAACTTCAGCGTAGAGGATTGTGATGTTTATTGCAACTTCTGCGTAGAGGATTGTGGTGATTATTGCAACTTCGGCAATATCTGCTGCCTTACCTTCGAAACACAGCTCCGCTCGCTCACCGGAGCTGCTCCAGCCTGCAAATGTGTTCCTCTGTGCCCGTCTGTGGCACAGTACAATTCCGATAATTGTAAAAGTTCTGAATATCAGATCCGATAATCAGCCAGGCCGATAATCGGTCGACCCCTAGTCTTTACATTACATTGTCATGCTCTCATCCAGAATGACTTGCATAGGTTACAAGTTTTATATGTTATCCATTTATGCAACTGTTATTTAACTGATATTTGCTGAGGCAACTGTGGGTTTAAGTACCTTGCCTGGGGTACAGCAACAGTGCCCCAGCAAGGAATCGAACCAGCAACCTTTCGGTTACAAGTACTGCTCCTTAACACTATGCTACACTGCTGCCAGAGGGTCTGTATGGTTTACTTTCTATGTCCCATTTTAGGCAAAACCCCACAGCGCCAGGATTACAGCTACCCCAGAGTCCTGGCAAAGAGCAGGAAGAGAGACGAACTGCTGGAGCAATTCAGGAAGCAACAGCAGGAGCTGGAGGCAGCTCTCTCTACATGCGAGACTGTAAAAGAGGAACAGGTTGACCAGGTATGATGGTGTCTTTAAAATACTGATTCATATATTAACACACTGTTTGATTTTACTTTTTCTCATATTAAATAATTCTAATAATAATAAAGCTAATTGAATTTTTTTTTTTAACACCAATGTAGGACTCTCTAGAGGATGAGGTCAGCAACTCCAATGACAGCACCATCCCTGAGCAGTCATACACTGAAGAGAGCATTATGTGCAACGAGAGTGGACGAGCCCCATTCTTCAAGGTAATAATTTCATCTTGGTGTGTATGCATACTGTCCTGCCAAAAGTCGCAGGACATTGGTAGTGATGAATAAGACGCCTCTCTATTCCAAGAAATGAATAGTGTGTAGGCCCACCTTTGACCTAAATGACTGCCTCGGTGTATTGCAGACTGTCATTTCTGGTTGAAAGCTGATGACATTGTGCTTCATTTGTCCTTTCAATTATTGGTAAAATCCACAGCAGAAGAATGCTGTCTTGGCCTTGCCTGAATTCTGTGCTCCATTTCATCACATAGATGTCAGCTTGAGGGGTTCTGTGCTACTATAATATTCAAAGATTATACCATTCAGACCATGCCTAGTCTCACCCATTTTCCTGCAAGCAGTTGGGGTGTCCCATTATTTTTGGTAGTATAGTGTATGTATGCAATTTTTATATATATGTTCATGTAATTTGATCATTGTTTGTTACAAGTAAGCCCTTGCATCACTTTATCATTGAGTGTATCTCTTGTGTTTGTTTTTCAGCGCAAGAAAGGTGGCAAGAAAGAAAACAAATCTCTCGATCAATCAAAGACAACAGAAAACAAAGAATCAACACCTTTGCGGTCCAGGCTTCCCCTCAGAGTTCAGAACTAGTACCTATAATTTGTGTACTGGGCGGTTCATATTATTTTTTGCTTATTTTTTATGTGTAACATTTCTTCATGTTTTATGCTGTCCTTTTATTAATCTCAAGTCACTGTTTTGAGTTGATCCCAATACTTTATATTTAAGTTTGTGTTTTCCCTCCTTTGTCCTTACCATTGTCTTTGTATGGGTGTTTTGCATTAGCATTAGGGTGGCATATTGTGGAGTGTTTGATTCTGACTCAGAAAAAAAATCTGACATGTGCTTGAATGTGGTGTAAAAATGTCATTGTTTTAATGAGTATATATCCATTAAATCTTTTTTTAAAGATTTCTTTTGACAATTTTTGAACTTGTGTGTGTCTGTGTGTCTTTGTTTAGTGAATTTTTATTTGGTCCTGGTTGACCTTCACTCCCATTTGTCCACTCAAAATTGGACCCGTGCAGTATGTAGAGCACTGTAGAGGATTTACGAGCTTCCAAATGAAAATTGTCAAGGGAGTAGAAGTGCCCAAAGGTAACGCAGTTTGTACCTGGAATGTATCACTAGAGGGCGCATGTGTGTTTCTCAGTAAATGACCTTCACTACATGGAGACAAAAGTCTTGAAGTCAGGCATCTGTCGTGATCAGCGTGTTTCTAATGCTGCTTTTAAGAGGAACAAACTTCGACAACTTTAATCTATCCAACAGTATTGGTACTTACTACCATTATATTGCTTGCATAATTGTATTAAAATGTGTTCTGGAAAAAGTACAAACTATTGCAAATACTTCTGTGGGGTGACTTCTGCGTGGAAGCAATCGAATGAGCCTTACAGGTCACGTTGAACGAAAAATCAAAAGTTGGCAGCTACAGTTTAGGACAATTGACTCGTTCTTTCGTGAACTTTCTTTGGGGTGTATATATAGGTGGTAAACTGTTGAATTCTTCGGTAACTGATCAGTTCGTTCTAAAACTGCGATACTTATCACCCAATTGAATCGATTGTAAAAACAAAAGAAAGTTTGTCTTTGTTATCGCGTGCGTTTGCAATCAAATGTTAATGTTCCTCTTCAAGTGAGTTGCTAGCAAGTTTCCTTTTCAGTGTAGAATGTATATTCCAGTAATCTGTAGATAGATGCGTTTGAAATTCATTCTCCTGTTGATTAATGAATCTGGTTTAAAAAAAAAAACAGTGGGTCAATTTGTCCGTGGGATTAGCCTATATCTGCCTTTATCCCTTTTTACAAGATTGAGTAGTGACATTTCCTATTTACCGTATCTTTTGAAACGCCATTGTTCTCTTCAAAGCATTTGTAAGAAATGTTGCTGTTGAGTGGATGATGTGTATTCTAACCTTTGCCTAATTAAAATCTTAGTAAACGCGCCTCCCACTAATTGAAAATTGTGATTACCCCGTTTAGCCCCTTGTCTTTGTTTAAATTAAATTATACAGTATATTCTTATCAAATCGGTGACTGGTAGGTCGTTGTGTGATATTTTAAAGGGATGTTATTTCATGCTTCTGCCAAGATAAGTCCAACCGACGCGATACGGTGGGCCATAGTAAGACACCCGAAATGAGCTGGTTTGCCATAGCCTACATTAAAAGCCTCTCAATGTCTCCTCTCATTTTTCGAATGTATCGAATTTAAGTTAAGGACAATACGTAGTCGAGACTAGCGATTTCTGAAATGAGTAACCGCATTGGCGTTACTCAAACTGATTTATTTCCTATAGCGGTTTTAATTGAAATGCTCCCCAAAGTGGAGCTCAGTGTGGAGACAATAATTTATGTAACGAATAAAGGCGTATAACGTTTTATTAATCGGAGATAATTTGATATTCAGACAGTCTAGTTCAAAAATGCGTCTAGTTGGAAAGTGAAAATGGGGAACATTTATGGAATGTAACCCTTTTTCTCTACATGAAATATGCCAGGTTTCATAAGCGTCGCAACAATGGCGCCAGCAATCACCCATCAAGACCCAGATAACATCATTAATCTTTGCGATAACCAACCAGCTTTTCATATTTATCAGGCGTTTTTTACTCAGGAGGGCAGACGCCAGTGGAGTGCAGTCCAATCAATTAACTGTAATGATTGGCAAACTCCAAATATTAGCCATCATTAGCCTTTCATGTTTCACCCCAATACCCACAGTTTCTCAGAGGGTATTTCTTGACGAGGATTAGAAAGTGGACTTTATGTGGGTGACAATGGAAAATTGACCCGCATAAAACACAGTTTAACCAACCGTGGGTAGTAGTGTTTTCGTGCGCTCTCGTTTCTCTGTATACCAGGTTGCACTACTGCCATTCTTTCTGTAAAAAAAAAAACAGTATGACGGTTTGCATATGAGATGAACCTCTGATATCCTACCTGACTTTGTGGGAAAAGCTACGCAAGATTTGGTGAAGATGGATCGTAGTAGGCCTAATGGAAAAACTGTAGTGGCAGAAGTTGTGGTGATCGTACGTTGTTCTTATTTTGGTAGAACACTGACCACAGACATTCTTTATTTCTTATTTAATTTCAAATGTTACCCTAAATGAGTTATACCACAATTAAAATATGTCCCAGAATTTAGAGCGCATAGACAAACGTTTCATTCTAAAAGAATTCTAAAAAATCTTCGGTGTGGTCAGTTATCTTTGCTGTTACCCACGTTTTCGATACATGTCTTAAGTGTTGTTTTACTGTATGAGGAAATTGATGAATAGGGAAATTCAATTAATCACTGGTCTGCAACTTTTAGGCTCAATAACATAACTGACTGACTATAACTGACTTGATAACCAGTTAAATGAGTAAATCATAGGTTAGCCTCATTGTTCTTACTGAGTCAGTTGCGTTTGCGGATAGTCTGATCACCGCCTAACTATAAACACACAAGACAGCAGAGACAGCCAATGCTGTCAACTGTCAAGTCAAATGCTGACAATTTGTGTACTTTCCATCTTTGCTGTACACATTTGCAGAGCAGTGCAAACGTAAGCAAGTGAACAGCAAAAGTAAACATATGCCAAAGTATACTATTTATTATTATTATTATTATTATTATTATTATTATTATTATTATTAGTGGTAGTAGTAGTAGTACAGTAATAATCTCGCATTTTATTTATAGCACTTTTCGTTTGCACAAAATTTACATTTCCGACTAGTGTAATTAAAGTAAAATGAAAAGAAGGAAAATTTAACAACCTTTGTTAAAGAAACAAAATGCAAATTGCCAAAGCAACAGGCTATGGGATATAGGCGATTACATAATGCCAAGCGATTTATTAAAAAAATCAAAAATTTTAAAGCCGGCTTAAAAATGAAATGCTTAGATGAACGAAAGAGCTAACTGGAACAAGCTATGCTCCAACTAACTGCACAGGCCACATTCAATAAGTAATTGGTTTCTAAATCAGTGCGACTTACAGCAATCATTCACCACCACCATTCTGTAGGTTATTCGTTGTTCCTGCAGACTGACTGTTGTTTTGTGCATAAACGCGTAATGCACGTGTTTATACGACTAGAAAGCCGAATATTTTATTTGAATGGGCTAGCTGGTGACAGTGACATTAGACATTAGACATGACATAGGTTTAGCTGGATTTTTAAATTTTCAAATTAAAATGCATTAGTTGCTCTTATTGCCATGCCGTTGATTCAAAATGTGGTCTCACGCGATGTGATCTTGTTGTGAAGTTCACATCATCCGTAATGAGCCAATCAGAATCCACGCGTACCTGCAGGAAGTTGGCCTACTCTTATCTCCTCCCTCTCAATACTTAGATAGCGACCAAACTGGTACAAGCTTTGCCAACAAGCCACCAGTAACCGATGGAGAGAGGAACACCCACGAATTCTTCGGACGACTAGCCGTTTGTGCGTAACAAGATTATAGTGAACCATTCTTACTCTCAAAACTTATCTGGCCAGCGGCAGGAATCATGCAATACCAACACCCAGTGTCTTCAGCGATGAGTGTTCCTCTTTACGCACCGACCCCAATTCAGCCCGTCCACCCGACTCCTTTCTACATCGAAGACATCCTGGGCAGAAATGTGACTACGACGTCTTCAGCAGTCGCCCCGACTCCCACCCTACCGTCTCCAAATTCGTCCTTCACGAGTTTGGTACCCCCGTACAGAACTCCCATCTATGAGCCAACGCCGATTCATCCAGCGTTCTCGCACCACGCAGCACTGACAGCTACGTACGGCTCGGGAGCGTTTACCAACTCCATCTATCCATTTCACCGCGCAGTCGGAGATTACGCCCATGCACTGATCAGGCACGATCCTCTCGGTAAGTATCAACGAACTTTTTGAAAGTAAAATGCAGCTGCAGCCGATCGCAGACTGTAAACACTTATTTTTCAACGGATTACAACTGAGGGTTTATCGTGATACTGTTAACCCTATGTCCATATGCATAAGAATGTACTAAGTTGCAACTGAGTGTGTATTTCTGAATATATCTATGGAGACCGTATAGATTACTTTAAATGGGATTTAAGTAAAACGTCTTAACGCCCCGCTTTCTGTATTCGCAAGTCAGTTTTGTAAAGTAGCGCAGCGGAAAGAAATTAACGATTACACTCAATTATCGCCTCTGTGA
Source organism: Megalops cyprinoides (assembly GCF_013368585.1). Taxonomy (NCBI): domain Eukaryota; kingdom Metazoa; phylum Chordata; class Actinopteri; order Elopiformes; family Megalopidae; genus Megalops; species Megalops cyprinoides. The sequence continues at coordinate 55,083,211 of NC_050583.1, forward strand.
GGTTAGTTGTTTCTAACCTCAAAACAAATTTAGTTTGTCTAGAGTTGAGCCGAAGTAACAAGTATAGTATATGTACCGGTACGTCGCTTGGAGTTTGATTTTTCCGTACTACTCTCAGCTGACGTCCTAGTTCTTGGATTTTAATAGCTATAAAATGCCACGTCGTAAAAAAAACATCCATGTATATTTTTCATCGACTGGGCTGTCGCTATTAGGTATATCTTGAGGGATAAAAAACAAGAGAGGCTTTTGTTGTTGCGGATTTAAGTGACAATACAGAATTTGTTTGCAGAGATTGCACCCTCTAAACACCTACTTTTTAATCTAACGATATCAATTGGCCTACAAGCTAATGTCATAAATATAATGTGATATAATCTAATGTTTCCCGACTCACTGATTGACACTGATAAACGTAAACGTAAACATTATGTGAGGTAAAATTCTGTGTCGAAATGAGTCTTAATAATGCAATGTTGCTGGCTATCCAGGCAGAAAATATCAATATTCTGTCTGGCTTGTATTCATTTAGAAAATACATATTATTTTGAGGTGTTTATATATTTCACTCATAAATCAATGCTAACGTTATATAATGTCTAAGGTCATATAATGTTGAATGCATAATCATTTCTACACATCTGGATTTTGCCCCATGTGGGGCATTTTGGGCCATGGGGCCAGTTAGGGCGACCTTGAGCTCTTTTTTTTTTACAGAAAGCTATTTGTCGCGCAAACAACTCAAGTCCACCAACTGAAATACACTCAGTCACTTGTTGTGTTAGCTACAACGTTCTGGTCCGGGGTTAACAGCCTGTGTTCAGAAAGCCTGACCCCTTTCCGTTCATACAGGAAATCTTGAGCTCTCGATAGGAGTAAATCTGGTTTCAGAAGCTGTTAAATGTTTTCCTGGCTACCTCAAGCAGGCTCTTCCCCGGGAGTCGTGCACGATGCTGATTATTTTATCGACATCCTCAATACAGACATATTCAGGAAACACTCGACTTCTGATAGCCGGGATCCGTTTTTCTGATATTGTTCATTTCCTCTGAGTGGGATGTGACATTATGGCAGCTAAAATAACTGGTTGCTTCCTATTTTTCAAAACCACACAGTAAACGAAGCATGAACTGACGCAAGCAAATACTTTTCTCTTTAGAAAATTTATACCGATGTTTATTATGGCTGCAACCTGCAAGGCATTTTACGAAAAGGTATAACTCCTGTAACATTTTATATATTTAATATGCATTACTGTGTGTATTAGGCTGCTATGCAATTACTAGCCCATGATTTGTTCATTTACAAAATATTCTTGTTCATGTTGTGCAACAAATAATGGTGCCAACAATAGAAACCGAAAATGTGAGACATAACTGTTTTCTATATTTTATTTTTACATCTCGTGTCTGTTTTAGTAAAAGAAGAAAGAATGAAACTTTATAAAGAAAAAAGTATCACAAAAGCAATCAGTGTATTGACGTCATGCTGCTGTTGTTTCACACACTAAGGTGAAAAGCAAGAACTTGTGGAAATCATTTTTTTTTATTTCAGAAAATAAAGCTGAATGGATAAATAAACTCCAATGTCCTACAGATATTGTGATAATGGATAAGACGGATGTCAAAGTCACACACAAGATAAACCAACAGGAAACACATTGACGGAAATTTTGCCATAGTTTTAGTCGAAGGCCGTCCCTGCAAGCCGAACGGCTGAACGGATGTTGGCTTCAGGGCAGCAAATAGACTTAGTGTCTCGTATTTATCTATGTCACCAGAATATCATAATTAAAGTGTCGTTTTTCATAAACTGAATTTCAATTTAATTGTGTTAACTGGGTTTTTCATTAATTGATATGCTATTAACCCGTATTCAGTTGAAAATGTTTTATGGTTGCTGCAGGCTATGTTAAGATAATCTTATTGGTTTTGTCCTCGAAGGTAAACCACTTTTATGGACTCCCTTTATCCAAAGACCACTGCACAAAAGGAAGGGTGGACAAGTAAGATTTTCCAACGACCAGACGGTAGAACTGGAAAAGAAGTTTGAGACACAGAAATATCTCTCACCGCCGGAACGGAAAAGACTAGCAAAGATGTTACAGCTCAGCGAAAGACAGGTAAAACGCCAATTAAATTCTGGTCAAGTATTTACATAAAGTCAGCCATTGCGTTATGAATAATCATTTAATTATCTTTAGCCATTTAAAATGGTAGTTTACAAAATTATACAAAGTAAAAGATTATTATTTTGACTTTCATGGTTTTATGTGTCCATTTGTACAACACCATGATCTGTTGACGAAAGAATCCTTTCAGGGTTAATGAGAAATAATTAAGCAAAGACAACACCGGTGTCAGATAGGTCAGTTAATGTATTTATGCATTTATATTATAGATCAGAAAAGCAATGACAGACTACGTTATTTTGTGAATCATACTGCAAAATAGCCGTATATATCTTATGTTTGATGCAACATATAGTCCTATATTCTCTCTGTAGATTATCCAAAAATCATTTCACATTAATATTTATTTATCACACCAACAGGTGAAGACTTGGTTCCAGAATCGTAGAGCAAAGTGGCGACGACTCAAGCAGGTATGTCAAAGTGAAGACGTGGATGTTTTTCCTTTGGTGTGCCTTCATTTAGTTACATTTTTTCAGGTCGTGCGCCAGTTGTACAGATGTCATCACAGGGGCTTGTTTGAACTAAGGATATAACGTTAAAGTCACTTAAAGTTCTGCAAGAAAACAATATCAGAGCATGGTCGTATATTCTTGGTCGAAAAATGCAACAGAATGATATTACATATTTATTGTGACGTTGATATATATTAATAGGAAATAAAATGCCAAAACGTGGAGGTGCTAGCTAGAGCTTTTCAGTTGGCGTATGCATTTATCTTCTCTTTATTTGTTGCTTTGCTCTGTGTCAACAGGAAAACCCTCAAGGTGTTAAACGAGAGATGGAAGCTGAAAATGTAGAAAGAAATTGCGAGTCGAGGCAGGACTTGGGCGTCAGCCCCGACGATAGGAGTTCAGAAGTTGCGAATAGTCGGTCGCAGTGTTCTTCTTCTCCGGTGTCGCAGGGAGAAATTGAGTCAGACATCTCAGACGATTCGGACCAAGAGCTGGACATTGAGGAAGACATCGAGTTGTCTTTAAACGCGCAAATATGATATAGTCTGATATCCCCATATCCCCATGGTGAAGTCTCCACCTCGCTACATGTTTTCCCTCTCGACATATCACTTTTCTAGACAACCTAAGTTTCTAAATGAGGTTTGTACATATGTATGTATATTTCGTGGAGAGAAATGCTGTTCCCATTTCTCATATAAATTAAAGAATATATCGTTTGTACAGCATTTTGGGAAAGAATGTTATTTTCAACAAACCAAAATGTATGTGCCGCTAGCCCTTATTCACCTCGGTGAAATTAATTGAAGATTTTGATGATTAATTTTAAAATTCTTAGAGTTTTTTTGTTTGTTTATTAGCCCCTCTATGTTCATTACTACTTTAGTGAAAAACATACAAAATTATGTATGTAAGTTTAATGTTGTGCTTGAATTCTGTCGCGTCTTAGTGGTTATCATTTGTTAGGTGAAATAAAATGTGCATCTTTTGTCGTAAATGTGTACTTTGTTTTTTGTATCAGTTAATGCAATAATGTCAAATTGTCTCCTATGTACATCTAGGATTATTATTATTATTATTATTATTATCATTATTATTTGAACGAAATGATTCAGGCAGATTTTGGACGTAAAGCCTAAAAACTGCCTCGTCTTAAATGGTCTAATTCTCACTAATTTAGATGCTTTGATAACGACCAACAACACATCGTTATGACGCCGGGAGTTGTTACTGAAATGATTAGGCCTATAAAATTAACTTTTAAGTATCCTGTCGCCCCATAGTTACTTGCGCAACGACATTATATCGTATTCAATGAAGAGATAAACGTCTTTTGTAACACCTTTGAATGAGGTGAATATTTTTGCCCAGTGTATATCTGAAAAGCATAGTGACTCCGTAACCAGAGGCATTAGTTAACCATCTTTAGAACTCCGTTGTAATTTCAGGAGGACTACATTGCAGTTGAGATTTATGACGCTTATTTTGTTGTTGTTTTCGTATTTAATTAAGCATTTTAATTGCAAATGATTTTACAGGCATCTTTTAAATTACGTTTAAGATTGCAGAGGAATCTCTTTGAATAAGATCGCATCAGAAACCTTTGTTGTTGCAAAATTGTCAGGTTCTTCGATCTCTACCACGGTGAAAGCAGGAGAGAAATGGACCAAACTCAAAAACTCACACTTTGGTCAACACTTCAAATTGTCATATTACTTTGGAAATAGATTTTGGTGAACTCCAATTAATAACTCCGAATAAGATGAGTACCTCAGTGGTGTATATATTTGCAATATGTCTTCCTTTCAATTGATTGATTATATCTAGTCTTATGTTTTAATTAAGTATTAATATGACATTATCAAAATACTATCGACAGAAATGGGGTTAAACACACGAAAGTCGTAGTAAATTGATAAAGTTCCTTTTAAATTGTCCTGAAAAGTGAATCAATTGAACACACATTTACTGTACTTTAAAACACAAGATACCAGGACGGCTGCTTAAAGGGAGGTTATTTCCTGTTGAATCAGCGTATGCATTATGTATCTACAATACAGCCTTTCTCTTGTCTTCAACTACATCAACTTCAAAAATGTTATCATGCAGCAGAATGGCAAATACTGAAGAGTTTTCGGTAAGCATCGATGTTAATCATTGGAAGAGCTGTAAGGATCCGAGCCTGACAGTGTGTGATTAATCTTGCAGTTGTATGCACCTGCATGCTCACTCATCCAGTTCAATGGCCTTAAATATGCAAAACCAGTCCAAAACCAATAGTATGTACATCGATTTTTCTTGTATTGTGTAATGGTTCACAAATCATGCAAAGGCAAAATCAACATTAGACGGAGAGCACACACAGCTTGTTCAGGGAAGATTAGGTGAAACACTCGTTTCTTTGATCGCTGATAGTCAGTGCTAGGTTCCAAAGGGCCAGGGAAGTGCTACATAACATAGCCTTGCTCACCGTCCCACGCTTGTGGTGTGTACCTAGGTCCCATAACTTTGGGGTCATAGTGGCTGGCGCCTGCTTTACCTGGGTGATTTTTTTTTTTTTTTTTTTTTTTGCTGACTTGCTTGGCTTTTTATGTAAATGGGGTGCAACTAGAAGGCATCAACTTCTACAAAAATATTGAAAAACTAATATTCTGCATGTGTCTTACCTTGTGAAAACCTTACTGTGATGTAATTTTTGTATTTGAATCGAATAAAAGTTTTAAAAATTGGAAGAATTGAAAAAATGTTGAAAAAAAAAACAACCTAATGAGGGAAGCCTCATGGTATCTGTGCTGGAAAAGTCATGGAAAATAGTACATTCCTTATGGCCTTAATTAGCTGAGTTTTAATGACATTATAGCTAAATATTACTCCCCAGGTTTTCCCAATGGCCTTGAAAGGTATTATAGGCTGTATTGATGAAAAATGATTTGCCTAACCATGACTTTTGGCTGTAATTAATTTTGCATGAGGTGTTTCGGTATTAAACCAAACTATGAGCTTCAGTATGGCAGTATGGAAGCAGCCTCTTATATTTTGTTCCACTCCTCTGCTGGTGGTTGTTGAAGCAGATGATGGAACTGTTTCAAAATTTCTGCCTGATCAGAGTAATTATGTACAATGGAACACATTCTCAGAATATGATTTGTTTTGATAATTTAATTTTTAGATTTACATTATAACTAATACAACGTTTAATGACTTTGTAAATTTCTAACTTTTAAAAGCCTGTTTATGAAAGATATTTAGTTTGCATGGCATACTGCAGATGTATAGTTTTAGTTCATTGCGTAGAGTCTGAGAAAAGATCACAGTCAAATTAATATGAACCTCATACCATGAAGATATTAACCTATGTCCCATGTCATTCTGGCAATAAAGACATTAGCTGGGTAATAGAGACATTAACTGGGTAACAACAACATTAGCTGCTACAAGCTCGGAGCACAGAATCACAAAACTGACATTCTGACAGGAACCTTCAGAGTCGATAGACAACTTTAATTCATTTCTTATTATTTTGGACTGATGGATGTTGATATGTAAATGTCAGGTCCTAGGACATGCCAATTAATGGTGAAGAGAGGATCAGGCACCCTCTTTCTGTAATGGATTTCATTTAACTTCTTTTTTGTCTTCCTCCTGGAGCAGCCAACACACAGTCAAAAGTCTGTAGTGTAGTATCAATTCAATTTGGTTGCTTAATTTCTGTGCATGGGATTATTGTACACACAAACACTGTTTTGCTGGTTTATAGTTTCTTTTGACTGTTGGAAAGCTGACTAGATTCCCTTAGCTCGGAATAGGTAAAGGGAAAAAGGCTAATTATGTGTTACTTTTGAGTGAAAACTAAAATGATGTTGACAAAAATGTATAACAATATGCTTCTGACCTGAAGGACTGATTTTGGTGAATACATATTTCTCATAAAAAGCAGAAACAGAAGTAGCTAGATGACACAGATTGCACCTCTCTAACATATATGCACCCCCTCCCACACACACACACACACACAGATGCACATACAGATTTGATCTTCAAACCAGATTACATGACCTTGATGAGCTTCCCAACAAATTTAATCATCATATGTTGAAGCATGTTTCTACTCTTGATTCCTGAGAATAAATAAATTCCTCTTTCTTAAACTGTGCTCAGTGCAAACCTTTACCATCTTAAACTCCATTCTCCTTGTGATTTATGCCCACAATGCCACTGAGGTAGGTGGCACTGTTTGGACATGACAAAACTAGTTGCCATTATGGCTCTGTGTTTGAACAAGTAATTGTTTTTATAGCATTATCTAAATTGGATGGTCAGGCAGAAAATCTTGTAATCATTTAAAGTGAGGGGTGAATGCTTTTTGAAATGCCGTATCTCCATTTGTATTGGGCCTAATTGAAAAGCAAATAGCACAGCTGAATGAGCAATAACCCAGCCATTTATATTTCCTTAGCTGCCAGTGGAATCCACATTTCATTTGAATTTTCCCTTGCTTTAAAACGACGCTGTACTTAATGAATTAATGTCTTAGAAATTTACAGTCTAAATGCTGTCATTAGTGAATGGAGGAAGTGGTTTCTGTGACAACTCTTGGCCAAATATTGACCTAATTGCAGGAACGGGACACGGGTGTGACCAGTGTTCCATTGCTCAGAGTTTGTTGAATTAATTGTTTAATTGAGAACATAAGCTTCACTGGTCAATTATCAGGTCTTGTTTAAAAAGTCTTTCAAACCAACAAACTGTCATTGAATTACCTCCAAGGAACCAGTTACAATTTGCATGCTCTATCTTTGTGTGCTAAAACACAGATCAAGCCTGACCAGGACAACGCAGAAGCGGGAATCCTAATGGATTGCCCCCCCCCCCCCCCCCCCCCCCCTTACAGCTGTAATTAAGGCATTGGAACAAAGTCAGTACAAACATCTAATCTAGACTTTGGTGGTTTTAATGGTCAAACTCATCACACCACCCCTTCTGAAGCAGCAGCCATACTGGAAGCGCCATACTGGAATTGTTTGTTTTCAATATTAGTCAATGTAAACTACGACATTTATACAGAAATATGACTCTGTATCTGTGGGATATCTATGAGTTTTTTATGGTTTTTATTTACATCACAACTGTTTAAAATAATAATGATTTTTAAAAACACAAATGAAGAAATGATTTGAAAATAGAGTGCATCACACTAAGGAAAGTATCAATGAATAGAGACTATATTTAATTCAGTTGAAAGGAAATTAACTTCCTATGTTGCGCTCACCTTAATGTGGAGATATAATTTAGCCATTTAGTGTTTTTGAATACAGGTTGACATCCTGTGTGTATATATTATCATACGTTACTATTGTGTTGTAGCTTAGGTATTTCTAGTCATTTACAAAAATGCGAAAACGCTCACAGATGATGCTTCCAACCCTTTCAGTTAATGCGCACCGATATGCATGGTCAAAAACACGCCTAACAGCAGAATACTCATTCATTTACAGAAGGGAAATTAATCACAAGATGGGCTCCCCATTTTTGACATTCGACGAGGAAAATCACCATCGTCTGATAGTCCAATAGTGGACGTCAGTTAAATAAAAACTTAAGATGTTGATTCTGTCTTCATCCACCAGCCAGATGAACCGCTGTTTGCTGTCTTTCCAAACTAATTGCCCCACGCATAATTTAACATTTTGTCCCTCTGAGCTGCTAAGTGAAAAGGGCGCCCCTGCTGACAATGCGTCAGTGTGAGCCGCGGATTTATAACCCCATGACTCCGCTGGTAATGGGGCTGTCCACGCACACTCGCGCCCATTTATTTGGCCCGTTCGGTTCATCTGTGTCACTCGAGTCAATGGCAGGAGTTTTAAAAAACGGCGGAGAGATACAGTATCAATGCAAACACTGTCCTTTCATTAATTTATCAACCCACCTCAGAGATAATGGCGCCTGTTTATCCAAGGTCAACAACTACGGCAGCCCGCATTCCACAGTTGTTCAATTATAACAACACATTAACTAATGTCTCTCAAGCCCCTTCTGATTAATCGCTGCAGAATTGCACACGTACCTTTCTGTACTGGCGTAAGGAGCCCTACAGAGAAGGGTGCATGCCAAGTCCAGGGGCTGCCACTCAATAGTCCACACCTTCAGACAAAACGCATTCAGTAAAGTCCTTAAAGTACCGATTTGTGCAAAAGCGGTAAAACCATAGAAGTTTGTCTAAATAAGGGGTGGATGCAGCTGGGGCCAAGCTCTATCATGCGTGTGAAAACAAAGCACATGATTCATGTTGTAAATTGTTGTGTCCATTATGATTAATTTTGGCATCGTCTGAGATCAGATCAAATGAAAACATACACCCACCCCTCTGCTATTCGCAGTACAAAAAGAAAAAAATATCAGTTTCAGTATTCTGTGCCCTCCATGTGTCTGACCAGCCAAAAAAATATTTGCCCTCCATTTTGTAGTTTTGTTGGTTTTGCTTTGTTCAGCTATGTTTAGATTTCACCTGCTATGCAGGAAGTAGATTGAATGATGACAGTAACCTATGTATCACAGGAAATGATGATCTTTGGTTTGTAGTATCTTAATAGTTACTTGATCAACAGAGCTAGTAGAAGCCAGTGGAAGCTCCGTGTCTGTGACAGGCCACAGAAAGTTAATATCCTGCATGTAACACATAATTATCTCCAGTCAAGTAAGCTGAAATGTTTTTTTTTTAACACATGGGTGACAACAAAATTAAGCAGATCTTTAGAAACTGAGGAACTATAGAGAGTGTTATAGGATTAGGAAGTGCGATAACACTATATATCCGTTGCAGAAAGACCAATGCCAATCTAACCCAAATCGTAAATCTCCCAATGAGGCCTTTCATTTTGCTTTCTTAAGACAAAGATTGCATTGTAATGTAATGCATAGCAAACTGTAAATGGAGCAATGGAATTTTAAAAAACAGGATCAAAAGATGCGATTCAAATCTTATCTCGTTGGGACAGCCTGAATTGGCTCACATCGAAAATAAAGAGCAGTACTTATGGTGGCAATAATATACAGACAGTCTTATCAGCACACTGAGACGGACACGTCCAATTTGGCAGTTAAAAGCTTATTGATTGCTGATAGTTTTCATGATAGATGGTGTCGTTGTTATGGCAAGCCCATTGATTTTGGTTACCAGTGTAAACGGTCCCCTTGTAAAGTTCACTCAATGGAATAGAAAGTTTCGACCAAGGCTTTGCGTGAACGTTAAAGCGGAAAGTTCATTTGTCTTTCGGTGTTGTGTGCGAAAGGAATTGGTGATAGCAGCTTCTATAGATTTATTAAACACATAGCAGTTAGTCAGAAGATCTTTTTTTTTCCTTTTTGGGGAAATGAAAAAGTTACATGGATAAGCTATTGCCGGGCATGTGGGTTAGCATGACACAGCAAATGACAGAGAAACAGTAGTAAGACAAGTAACTGGCAGGAGAGATCATGGCGTACAAAGGCAGCGGCCCAGTTACCTGAAAAAAGCAAACACCCTGAGGTTAAACAAATAAGACAGCACTTCTCAGGCAAGTGGGAGATAATGGGTCAGGAGCTGCTCATGAGGGCATTCAAGCAGATGTGCTCTGTTGGATATGAGGGTTTTCGGTTTTTATTTCACCACTTTGCTGTTTTTGGTTGTTGTTGTTGTTGTTAGAAAAATGCACAAAGTACAATGCCAATCTACAGACCACAGGTTACACTCCACTGATGCTCGACGAACACTCCGCTGACAATTTTAGGATTTGGACATAAACTTGTTTATCTGACTGTTTTTGAAGTCAGAATTCTGTACATACAGGGCAGTCAGAGTAATACATGCAGAGTATACATTCTTAGAGGTCATCAGCAGGTAGTTGCAAATGCAAGAACTGCAAAATGCAAAGCAGCACTGAAAACTACTGGTATTAGATATAAACAAACTGATATTAGGAACTTGCTGGCAGGGAAGAAGTGACTAAGATCTCATGTAACTATGCCAACGATCTTTTGTCACAAGGGAATAATTTTGAACTGAGTGGAAACAAAAAAGCCAGCTAAACAGCTATTGGCTGCACAGTGGAAGAGATGAATGTTAATATCTGAGGAGATTTGCAATGAATTGGCTGTAAAGGATATATAGAAACAATTGCAAAATTAGATACTTATTTAATGGAAAAGAGGCAGATGCTTAACTTTCGACAAGTGGTTAAAAAAAGGGGCCAGTGCCCCTCAGCCCAGCTAGCACCTTGCTTTCAATCTCTCCCATTATTTAAGGCCTAAAGAGGTGACAAATAATGAATGACTGATTTTTTTGAGCTGCTCAAATAGTTCTCTACAGAGAGCATATCCTGTTTTCTACAACTCTGTATTGACAGTGGAGGTGATGTGAGTCACAACCTTTTTTCTCTGCCTTTCTTAGCAGCACGGGTGGGGGTGTTCCAGCTCAGAGCCTGTAAGTGAGCTGCTGTGGAGAACAGAGACGGGACAGGGGGAGAGAGAGAGAGAGAGTGTAAGAGTGAGAGAGGAATAGTGACACAGAGGGAGATGGAGAGGGAATAGAGAAAGAGAGAGAGAGAGAGAGAGAGAGAGACAGGGAGAGAGAGAGGGGGAGAGGCTGAGATAAGAGAAGAGGAGAGACAGGTTAGATAGACTGAGTGAGAGAAAGGGAGAAGAGAGAAAGAGAGAGAGACAGAGGGGAGGAGAAAGGGAGCAATTCATAGGGATAGTGGGGTAGGAGAGAGCTAGGCTCTTAGGCCTACACTGCAATGGGCTCCCAGGCCAACCGGGAATATCTGCTCACGACAGACAATTAATCTCTTTGGCTCAGGAAGTTATTCTTACATGTATGTTTCCACAAATAATGTTATTGGGAGAGCTAGAGGCCCTGAACAATGGCCGCTAATTTGTTTTGCTTCCTTTTTTCCCTGCTACAGACTGTAAAAACAAAGATGAAAATGCAAGGAAACACCCTTAATTGAGCGCTCAAGAATGCAAGCAGGCTGCACAGAGCTTTCTTTCAGTGGAGTTGGAGAACTTTGAAAAGCCCCCACCCTCATTCTCTCTCACTCTCTCTCTCTTTCCCTCTGTCTCTAAAGGAGTGGCCAATTAAACAAGATCTGAGAAATGTAAGGTTTTCAGTGACGGACCTGTTCCAGATGAATGGGTAGGAAATGTACTGTAGGCTTTTCCAAGGAGCCTCCCTGACTGTGGTCTCTAAATGTGCTTCCTAGTTCCATGTGGACATTTTTACATCCAGCACACTCTTTTGGGTGGTGTTAGGAAAACATCCAAGTTAAAAACCAGGTAAATCCTTGGAGGGACGCTACCTCAACTTATATGGATAGCAGCTGAGACCAAAGTCACTAGCACAAAATCCACAGGTTGATTTTTCCACCATTCCACCTTTGTGACACACGGTTCAAGTTGCTCAGGGCAGAGGCTGAGGACCTGGGTGTGATGTGTTTTTTTTTTTTTTTTTGGGGGGGGGGGGGGTGTTGTCACACATTAAGCTGGTTGATGTTTCTACTCAAGTGTTGTCATTAGTGTTATCATTATCATTACAGCACCAGTTCACACCACATTTCTTCCTATTGCACAATCTATGCTGTCACATTAAAAAAGGCATCTTGAAACTCAACTGTCCAGCCCCAAAGGCTCTTTTGCTTTCTGTGTATGCAAACTATGGGTGGGTAGCATGGCGGTTGTAATGGTTCCTTTTTGTCAGTGCTGCCAGTGCTGGACATCCTACAGGCTTATCTGAAGGAGCATGTCTCAGGTGTGTCCCTCACATGGCAGGGCCCTACCATATACAGTACCCATGGGGAGCCTTTAGCACAACAGGCCCTGTCTGTAGACTGTCTCCACACAGTGTAAAACCCAGTTCCACTCAACAAATTTTACTTTTTTTTTCTTTTTTGCAACCTGAACATCTTTGATTTTGGGAAGGCTCGCAGAGTTGGCTGGACCCTGCTCACAGAAGAAAGAATGCAAAAGATTGCTATTTGCCTCTGAATAAAACGATTCAACTCCAATGTCATAGATAGGTCAGGTCCTTCTCTTTGGCTTTTATCAGTCTGTGACACTGCACACACTACCCATGCACAGTAGATAAAGGCTTGTCAGTGCTATATCAATATGATTCTTGTTTGCGCATAATAGCAAGGGTTTCAGTAAATTGTTCGTACTGTGTAGCAATCACTCACACACAACCACCAAAGACTCAGGAAGATATTAGTTGTGTGGCATGCTGAGTAGGTCAGACATCTTGCGGTCGTTGTGACCCGTGAAGGAATGGCAAAGAGAATGAAGTCGACTGCAGAGGTGGGAGGATCCCTCTCTGTTTCAATGGCTGTGTGAAAAAGGTCTATTCTTATCTGAGAAGGACGCCACTACAACCAGAAAGCACCACTTGGCTTCTTAGAGAGCCTCTTATCCCACCCTGCCACTGTCTGCTGCCTTCTTGATGTTTCTGTTTTCTCCAAATTACACAAGATGTGAGGCCCTCTGGCCTTTTTGAACCATTGTAATTACAACATAGTCATTTTGAGTCATCTTGTTCCTTTTTAAAGTAAGTTGTTGTTAAAGTAAGTTGCTGTAAAATGAATATGCCAGCTAGGTCACTGCCACCATAATGTACACTGGGGTCCAAAATTATTGGGACACTCACTTTTTTTTCTGAAAACCCACAATATTTTTGCTGCATATTCCATCAGACATTGGGAAAGTCATATTTATGTCAATTTCAGCTTCATCTTCTGTGACCATGTTCCAACCTTGTTAGGTTTATATAGGCTTCAGTATGAGTGTTCAATTAGGGGGCAGGGCAACATTCAATCAGGCCTAATTGAAGTGATGGTCATTTTTGTTCGCTTGTCTGGACTCAATAAGTATGTAGGTACCTTTTAAAATTAAGTTAATGTCATGGAATTGTCAGTTTGTTTGGCAGAATTAATGTCATACATATTATTAAAATGTTGGAAATAAGGGTAGTCATCAGGCAATCGTGTGCCAACCACATAAAGAGATGTTTTGAAAATGTTAATAGTTGCCAAAACATGTAACATGTATTTCGCCACACCATAAATTAGGTTCGAGTGATAAAACTAATAGCTACATGGACACATCCACACTTAACCACAAAATGCCCAGGTGTCCCAAGTGTATATTCTACCAAGGTAGTTATGAAGTTACTGTTCTATTGTTGCATGTATTGTGTTCCTCATCAGGTTGAAAGTTCATGAAGACAGTGCACTGTGATGTATAGCAGGTATTATGAAGTACAAATGGTATTTGTGCACTGACACTCTGACCCAGTACAACAATAACCATGCTGTCTGCTGTTGTGTGCAATATCCTGTGAGGGCACTTTTCTCATGTATTGTTCTGTAAACACATGAATTGTCTTTCTCCTTTGGTTGAAGGGTCTTTTTTCAATAGGTGAAATGGTCAAAGGCAATAGCACACACCAACCAAGTAGGGCTACAGCAACAATGTCTGTTGTTGCAACTGTACTTTGAAGGTTTGCTCACTTACAAATGTTATTAATTCTTTCTCTCTTTCTAATGTATTCTACTGCTATACAACGTCACCTGATTTCCATAGGTGTGATGGACCCCTGAGAGGGGGGAATGAGTGGTGAAGAGCAATGGAGTCTCAGCATTGGCAGACTACGCCAGACATCCAGGAAGAGTGGCCATCATCACGTACAGGATGTACTTCAGCACGATTGGCTAAGATACAGTGCAGCAAGAGAACAAAGTAACTGTTGGATGTTAGATCTCAATGGTGTGGTTTGTGTTGGAATGATTTTCATCCAGGATTATCTATTCATATTTTTACCAGGCCTGTGATCTAAAGCAATTTACAGAACAAAGTTGTGCATTGTGCAATGTATTAGTGACGGTGTAGCAAAGTAATATTCGGTCATCAGTGCATGTACCACACCCGTGTATAAAAATTTTTTTTCAATCAAATCAAGAGCCTAGCAGAGAAAAGTCTAAGCAAAATGACCACTTGAGAGCACAAGACTCTCAAGTAATTTACTTCAAGTTTATCTACTGTAGATGTCTGTCAAATTGACGTCCATAGATAAAATTAGTTGCCAAAGAAACGTTTCTCGTTCATTTCCTTTACAACCTGCAACAGTAATCAATCATTTTACCATTTCATACAGCTGTGTCTGGAGAACTGGCCGTGCAGTATTCTGGAGTAACCATTGTTACAGTACAAACCGCCTTTCATTTCTCTAAGAACCTTGACTCATTCTGCAGTCTATGGAAAGTGTTATCTCAGGCAGCTTGCTACAGGAAGCCCTGTTTATCACTTCCTCTCAGTTGTAGTTTGTTTAGGGCTTCATCATATGATCAGATTGCATTAAGAGAGAGGCCTTTGTGCCCTGCGCTCTTCAAAAGAGCGGGCCCACAGGATTCGCTATCACTTATTGCATATGTTCTCATGTATGAAAACAAGGTCTATCAGGAGGTGACAGATATTTCTGTTGGTCTTATTGAAGCACTGGTTTTGAACAGTGAGCATGATTTCAGAAAATAAAGGGTTTCACTTCTCCTTTCTAAATGAACACAATAACAGAGAACTGTGGTAGGGTCATTTCACAACATGACAGAGGGTGAGTTCACATGGCAAGGAGTGTTAAAGAGGAAACAAACTATGCTACAGAAAAAGTAAGGCATTCTCCTGTTCTCTTCTCAGTGTAATCCTTTCTTATCAGAATCAAACAGCAATGGACAACACAATGTAAGAATATCCACAAGTCCAACAGTCCAACAGTGTTCTTTTTCCAAAGGCCTTAAAATGGTCCAAAAACCAGGTACTACAGTACACGGAGAGAATTCCAAAGTAACTTATGCGCACCACATTGATCTCCTTGTTTGTTCAGTCTCCATTTAATGTAATTTGAACTTTAACTAAAGTTTGTGAGGTGTGTATCACCATTACATGGTGCAAACTCTCAACACTCACTGCATCATTTAATCTCATGATCAAAGTTCTTCTATCAAAGCAATCCATGTGGTCAAGGGCAATATTAATCAACCGGAATTTCCCCTTTTTGCTACTATTGTTTTGTTGGGTACCTCCACATGAGGAAATACTTTTATGGCAAAAAAAAAAAACATGATGGCAATAAAAAAATGTTTGTAGTGCCAAGACAAGGTGATCTCTCATCTGAAAAGAAGAGCTGAAAAAAGACTGTTTTAACACTTAAATATTTGGATTAGTGACCCTCTTCGATTACTAAGCCGATGAATTTACTGAAATCCCATCTTTATGTGAGCCAGGTTCCTGCAGTGCCAAGGCGCTCCTCTTCAGACCCCCACTTCATCACGGTTTAAATTTTGTGTACTCCTGGAGGGGGCCTTTTACCACGCAGAAATCCATCACAGGGGGACTGTTATGCTCTTCAAGTGCCCTTTTATCGTCCAGCCATTCGACTCAATGGCTGTGCACACAAAAACCTTTCAGGGGCTTTGCCTCTCTTGAGACTTTGGTAAGTGGAAAAGGACCTTCAAGACAAGACATACACATTCTGTGCTCCCTATTGCCCGCTTCTCTTAAAAAAAAGGCTAAAGGTGCCCCATTGTTCTTAATAATTTGTTTATTAAGCATATGACTGTATCCAGTATGACAATTTAGATGCAGTGCAGAAAACTGTGCTAATTACAAAATACAAATAAACTCATCACAAGTAAACTCATCAAACATTGAACAGCAAAAATACAAGCCACTGCTTTTAATGCTGAGAAATGACAATTAGCATGAACTAAACACAAGTAGAAAACATAATTAATTACAATGTCCCAAATATTTGAGCACAGCAATTCCAAAGCTGTACTAAATTTATACTAAGCAATGAACCAAAAACAATCACCCCTTGTATGCAAATTTACACAAGGTAGAATCTAAAAAGGTGGATAGTATAGTTTACAATACGTTTTGTGGAATGAACCTGATAAATCTTTGTATCATATCAGCTACACACTTACAGAAAGTATCTGTATGGGAGGACAAACCTCCTGTGCACCTGTGGAATAACATTCTTATGTGATGATGATCATATTTACAAGTGTTTTGGCTGCATAGACATTTTCATAGTCCATTGAATGACAAAAAATATACATACAAAAAGTTGTACACTGTGAAGTTGCTGGCACACTGTAAAGCGCCCTCTGCAGGACTGCCTTGATATGACCACTTTCTAAGCCAGGCCGCCACAGGCACCATCACCACGCAAACGTACTTATCAGTATTGCAAAAATTATATGCTCTTTATTTACACATCAGGTACATTTCAAAGCTGCAACATTGATCAGAGAGTAAACGGAGGGCCGCCTTCATGGCTAGAGGAATCCTGACAAAACTAATCTAATCTCTGCATTGACAGGAAACACGATAAACCCTGAACTGAAGTCACTGCAAACACAGAAAAACACAGCCTTATCATACTAAAATGGTCAAACTTGACCAACGTTTGAGCTCTGTGCACAGCACAAGGTCTCCAAAATCTCTGAATCTTCAATTAATAGCAGGACACAGACAGAAGGGAAGAGGAGTCAGTTCTCTTTTGTCTTTGTGGATACCGACAAGGAAGCATTTTGGAGACTTATTACCAGAAGTAATGAGTATTATGTTCCCATTTGAAGCTGATGCAAGACCTGCTTTAGACATTTTCCTGAAATTAAACAACATGTAACCTATAAAAACAACAAAATCAATATCAGTATTTTTACTTATAAGGTCAACTGATGTGGATTCAGTGGACAGTGCAAAGGACATGTGCATTTTTGTGTATGTGTTGCCTATTAAACTTACCCTTGGCAGTGATTGCACAGTTCAGGGTCCAGAGCTGCCAAGGTCAAGAGTTACCAAGACTGTTGAAACCCACTGTCTGTGGGAAGGACAGAGGAAATGGTTAGAGTGAGAAGGGGAAGAACACATTGAAGAAAGCCTGACAGATGACCAAAAGTGTTTTAGAGCGAGAGAAATAAAGAGAGAGAGAGAGAGAGAGAGAGAATAACAGAGTGATTGTAAAAACTGAGGGGATATTCAAGTCTGGGTATACTGAGTGCATACCATGTTTTGCCATTTTAGATGTGCTTTGGCAATACAGTTTTTAGTTGTTGTGCTAATAAAGCTAATTAAACACACACACACAGAGAGAGAGAGAGAGAGAGAGAGAGAGAGAGAGAGAGAGAGAGAGAGAGAGAGAGATCACAACCCTTCATACACTAATGATATCCCTGACTTTCAGAGGACAAGATTCCAGAAGTGTTTCAGTATCCGGGTATTTTCGCACTGATATAACATTAGCGCTGACACTGTATCCGCCTGATAAATGACCTCTGAGATAAATGTCAGCAAAATAGTTTGGCTTCACAATGCCATCCACCCGCCTGCTGTTCCTGTAGTGCAGACACATTTCCGGTACTGATGTGTGCAATCATGACCGGCGTCTTGTTTTTGTCAGAGAAATAAGGAAACTTATTGTTAGGGGTTTCGTTTGAAAATCAAATTAAGATTTGACCACTAACAACTTAGCTATAGAGCACGTTTTACACTCTGAGTTGCTTTTAGATGTTCGATTTAATCAAGTGATTATACATTAACATTTTAATACATTTTGATTGAATGTCTTTAAAACTGATAGGATCTCTTAACTTGCTCAAATGAAATTATACATTGAAATTAGAATTGACTATAAGTGGCCTTGAGTTGTTTTTGTTTGTTGTAACTTGCAATACACCAGTACGAAATGTTATAAGTTATGAGACTGTTCGGTTTAAGCTATTGCCATATTAAAACATGAAAACGCAGTAAATTTTATTAGGCATCGTTCAATATGAGTATTATGTTGTCAGTTATACTCACATATAAACTTAGTAACTCAACAGGTCTATATACATGTATATATGTGACAATATTTAACAAGAGCGTAATAAAGTCCGGTCCCTTGGTTTCAATGTTCTACAGATCACAAGGTTGCTGTTTTTTGCTTCTGTTGCTTTTTTGCTGACCCCAGTAGGTGTGTTGCCCGGATTTTAACCAAGCTGTTTCTCCACATACTCTGAAATACAGAAATGACCAGCGACAGAGTGAGGGCTCCTTTACCAAGCATCCCCGATGAGGACAATAAAGAAGAGAAAGTCTACGGAAATGTTTTTGCAGAACTTGAATCGGTGGACTTGCCACTGGGGACAACCTTAAGGTAGTGTCACAACCTTAACTGGAGACAAACCCATACTTAGAAATTTGGCTAAACTACAATAATAATAATAATAATAATAGGTTATTAATAATCGGGTGTCGGGGAATTATTCCACTATGCTAAACCAGTCAGAGCAATATAGGCTATAGCCTAGTCTTCCTCTATTCGTTAACAGTAGACGTGCATTTAAGACGAAAAATCAGAAGTTTCTCAGGGAGTGGACTGTGATCTTTATGGTAGGCTAATCATTAAACTCAGATTGACCGTAGGCGTTTCCTGGTAATTGACTAAAAGCAAAGTGGTCACAGTTAGCCTATCGTTGCTGTTAATTCGCTTCTAGTCTGAAGTAATCTGGTCAATACATTTTAGTGAATATTTCTGTATGATACATAAAAGAAAAAAACTTTGAGAGAACGTGTGGGACTAAATAAATACATTCTTCAAAGTTGTCGCCAGCAATAGTAAATTGGCTATTCGTTATTTTAGTTTATACCGTGAGCCTGTTTGGGTTTAAAATTGAACCCTATTGCTTATTCTCAATATTTTCCACAAAAGGGTTACGTATGAAGGCACACAAGACTTTTTAATGCCTCCTATGTTTGTTAATCATAGTAATTAATATTTATTATTGTGAGTAGTTAAAACAGGTTACATGTTGTCATCAACCTGGACTTGTAGACTCTCAGGTGAGGTGCCGCAAAATCCAATGCATGAGACACCTTCCTGCGACATTCACCGGGACCTCGCCTCACGTTCTCCCCCTAACGGCGAGTGCGGGAAATAGCCGCTTTCCCCGCAGTGTCACTTTATCGCCACTGTGAACACAACCAACATGGCGGAGAGTGAAACCTTGGAGTGTATCACTGAGCATGAACGCATTCTGCAGGAAATTGAGAGCACAGACACGGCCTGTGTCGGTCCCACGCTTCGGTAGGGAGAGGTGTTTTCTGCTAGAAACGTCATTTAGTTTTGTTCCCGGTTTCTGTTTAACCTGTTAATAAGCACCTAATAATCAGGCCTTTGTTAGCCGCTAGCTGGCTTGCTAATAAGGTAGCTAGCCAGTTAGCAAGCTAGCAGAGCTAGCTAGTATTAGTATTTATGGACAAGACTCCAGCTGCGACCGCTGCAGTCAGTTATTCCTCCGAGCTAGCAACAGCCTGTATTGTTAGCTGCTAGTTCACCAGAGAGGAAAAACGTTATGTGTAGCAGCTGTTTGCAGATTAATTTAAAATGTGTCCATTTGCGCATGTTAACTGTATTATTTTTGGCACAGTATAGTGCAGTATCTTGACAGGTAGCAGTTTGTGATGTTCAGGTATTTAACATGACAAAATACGAAAAAAATCTTCCTGGCTAACAAGTGTATCCAACGCAATTGGATGGGCCAGAGTACCGTTGTTTCCGTGTAAGGGTTCATGTATTTAGCAGGCTTGCTAGCTGTACCAAGCTATATGTCGAGCTATACTTGGAAAGCTATTTATTCTTTGCTAGCTAGCTTACTACATGATAAAAAACGTGGTTGTTCGCTACTTGTCAGATACTTTGTTGCTAGATTTTTAAAGATAGAATTTCGTCCAGAATTGGGCAAATTTGCTGTGGGTGTGGCTGTATGGATAGCTCAAGGTTGTTGGCTAGCTGGAGATAAAGATGCTGCTTTGATGATGGCATGCTAGCTGACCATGATTACTAGCTAGCTTTCTACAATCAGCCTGTCCGCCATGAATGATATAGCAGGATAATGGTAGCTTCCTAGCTTACGGTGAAAACGAAGGCACTGTTTATTTACCCAGTAAGCTCGCTACCTTGGTCATGCTGGCAGTGGACAGCTAACATTAGGTAGACGTAGAAGAATCTAACTAACGTTAGGTTCCAAAGATAGATGGCTAGTTATCTAACAGGCCAAACCCACATCTATATTGGTAGCTTGTGTCGCATCATTGGAAACAACAGCCAACGTTAACAACAACAACAAAAAAAACAGCTAACCGTGTTAGTCTTTTTGATGTTGTGTAGGCAAATTATAGTTACCTGTCAGTAGATATTGCATGGAGACTAAGTTTTATAGTGACTAGCAGCTGCCACATGCATTCTGTAGTTGACATTAGTAAATTATCACAGGTCCGAAGGAGTCAGCTAGCATGCTGGGTAACAATATATTTTATCTTTGTAGCGACATGCTTCAAAAGTAGATAGTTAGCCAGGTAGTTAGCTAACAGGTTCAGGTTTCGATTCACAAATAATAGGTCAGTCCGCTTCCTTACTAGCACGATATACACCAACTTAAACGATAAAACTTTTAAAGTCATTCATGAACATCGTCGCAGCCGTGATCATGAGGTGACTTGTTCGCTAATTTCCAGGTGTTAGCTAGTGCCGTCGTTATATTCACAGAAGGAGCAGTGCCATGTATCTACTGGCCGTGAAGTAGGTCACCGTTGCCAAGTCGCCCTGATTTGCAGACTAGCTCCAGAGAGCAGAGGCAGTAATTTTGAGCATCGCTGGGGAAGGCCTCCCGTCTTCCCTGCTTTGCCGTGTACATACAGGTCTGACCTTGGGAAAGTCAAAGAGATAACATTTACAGTAGGGGCAGGGGTTTATTGTCTCGTTCAGGATTCATTACCTGAGTCTGTAAAGACAAAGTATGTGTCAGTTTTTGACATAAAAAGTTACACCTCCTAAATCCCCATTCTGAATGAAATTATAGTGCATAAAGACAGGGGTATTCCTGATGACAGTCTGAAACAGTTGTCTGTTGTCAACTATGGCAAGTAGAGATGATGTGATACTACGGAAAGAAGAATAAAGGAATTATGGGAAATAAGTATTGCGTGATTGACCTGCTAGCCTGTTAGGCTATAGCCATGTCCCATATATATATATATATATATATATGTATATATATATATGTAAAGGCACACAATGTGTAAGGAAATTGACAGCCTTGTAAGTACATTTGGATAAGGAAATGTTGAAGACAATCGTGGAAATGTGAAAATACACCCTTAGGAAGTTTAACCCGGTTTAAGATGTGCGTTCACCACACAGGTGAGGGTTTGGTGAAGTGTGTCGTTTGGAAGAGTGTGATTCTTGGGCGGAGCGGAGGTTTTGCACAGCAGGCCTCCACGCGTGCGTCATGAATGCAAATGAGCTTGGCCTCGGCCACAGGGCATCTGTGCTCCAGGCGGGAGTGCGCTGCATGACCCTGCAAAATGTGACTCACGAATTGATGCTGGCAGTGTTTTTGAGCCCCGCGTTAATTCTGTGCTGTTTATGCCCGGAAAATGGTGAACGGCTGCGCGCGCTGAAAGAAGCCGAAAAATAGATCCACCAAATGTCATGAAAAAAATGGCATTTGGCAATGCCGCATGCATCTGATGACACTCCTCATTTCTATCAACGAACCGCTGTGACAGCTTAGAAGAGGCCAGTAGTGTTTGTGATACGGCAAATGCTGGGCCAGCAGAGTGGCATTCTGGGAAGGGAAATGGAGCTGGGCCAAAAGCATCGCCTGTCCCAGTCTCAGGTTGGCCTCTACTGTTGCTCCCTTGATCGCTTCTGCTTAACTAGCAGGATGTAAGGTGAACAACAGGTACTGTTTAATATGCGAGCTATGCAAGCTGTTCAGTATGAAGGTGTCTGCTAAGCAGATAATGTAGGTAACTTCACTGAAGCTACACGCAGAAGTAGTGTTTTGATGCAGACCAACATCTGCCTCACTGCTGTGAATTCTCTCAGCTAACATGCCTAGAGTGCACACTACAAGGAAAATTTCTCTGCACACTATAAGGAAAATGTATGGCCTCGGGGCACAGAATAGTTTGCGGCATTCCTGTTGAAGACATAACTATGAAAGCTATGATCTACATTGTTTTGACTCGGGAGAAGACTTGAAGACACCAAATGTGACCTCCAGCAATATTTTCCTGACTACATGTACCCCCTCATATTTTTTAACCCCACTCCCCTGTTTTTAGTCTGAAGTCCCTTAACTGCAAATACATTTAGCTAGTTTTAGAAAGTCCCTTAAATTGCTGACAATGTATTGACTCATTTTGTTCCTCGGTGTCTGTAAAAACTGCTGTTTCCTGTCCAGTCACTCTGGAATGTGAGTCAAGATCACTTGTGATAATCTGTTTGCTGCTATGGATGAGCAGAGGAACACCATTGGCAATCCAGAGTGTTTGACTGTACTTTACTTAAGCTGTTGTTAGACAGTAATTCAACACATACCGAAATTTTCCCAAAACGCCACAGACAGCTCAGATAGATGTTTAGATCACAGTATGTACAGTTATTTTCCGGCCAGTACTGTGCCGCCATCTGCTTTTGTGTATGGGGAGCAACCTCAAGGTCCATTGTTTAACAGGTTTTGTGTGTGTGTGTGTGTGTGTGTATGTGTATGTGCCTCCATCTAAACTTTGAGTCAGTTGTTTTGGGGACCTGCCGGCGGGCCATCCCGGTCGAGAGCGGGGGCGGCTCATTGTTTCTGCCCTCCGATGCCGTTCCTCTTTATCTCCCCTTGGCAGCACCAGGGGGGCCGGCAGGAAGGCATGTCCTTTTGGTGTGCGGGGAGCCCCCCGAAAACAGGAAGGAGGAAACCTATTGCGAGCGTGTGGGCCCCGCTGATTACCAGCGCGACTCGGAGGATGTCCATTAAGGGCGCTTTTGTGATGTGCGGCGTTTGTCCTCGTGTGCAGCCGCGGCGGCAGTGTCATTACAGGGCTGTATTGACCCTGGCCATAGGAAGCAATGTTAACTGAAACATTGCGCTCAGCCCTTTCCTCCTCGTGGAAACAGGATACTATTAGTGAGAACAATTTGCAGGATTTGTACCCGCAGGAAAAGCCTGGGGGGGGGGGGGGGGGGGGGGCGTTGGCAACTGCTTGTGGTCAGGACAAAGTAGGAGACTGCAGCAAGAGGTTGACAAAAATGCTAATAAAGTTCAGCCTTTTTTTCTACTTCATTTTGAGAGGTTAAGTCAACAAAGTCCAGCTGACTTGAAAGCAGCGTCTCCACTGCCCACTGTTGCAGTAGGCCTGCTTTTTCTGAGCCAGAGGGCGTTTTCAACGCAAATTCGCCTGGGCCCACAGCATGTTGGACAACCCTAGTGATGGCAGTACTTTCATCCCCAAGCCCAGGAGGGTCCAGTAGATGTAGGTGTTTCGTGTATCAAATGGCACAGCCAGGAACACAGGCTATGATGGAAAGCTTATCCCTAGGTAGGTGCTAAGGTCATGACCTTTAGAAAGTGACTTCACTCAGTTACAGACTAGCAGATAGGTGTGTGTGCTACCTATAAGACTCAGCTCTAACAGTATACCAGGGTCAGCACCACTAGAGCAGTAGATGAGACTTAGTTGGAATGAACTGCCATGTTGGGCTGCAGTAGAATACTTAGGCCCAGGTTCAGTTAAACCATAATGTGCTTTGTCGTCTTGCACAACATTTTGAGTTCTGCTATTAGTAAGTTTAACAAAAATATTGTGTAAGAAACAGAAAAGTTAACAACACTTATCAAAGTTTAGGACAAAGAGTGAAGTTGAATTGAATATGGTTCTTTGTTTTTAGGGTCAGCCAAAAATTGATGTAAGTTGATTTCTGTGATTGTTTTTTTCATATTGCTGTGGCTAACTCGATTGCCAATATCTAACAGTATTACGTTATAAAAATACATACATTCTTTCACAAATATCATGACATGCGCAGTCCTTTTGGGTAGCGTATGCAGTTCACCAATCACCATTTTATACCACATCATGTATGTAAGACAGATGGTTCCCTTCACATTAGCCAATCAAATGAGGGTAGCAAACATGGCCGCCGGGCTACATTTTGTACAGCACTGTACAGTGTTGCATCACAGTAGAGCAACCGTCCGCTGCGGTCGCAGGGCTTGCACAGCTGCGCGGAGGCTCTGCCGGAGAACGGCAGCGTGGGTGTCCTGTTGGTCACCCTGGAAGTGACAGGGCAGCGAAACTTGGGCGAGGCCTCTCTCCCCCCCCCCCCTTTTTTTTCTTTCTTTACAGATACACACTCGCAGGAAGCACCTGCGCCTGGATCTCTGTCAGCCGCCATTGTGAGGACATAACCCAATAAAGCACGAGGTCTTTGAAAGATGGGCTGTTTTTCCAGGCTGCTTCGTGGCCCGCGCTTGAGTGAGGTGGCTGTCTTGCATTGTGGCGAGAGGAAAACATCTGTTGCCTCGAGAGCCCTTGGACATTTCACAGTCTGGCATGGGTTCGCCCCTTTGTTTCAGGCCCAGTTGATTGCCGAAAATATTTATAGGCCATAATAAGCTGGAACCCTCAGCCTTGAGAGGGTATTGTCATACTGCCGTGACAGTATGTTCTACGTTGTATGATCTGTGTGTGAGCGTGCAGTTCGGGACGTGCCTGTCCTCTGAGTAACACTGCAGTGAGTTTGACATGTCCACACAAGGTGGGCTGCAGAGTTCTGCAGGTTGGCAGGAGCTCCTGTAGACTGTTCTGAGATCAGCTTAGATCAAGCGCTTGGTGATATGGTGTGTGGTTCACATACATGCACAGCCTGAGCCGGTTAAATTCATTGCCCATCAAGGGCTTTTCCTCTCCAAAGAAATTGTTAGGCCGCCCTCAAGTGGAGGCAGAATGTCAGGACATTGCATAGTTAAAAGGATTTTTTTCCAATATTTCCTTATCCAATCATGATGGGGAGGCCTCAACTGCCTGGTCCTCTTATGTCAAACTAAAGTGTTACTGCTCGTGATAATGTATAATATCTACAGTTTTGATCTAAAACTCAGGGCTAATGACTGGTCTCCTTAACATTTATAGAAGACGATTAATATGTAATCCCTTTTAATAAAGTGTTAAAATATTACCACATGCAAAAGAATTGAAGTCACTCCACACTGAATATGTATATATCAAAGCCCTTTATCCGTGTCGCAGTCTTGTGGGTTTGAATAATGAGGAGTCCTGTTAATCTTTTCCCTAAATACTACCTCTACTACAAAGGCAGTTGTGCTGACAAGTTTAATACTTTATTGCCCCGTGAAAGTTCATCCCTGGGTTGCGGACATGGTTCAGTCTCATTTGGTCAAGTCTGAAGATAGTGAACGGGATATACGCCTCTTTTTCACAATCAAGTTATTGTGTGGTTTATCAAGTCAGACAATCTGTTGTACCCAGGGCATTGGACTTCCTGTCTCAGACAAAATGTGTCTTTTCAAGGGATTGATTGAAAGTTGTGCAGTTACTCATTATTTGAGCAGAAGTGCAGCTGTATCAAGATTATTTCAGATATGTCTGAGTTTTGCTTCACCGTTGTAGATACGATGTTGTAAAGCTGGCAGTAAAAGGTAGCTGTTGCCTGGTCTAGATCTTAATTGCTTTTAGATGTGTTTGCTTTTGTGATTGTCTGGCCTGCTGGCTTGCAGCGTGGTTTGTGAGAGTGCCGGTATCTACAGGTGCTTTGTGGGTGTCTAGCAAGGGCTTGAAAACCAGCTTGTCACTAGTGGGTGACCTCATGCCAAGTCATTTTGTCCTCTGACATCAGCTGTTGTAATTTCTCTGCCCCAGCCGACGTTCCAACCTGTAGCCCTGCCTGTTATCCCTGTGATGGCACGCCATCGATTAGCATTTCTTTAACCATGTAATGTTTCGTCTACTTCCTTAACCGCCCTCTATGCAGCCCGCTGGGGCCCCTGCAGTTGACCTTCAAGGCAGTAAGACCCTGAGCTTTTGCCAAAATCTGCAGTGATAGATATGCAATCGCAGGAAAGTAATATTGGTGGTCCTTGTTTCAGATTTAAGGCCTCGAGGGTCTTGGCCCAAGTTCAGTGGCTTTCACACCAAATGATGCTTGTGTTCAGATTTTATTTCTGACCTTGGACATTGCGTGCCTGCGTGTTCTCTCGTCGCATCTCCTCTCTTTGACCTGTGGCTTTCAGACCTCTAATGTGAAACCTCAGTGAGGCCGGTTCTCTGAGAGCAGTAACGTGCTCTGGGTTTCCTATATGGGACTGTGGTGTGACGCAGGGGTACTATTATGACATTACTTTTGGTTCTGGCTGGCAACAGCAGTCTCTCGCTGCACAGGTTGTGGAGTTTCAAAATGCCACGTGCAAAGGGGAAGTAGCTTCTAATAAGAGAGTAGCTTCTGGGTTTAGTCTGGCTGTAGAAAAGGCCCTGCAGTATTATTGTTATTTATCTGGCAAGCACCAGGGCCACTTATAGAGCTTAGAAGTATAGTGCAGAATACAGTTGTATAGATATTAATACCATAGTATAGTGTGTAATATGGTACGAATACCACCAGTAATGCATCACCTGTAATATGCAAATATGTTAAAGGCCACACACAGGCAGTTACAAGCTATATTTTTTAATATTATTTAAATAATAACTCCACACCAGTTGTTGGGTAGCAGTATGAAAACCGCAAACTCAGAGTGCTGCAGGTCATAGCTCAGGTAGGGGTGGGGCAGATCAGCGTGGGCCAAACCAAGGTGCAGTCCCGATGTGACAGGAAGTGGTGAACGATTCTATGGTTCTCGTTTTGAAGCCTCATAGTGCTGGCACAGACGGTAGGTGACCATAGGCCATGTAGTGCTGGCACAAATGAGCATCAAGCTCTGAGGCATAGGTATTTGGGCCTATTTTTGTCAGCTGTTGTTGAAATAAAGATCCCATTGACCAGAATTGATCGGCTGAATAAGCCCTCTCCTCTGACATGCAGTATTTCACAATGTATATCACAGAGGTGGTGTTTTAAATATAGTTAGCAACCTAGACAGCTAATGTGCAACAGTAACGCTAAACAGGAGGGTACATTTTCTGTGATTAATAGCTGGCTAGGTAACTAGCTAACCACTGTAGCATATTCCAATAGACACTGTGGCCAGGTATTGACGTGTGCAGTTCTCGGCGGTCTTGGAGGTTAGAGGTGTTCTCTCCAGGGAGACGGTGAGGTGCAGCTGTGAGCAGAGGGAGGGAGGATACATTTGGATGTGGGCACTGAAAAAGCGACAGTCCCTGTTGAACACAGGATGTTAGGGTTTGGTGTTGTGCAGAGTTGTCTCACTGCAGTTCCTTTCTTCAAACTCCAGTATGTTACCTTTAAACTGTAAAGCTGTGCATGGCCAGTGTTGACAGTTTATGTGGTTAAAAGCATGTCTGTTTTCCCTTCACTGTTGTACTTTAGCCTGGAGGAGCGGGTGACCCACCTGTGTGTGTATTGATCATATTTCCATAAACAAACACACCGGTTACAGTATGCAAATGAAAGTGCTGTATAGTTTATGGCTTTTTATTTCTTTTGGATACATCGTTGGAGTGTAGTGGTGCTGATAACATTGTCCGCAGCATCGGTTTACAGTGGTTATTGGAGCAGGATGTTCAGAAAGCACTTCTCACCGGTCACAGGTTTTATTGTGCCATCTCTGTGGTAATGGACAGGTTATAGCCTGTGCTGATATGAACAGGAGTGTGAACAGCTACCATCCCATAATAATAAAATGTGATCAATATGAACACAGCCAGGTCACCTGCTTCTTGAGCCTAAAGTCCAATAGTGCGGCTGATGCAGACTTTAAACCACCCACCTGTGTCCAAAATGACTTTCCCCATTCGTAGAGTAAATCTCCAAACAGGTGTTTGCATAGCCGCACAGTGCAACTCTAGAGGTGTATACAAACCGGACACATGCTGCATAAAGGTTTTTATGAAGGTTTTTCTTAATATTCTGAAATGGATTCCTGTAATTCATTTCCAGCAAGTCAATTATGTAACCAGTAGATGGTGCCATAGAAACATTTTTGAAAATACCTCCTCTTCCTTTACTTGGGTTAAATGGTATAGACTGCCCCCTTGTGGCACTCATAGAAACATACATCTTACATTGGGAGAGGAAAAGCTAACGCAGATGTGTGTTATTGAACTATGCAGACATAACCCAGTTGAGAGTATTGGTCTGTATGTGGTGTAACGTTGCTCATTACTCTGATTTAGAGAGAACAGTATTTTGTATTTGAATCCAGTAAATGGCATTGAGTGTGCCATGGGTTTGTAGAGTACGGTGGCTGCAATTTGTAGGTTGACATTAAAAATAAGTACTGTGTCATCTTGGTATTTTTAATTAATAATTGAATATGTAAAATGGTACAAAATTCAACACTTTGTGTTCAGCAACATTGCGTTTGACAGAAAAGAAAAAGGATCACAGACTGCAAAAGAAGAGAAGTCCCATACGGCCAAATTACAAAAGCCAATACCAAAAATGCCATTATTTTAATAGCTAGAGTACACAAACTGATGTGTTTTGACAATAGTCTTTGTCAGGATTAAATGCCTTGCTGACAAAAATGCATAAAAAAAAACATTGTTTAAAACATAAAACCTTAAAAGGTTCATCTGCTCTTTTAGAACGCCGCATCTAAGAAGCAAAAGCTTAGTGAAATTGTCCTGGATGGATGTGTGCACAGTGTACTGTGCTGTGTGATCTAAATGAGGTCTCAGGCAAGGGCGGCCTGAGATGTCCTTTTGCTGGTGCTATGGGGTTTCTTGACTTCTCAGCGAGGGTGCTCTGAAATTTAGGGTTTCCCATTAATGTGCCGGTCGCCACAGTTTAATTTCTACTGCAACACCCCCGAAACACATGCACGCGCACACACGTGCACATATACAGCGCCCGCTCCGTGACACTTACAGTTCCTTTCACTAAGAATGATAAATACTAAATAAACCACAGAAGTTTCTTGGGGGTGCTAGGGGGGGGTGCTATGGCTACCCTAGGGGTAGCTACAGTACCCCCAAGCCCCTCCCTGGCGCTGCCCATGGTCTCAAGCCCATCGCCACTGAATAATGTGTATCCACTCTGAGTGGTGTATTGCCAGGGGAGGTCGGAGAATATACAGGGAATTGCAGGAAGACAATAACAATGCTCATTCTTTACACGTATTCAGTGTTTGAGGCAATAGCGGCTTTGTTATTCTCAGTGGATCCAGTCTGGAGGCCAGACCTCTGTATGTTTTTACGCACCAGTCTAAACTCAGAACAAGTCTGGATGCACAGGGATGAGGTAGGAATGCTCAATGATAATGTCTTCAGCTTTTTGTCCCAGTCTCCCATTTGAAATACGATTGCTCGAATCAAAAAAAAAAAAAAAGTGTAGTAAGGGAAAAAAGTCAATTGCGTGTGCTTTAAATACATACTCCTTCATTCAAGCATTTTTAATTATTTAGGTAATTATTTAGGGATATTAATAAATGGAGAAATGTTTTGTTATTTAGATTTTGAATGTGTTTTCAACATTTTGCCAGCAGAGGGAGTAAAGACCTCATTTTAAGTTTGCTTAATTTATTTCATGCCTTTCAGAAGGAAATAATTTGAAGCTGGTAGTGATCAGTTATTCAGAGCACTCACAGAATGATAATCATTTGAACTATTTCTGTTTGATACTGAACAGAAACATCACAGATTTTTTTTTCACATGTATTGAAAAACAGTCATCGTCAGACTTAAAGAGCTGCGGGATCATAATTCAAACAGAAAAACCGTAACACAGTGGCCAACTCGTTACGTTTCTTAGTCTAAGAACAACTCTTTTACACAGACGTGGAGTTTGTCTTGCTTCTATCTTGCTTTTATGTTTGAAGCGCTCCTCTTTTTTTTGGGAGGACTTGCATACAGGGCCCCATTTTGCTTTGCGCTCTTCGCAAGGCTCGTGTGCAGTTGTCCCTCCTTCATGTGTTGACGCCATTTAAGTGTGTCCCCTTGGAAGTGGTAAGTCTACATAAAAATGCCGTTTGACATGGTAACCCCCCTGTCTGTGAGAGCAACAGCGCTAGCACACGCCAGCCTCTGGGGGTGTCGAATCCAGGCTCGCCTTTCAGGTGAATTCAGGGCGGGTCCTCAGGACTCTTACATAGTTTATAGTGCATCATGTCAATAAGACAAGGAGCACCTGCTCAAATGACATAAACGCCAAAAGAGAACAGTTACCCTACAGTTACAGATGAAAGAGAACCGCACTCCCCTTTTACCTGTCAGAAATCCCTTTAGTTTGATAACCCACGCTAACTGGATTATCTAGAAGCCACCATAACAGGATGTGCAGGGTGTCGGCACGGCAGTGTCTGTAAGGTGGTACCCGTGGGAGGATTGTTTGTGTGTGTGTGTGTGTGTGTGTGTGTGTGTGCGTGTTTGAGTGTTTGAGTGAGAGGGAGAGAGGATTGCACACTGAAGTCTTAAAGCAGTGTGTTATTAGGTCCCCTTTCACCTGTACTGACTGTATTTGAATGTTTGTCCCTTTCGGACTCTCAGGCTAACATGAAAACCAGAGTGAAATGGAGGCTATGGATTATTAGCCGTATTCCAGAGTGGTGAGTTTACACGCAGTTGCTGTGGAGAGGCAGGGAGCACTGTATTCCATGCTCTACATGGTAGGTGATAAGTTGCATGTGATATATCCATAAAAGATGCAACCACCTGAGGAACACTCCGGCAATTCTAGGTTGTCCACTCAAATACCGAGTTATGATCCATTACTTTGAGTGTAGAAAAGTAAGTTATTGGTACAGCTTATGTTAATAGACTGTTACAGTTTTCCATTTCTTTTTTTTTTTTACTTTGTTCTCATTTTAATGATGAATATTAAGTTATAAAGCTGTTTGGTATTGCTAATGAAGTATCTGTCTAGCCTATGTTTTCTGACTTCTAACATTGGCTGTGAGGGCTTGGCTTGATATAGCTAATGTAGCTATATCAAGTATGTATGTTCATCAACAGAATAATCACTCTTCCTTCATGAGCTGAGTGGTCATGGCAATTGTGATTCTGAGTGTTGTATTCGCACGTTGGGAACTGTAGTTCAATGAAAAAGCTGTTGAGTTTCTCCAGGGCAGCACACAGATACCACGTAGGTCAGCTGAATCGGAAAGAATTTCTCATGCCCTGTTTCCTCCAGAGTGATACCATTAGTAGATGATGGGGTAGGGTTTGAATGCCAGATGCCTCTTGTTTTCCATTTGCGGTGCTGGGCGAACCCTGTTCT
The DNA here is from genome assembly GCF_013368585.1 of Megalops cyprinoides. Lineage (NCBI taxonomy): Eukaryota > Metazoa > Chordata > Actinopteri > Elopiformes > Megalopidae > Megalops > Megalops cyprinoides. The sequence goes on from NC_050583.1 coordinate 55,115,114, forward strand.
TGTTGGGGGGGTGTGGGCAGGGGTGCAGGTAACGCTGTGAGGAAGGAGCTGCAGGAAGCTCCTGAGAGAAAGGAACAAAGGCCCACATTTCCCTGACCTGCCGATGAGTGATCCCTCACAGAGCACCGCCGAAACGCTCTCCAGGGACAGGAAGGGGAATGTGGATGGCGGGGTCCCCACTCTCTCTCTCTCCCTCTCCCCTGAATCCCCATCCTCTTCAGCTCCCCTTTACCTCGCTCTGAAGGCATACCGCTCTTTCTGCCCAACATGAGCTAACATCACGAACCAACATGAGGTTGATGCAGGATCATTCCTGGATTCAAACCTGGGTTCAGATCACTTAGTAGTTATTTGTTGTGAATGAGTGGACATTTGGACAACACACATTTTAAGTTTTTTTTTCAGGTCAAAGCCAGTTTTTTCTCCTAAACCTCATGGCCAAACTACACACAGGCTACCAGTAGCATTTCATCTCCCTGATCTGATGTGCTTTGCCGGTGTCAATCGCTCTGCATTCTAATGGGGCTATGCTCTATGCTCAGGGCAGCCTGTTGATTATTGACTGTAAGTTTGACTGCAGTTGGCATCAAAAATGCCTATGCAAATTCTGCTTGGATCAACTTGTTAGAAACCAGTCACTTCACGTCAGAGAGTGTTCAACTGCTTCTGCTACCAAATAATACTCTCCATTGCAAAGGCTAGCAAAGCATTGTGAGTGCCCCTGTGTGACATACACATTGAGCTTTTGTCTCTTAACTAATTGAAATTCTCTGAAGAATATCAATATATTGATATTCTTTGCATCGCTTTGATTGACCAATGCCAGCATGTTTGTATCACATAAATCATAGTTTTTCAGGGAGATAAACAGTAATAGGTTATAAGTGCGATATCATCAGAGAGTATGCACGTGGGTGCAGTGTGTGTGCGTCTCCGGTTCAGCACATGGCACTTGAGGACTTTGCCATTGTTTAAAAGCGCGTATCTTGCCTATAAATAAACGGTGCTATTTTTGTGAATCTGTTAATTCCCACCTCTACACCTAAGGTACTGTTGCTGGCTAGCTGTGTCCTTCTGCAAGGGTGTTTGCGTTTGTGTACATTTGAATGAGTGTGCACAGTTACAGAGACTATTGTGAATCGTGTACTTTCATAGCTTAGACATGAGACTAATACTTTAACTGAATGAAAATAATTTATAAGTCATGTTATTTGGCATACAGCTGGGATTGAAGACTTTTGTAATCTTGTAATACTTTTGCAATCTCATGATGACAAGTACTCTTCTGTTTATTTCTCAAAGGTGTTGGTGTCTGCAAGTTGCTCTGGTTAAGGGCATCTGCTAAATGAATGTAATGGAATGTAATGTGTTGCCAAAACAAAAAAAGAAAAATTGCTGGAAAAAACGGATCTCCTGACAGATGTTTTTTTTGATGTGTAGAAACTGTGCTGAAATGAAAGTGCTGCTCAGTCTGTTGTTTCTGTGCTCGGTGCAGCTCTAATGTGTGTGTTTGTGTTTTGTGCCCTTCAGGTCCGTGTACGATGACCAGCCCAACGCGCACAAGAGGTTCATGGAGAAGCTCGACGCCCGGATACGGAACCACGACAGAGAGATCGAGAAGATGTGCAACTTCCACCACCAGGGCTTCGTGGACGCCATCACAGAGCTGCTGAAAGTCCGAGCGGACGCCGAGAAGCTGATGGTAAGAGGCGAGGCGACGGCGAGGCGACAGCGGCATCACCGCCGTCCCGGGGCCGATATTATATACACTAGGGTCCAAAATTATTGGGACACCTGGGCATTTTGTGGTTAAGTGTGGATGTGTCCATGTAGCTATTAGTTTTATCACTGGAACCTAATTTACGGTGTGGCGAAAACAGTTACATGTTTTGGCAACGATTAACATTTTCAAAACATCTCTTTATGTGGTTGGCACATGATTGCCTGATGACTACCCTTATTTCCAACATTTTAATAATACGTATGACATTAATTCTGCTAAACAAACTGATAATTCCATGACATTAACTTTAAAAGGTACCTACATACTTATTGAGTGTAGACAAGTGAACAAAAATGACCATCACTTCAATTAGGCCTGATTGAACGTTGCCCTGCCCCCTAATTGAGCACTCATACTGAAGCCTATATAAACCTAACAAGGTTGGAATATGGTCACAGAAGATGAAGCTGAAATTGACATTGACGTAAATGTGACTTTCCCAATGTCTGATGGAATATGCAGCAAAAAATATTGTGGCTTTTCAGAAAAAAAAAGTGAGTGTCCCAATAATTTTGGACCCCAGTGTATATTACAGGCATTTAGCAGACTAGCAGATTTTCCAGAGCAATTTACATAGGTGACAATTTTTATTTGTTGCCCATTTACACAGCCGGATATTTACTGAGGCAATTCTGGGTTAAGTACCTTGCCCATGGGTACAGCAGCAACACCCCAGCGGGGAATCGAACTGGCAGCCTTTCGGTTACGAGTCCTGGTCCTTATTGCTTTGCTGCACTGCTGCCCCTTGATACCTCTGATACCTCTCAATGCCTTGCTGTATGTGGCAGTTCCTTTGTGGAAGCGCAGGGTATGCTTTGTGGAAGCGCAGGGTATGCTTTGTGGAAGCGCAGGGTTTGCTTTGTGGAAGCGCAGGGTATGCTTTGTGGAAGCGCAGGGTATGCTTTGTGGAAGCGCAGGGTTTGCTTTGTGGAAGCGCAGGGTTTGCTTTGTGGAAGCGCAGGGTATGCTTTGTGGAAGCGCAGGGTTTGCTTTGTGGAAGCGCAGGGTTTGCTTTGTGGAAGCGCAGGGTATGCTTTGTGGAAGCGCAGGGTTTGCTTTGTGGAAGCGCAGGGTTTGCTTTGTGGAAGCGCAGGGTATGCTTTGTGGAAGCGCAGGGTATGCTTTGCCTCCGCCGGCCGTCAGGGGAATGGCGTAACGGGCCACAGAAGGGACAGGGTGCACACGGAGAGGTCAGCGTCGCTCCTCCTGACCCTCTCCCCTTCCAACGGCAGCTGCGGCTCCTCAGAGCTCGGCAGCGCTCAGCACACCTCTCACGCCAGGGTTAGGAAGGGAGCGCCGTGTGCCTCTGTCCTCAGGCTAGCTCCTTAATCCCCCAAACCTCCCCCCACACCCACACACACACACACACACAATTAATACCCTGAGCAAAGAAGACCCTCTCCATAAGCGCTATCACACTGCCCCCCCCTCGACTCCCCCCGGGTGACCTGGCACACAAGGACAGGGCCCACTGAGCCACTCTGCGGATTAGCATTTCTATTGCCGCGAGTCAAGGAGGCTCACGCAGACCCGCAGCGGGTGGCTGCAGGCAGAGTCAAGCTCAGAGTGTTGTACTTTTACAAATGCACCATCATTAAGAACTAAAAACATTCTCCCCCTTTCTCCCCCCTTCCTGCTTTACTACTATGGCACATTTTTGCTTTTTTTGTGCCGCGCTATTCTGCGCGCTGCACATCACTTAGGGAGTTTGCAATGAGATTTACTGTTTAGGTTATGCTTTATTGTGCTTGTAAATGTAAATGTAGATTATACATTAAATACATAATCGCTTTTCTCTCTAAATCTTGTTGGAAAAAAAAGCTTATTAATTTTGTTCTTTGCAAGCATTTCAGCAAGAAAAAAAAAAATTCTGTAAATTTAATTTGGGGGGGTTGGGTGGGGGGTGTTACTCAAGTTACAGAGATTAGCATGCAGTCTTAGGCCAATTCTCTTTAGCTCTCTTTACACTTGTGAGAGTAAAATATGTGCACCAAATGGCGCGGTCTTAGTTCACCCAAGGTTGCAATTAGACACGCATTATATAAAGGATATTCAGATAACAAGGGAGCAGATATGGCATCAATGAGGTCACTGGGCATCTTTGTCTGAAAATTAATGAGGTTTTTTAATAAACCCAAAATGTGCTTCCTTATTATGGTGACCTAATGAGTCACTTAATATGTGGGAAAGTCCGAGGTCGTTCTGTCCCTGCACCTGCGGCACTAAACCGGCGCTGTGTTTTTGCGGAGGGGTCCACATTTGATGTTAATCAACCGCCCAGTGTTTGTATTCAGCGAAAAATGAATGTTTAATTACCAGAAAATGCAATCCGCGGTTCGCCCCAGACAAAGAATGGCACATAGAGCTCATTGAGGTTATCAAGAAGGGACCAGTGGTCAATTGGGTCATTGATTTGGATTGTTTGACAGACCCAGAGGAACAAGCAAAGTTCAAAAATCCAAAGTAAAATTGAGAAGTTTGTCACAGAATCTGTCAGAAAGAGCTGTCAGAAGCGATTACCGGCGAATAAAAGCGCTCCGCCATCAAAAGTTCAGGCTCCCGCTGCAGATTTAATTTGAATTTGCATCCCTTTGTTCCTGACTCCTCATGAAGCCTGATCTGATTACAAGGGTGAGCAGTTACAACAGGGAATTGTGTGCTTATTTGTCTAACAAAAGTGATATTATTCTTTAAGGGCCAAGTTACCGATACCAATCGAAGACTGCAGGACGCCGGGAAAGAGGTAAGGGGCCAGCACGCCTTTTGTCCGCATGTCTGCCGTGGAAAAATAAAGAAACGCAAAACGTAAAGATTGTTGGGGAAGGCACGGGGAGCATGCTGGCGTTAATTGCGAGGGTTTGCACTCTTCGACCTTCCTTATGTAAGGTGACAGCCCAAACGGAGGAGGTCATCCGCTGCAGAATCCAGCAGAGGAACATGGCCACCACTGTGGAGAAACTGCAGCTGTGTATCCCTGGTGAGGCCAGCCCACGCATGCATGCGTATACACAAAGGCACATCCATATGCACACGGATATATTTATACAGAAACATACATATACATGCATGCATGTATGTATATACAGAAGGGCGCACACAAAGACATCCGCATGCATGTATATATATTTATACAGAAACGCACACACACACGCACGTACATACGCATATACGCATGTACAGAAATATATGCACATACATACGCACGTAAAAACATACATACACATACTTATACACATGTGCACGTATGTGTACGTATATACATATATGTACAAAGTGTACAAATACACACACACACACATACATAGCCATTTCTTCACACATACATTACCCATGCACACACAGGAATGCGTATTCCTGAGACTCACTCGCATGCCACGCACTCCAGCACAGGTGCATCACACACAGAAATGAAGTCAGATCAAACGCACACATGCACACAGTCACATACACACACACACACATGAGGGTCAGAGAGGGAGAGAGAGGCAGACACACACACACACTCGGTCATCACGCGCATTCAAAAACTGACTCACACAAACTGAAACACGTGGATTACACACGTACCACACACGAAAAAACAGGTGAAAATAACACACATCACACATCAAACACATACACACACACACACACACATCATACAGATTTTTTGATGAGACTTATTGTGCAAAAATCCATCAGTTAATGCTGGTAAAGACCTGAAGAATCAGTCCTGAGCATCTGGAGTGGACACACAGTCAGGCTACACATGACCGCTGTTTCTGAAACATTTCAGATGTTTCCATCTGTCTCACCAGTATGGGACGATTTGTCACTGAAGCATGCATACTGTAAGACTTCAGCAGGGCGCGTTTGGCTGAGCAAGTCAAACAAGTCCCTCATTAACAGAGCACAACACTAACATTCTGTAATATCTTGATAAAAAGATGAAAGATATTTCTAGTTGAGTCTCACAGCCTTAATCATGCTGCGCTACCTATTTTAGGAAAATATTGTCAGAGAGGAAATGCTACTATAGAGATTGTTATCAGTAGAATGCGTGTATGATGTGGCCTAAGCAGGAATCGGTGAGTCATGTGTGCACCATGCTGTTGTATTTCATTCTGTTTTCTCCGCAGTTCTTGAAATGTACAGCAAATTGAAAGAGCAGCTGGACTCTAAAAGGTATATACAAATTTATGTGTGTTTATGTTTTAAAATATGTCTGATTTAAGGAAGTATATTTCTGTATGGGATTTGAGAAATTACATTACATTATTTTTGTTTAGCAGATGCTGTTATCCAGAGTGAATTATATAGGTGACAGTTGTTGCATGTCCATTTATGCATCTGAATATTTACTGAGGCAATTCTGGGGTAAGTGCCTTGCCCAAGGGTACAGCAGCAGTGCCCCAGCAAGGAATTGAACGAGCAACCTTTCAGTTATGAGCCCTGCTCATTACCACTATGTTACACTGCTGCCCTTCAACATGCAGTGTCCTTCAACGTGCAACGTTTCAGTCCAGGTTACCACACTTCATTACATAATTGAATTAAATAACCATGTTTGGTTCTTTAAACAGCAATATTTAAAAATTTCATCTGTCTCCTAACTAACCATGTAGTTCATCAAAAGGCATAATTGCATTGCTGTACAATAAAATAAAGGTTGCATCAATTAATATGGGCATTTCACTGTTTTTTGTTTTTTCTTCTTCTTGAAGTGACATGTAAACACATTCGCAGAATGAAATGTAAATTATTTCATAATCCTGAACAGCAGGGGGGAGATGCTTCCCCTCATGAAAGTCTATTCTGAACCTGAAATTAATGGCCCTTCCTTGTTCATTAATGTCTCCTTAATCAATCATAGCACATTATAAATGAGTTTACTGTTCAGACGCAAGACAATTGACCTTGTGTGTGCCCTTCCTCACAGCAGTGCCCCACACCAGAGAGCTGTCACAGGCCTCATCCAAATTGAGGCAATTAGCGCAGTGCGTTTCTCCATTAATCTGTGTGTCTCCTCTGTGCACTAATGACTGAGTGGGGGACATGGCTTTAATCAGCCCTGCACTGTTTCAGAGTTCACATGTACCACTCGTTGAGAAGAGCTCAGCGACTCAAAATGCTGGTCTTTTTAATGCCGTATGTGTATCATATATGTGTAAATCATAGATAGCTTCCATGAAGACACACTTGTGAAAGTGATATTGCAAAGTATAATTTTCTTGAACTGGCATTTGAAAAATTAAGTCAAACTTGTTGTACTTCATATCCTCACATACCCTGCCCATTCTTGATTTGCACAAACCTTTCTGTGTGGTCCACTTGTATGAGTGCTTTCTTGCTGCAGCTTTTCTGGGTTTTGGTCCAATTGCAATGTCTTACTCTGGTTGTGACTATCATTCTGACCAGAGAGCACTGCTACATCACTGCTGCTCTGATGCTCTTATGGTACTGATATGGTTCTGAGACAAAGCATGGCTTACTGTAGACACCCTGCCATGAAAGAATCATTCTTGCAGCAGTCTAGGGATATTTGTAAAAGCAGATGGTGTCCCAGGATCAGAGTACCGGTACCTGAAGAGTCTGACCGTTGGAGAAATGATCAGATTAGACCCTGCTCTTACTTAAAGGAAAGTGGCCGACTCTGGAGTGAGCCTGGTCCAGAGGAACCGAGGCTGCTGTGCTGTTTTATGATTTTGGCTGTCTGAACAACATAACTTCTGGACCCTGCTCAATGTTCTATTTGCTTATCTGTTATTTTCCCCAAAATGGCTAGAATTTGGACCAGGACTGGGGTAGTCAAGTTAATTTCCTAAATTAACTTGTCAGTTATATCCCAGTGCAAACAATTGCTGCTTTGTCTGACTGTACATTAGTGGAATATGGGCAGTCAGACTTTTTGACCAGTTTCAATGCCAGTTAATAGAATACAGATTCCAGTTTGTATGCTGTTGCCTTGGAACCGTACAGTTCAGATCCCTGTGAAAATGAAAAAGGGATTTGTCCCTGACCTTGATTTCTCCAACATAGAGGATATTGTTTTGAATAAAAGAAACCGTACCCATTTTACATAAACCTTCTTAAAGCAAGGCTCATGTCCTGTGCATGAAGGAGGTCACAGCCCATTGAGGTCCTCTTGTAATTCCTAAAAGCTTAATGCGTGCTCCAAAGCAACTGGTGCATCAGACTCAGAGCTGTTATGTTTGTAATAATATACGAACTTCAAAAAAGCATTTAATTATGCTTCTGAATTCCTGTTTGTTAACAGCGGTTATTGGCAGAAGATTTTTTTCATTGGTGTAATCCAATTAGATGGCGTTTCAAAAGTGAAAGAAAGCGTATTGAGTACAGCATAAATGACATGCAGAAAATACGTGCTTAAAGTCCTGACCTGTGTTTAACCTTCAGAATCAAAAGGCTGCACATTTAACCAGAGCACGCATTAAAAGGGCAAAGTCTTGTGCAGATAGATATAATTAGGACCGTTCCTTTGAGTGGATTTGGTGCTGGATTACAGTAAGGCTGATCACAGAACGAGAATCCCAACCTGTCAGATGACCTAACCTTGCGCAGATAAAACTCATCCCAGTCTTTGGGAGTAAAAACCTGTGTATAGGATTCTGACACTGTGATGAACCTGTTCCATATTGAGGATTCATCCTGGGCTTTGCACGGACTGATAAGGGCATAGCTGGGCAGTGGGACCGTGCTGGGCCGGTATTACTCAAGTAAAGCAGGGACTAGGAAACATTCCACATCCTCAGGTCATGAAAGGGTCTTTCAATCGCTGTGGGATTGGATCCTCTGCTTTTACAAAGATAAATCTGGGGGGGGGTTAAGGTGTGTTGTCTTGTCAAAGACAGTTCTGAGGCGCTTGAAATCTCTGACCTAGAGAAGATGTTCCTGTAAGACTGTTCCTCGGTGCTGGTGTCTCATACTAACGGCCCAAGAGGCATGTGGAAGAAACTGAAAGGCACGCTCCTTCCTCCTACATGCAGATTCGCTGATGTGGTTTGTGTTTAACCGCGAAAGACATCTGTGACCAGAAGACTGCTGTTTTCAGCAGCGTAGCGTCGAAAGTCATGTGAGCTCTGATTTCAGAACTAATATGGCCTGACTCTCAGGAAAGGTTGCTTTCTGAAACAGGGCTTTCAGTTGCTGATTTCGTATGAGTTGTGAGCGAGGATCGAACTCTTTGTGTTAATTCATTTACGGCATGGTGCTTAGAGTATGACACAGCGTTTTAAATCTGATTTTGGAGGGTGTGCTGTCACTGATCTGTGGACCAAGTAGGGTAAGACGTCACACCTGTATATCTTCTGTGGGTCATAGATGTATCTAGAAATGTGTGCAGCATTTTTATCACATATAACTTAAAATTTTATTTTGGAGTCAGTGAAAACTCATAAGGAGGTGTATAGCACCCTTTTGTGAAACTGGTCATAGATGCAGTAGATTTAGTTTTGTTTGTTATATTGTCTCTGATGCGTGGCCACAGACTCCCCTTCTGTTATGGTAAATCATTGTCATAAATCGAGTAACAAGTGCTGGAGCACTCATTTCAACGGCCTTTTTTCACTCCTTTGTCCAGCTTTACTGCCGCTGTCATAAAGCATAGGTCTCTCTGAATTGATGGCTCGTTGTCACCATGAGCTTGTCTCTTCCGTTGCAGATACTATGCTGCCTTGAAAACAATGGAGCAGCTTGAAAACACTTATATTCCCCGTGTGAGCCAGTACCGCTTCTGCCAGATCATGGCAGAGACTCTTCCCAAACTGCGGGAGGAGATCAAGGAGATCTCCATGTCGGACCTGAAGGACTTCCTGGAGAGCATCCGGAAGCACTCCGACAAGATCGGCGAAACGGCCATGAAACAGGTGAGGGGGCACAGTGTGGTCATCATGTTCCACGTGAACAAATGCAGATACACTTCCTTATGGAGCTGGCTGGCTGGCTGGCTAGTGGGGCCCATGGGCCTGGCATAGCCATCTGTACTTCAGGAGGGCAGCTAGGTAGCTTGGCATATTGGTTCCTATAAAACTGTGTATTCTAAAAAGGACACAGCTTGGCCTTGTCCATTGGAAAAACCAGGGTTTTGGAACATTTTGTTGATTTAGGAACTTAGGTGCAAAGGAAAAACCAGCAGACCTCTAGGCCTCAATGAACTTGCCATTATCACCGTAGGGTTAAGGCGCAAACAGTTCTGCTCTTCTCAAATAAACTGTTTCATTGTGATGAATATACCTTTGCACACAAACATAGTATCACGTCAGCCCTCTCATGCAGGCATTAAAATATTAGAAAGGAGTCATCAATCTTTTGTATATTACTTGTATATCCATTTCTTGTTGATTGTATATTACCTATTTTGTAAAAACCATTTTCTAAGGAAGGAGTTTTAATCTTGGGTGTTAAATGAAGCTAATGAAATGAATGTGTTCGTTTCATCCATCCACACCGCTCTGTTCAGAGCTGCCTTTGGAGGGCGTAGTGTGGAAGGGCTAAAGTTAACAGAAACAATCAACTATGTATCGTGAGAGGTGATAGATTCCGAATAAACCTCCAGATGTTCTCAGAGGTCTGAAGAATGCAGTGGTGGGAGAAAAACTGAGACCTTCAAAGATTGGTTCTGAAAGTCACACAAATTACGGATATAGAAGTGTACACATACAAACAACACCATGCACGAGATGGTGAAGGCAGCTTTGCCTATTTCAGTGTGAATGACACCACACCAGCAATATGCTGGCATTCCGGCTTTATCCGCCTGTAGTGTGAAAGGGATGATTGAGGGTGAAGCTGGCAGGCTGTGCCCAGTGCTGCGTCAATGCTGAACGGGGCTTTTCACGGCAGGCACAGCAGCACAGGACCTTTAACAGCGCCCTCCAGAGGCAGGCCGGCACGGGGTACGCCAAGCCCGTGTACACGCTCAACGGCCGCACGCCCGCCCACTACAACGGCATGGCCTCGGAGGAGGGAGGCGAAGAAGAGGACGAAACGGACGAAGAGGTACGTCCGCCTCACCTTCACCCCTAACAGACGCGTAGTCCTCTGTGAGATCTTGCATTTCTCACCATTTACTAAGGTTTCCTTAGTGAACACTGGACTCATCTAAGGCTGTTTTCAATCTTTCTGAATGTTGAATTCATTTAATGTCCCTTACAAAGGTATTTGCCTAAATGCAGAATCCTTAGAGACTCTTCCCAGGTGCAGCCATTGCCACCTTTCAAAAACAGTCATTTTGTTCTTTTTTTAATTAAGGTATCATGCCTGTCCTTATGCCTGTGTGTAATATTCTTTGCAATGATTTTTATGTGCAGGTTTTAACAGCTCAAGACCTGGTTGATTTCTCTCCTGTGTACCGATGTCTTCACATCTACACTGTTTTGGTGAGTGTGTTTTTCCACTTAATAAAACACTCTGCGTTTGACCTCCAAGCCACCAGCCAAGTTCCTGCTTTCACTTCTTCCATCTGTTTGAGGGTTTGTTGGTTTGCCCTTGTGTGTCTGTGTGTGTGTGTGTGCGTGCGTGTCTGTGTCTGTGTGTTGGTACGCGTATATTGCACAACTGATATCATTTACCGCAAACCATGGTATGCTTCTCAGGCAAGGTCAGTCAAAATTCATATTAATTTCTAGTAGAACGCCTGTCAGAATCTTTCAGATTGCTCCCTTGTTAGTCACTGGCACATGCAATGTAATACTTAAGTGCATATTTGCCCTAACATGTACATATCGTCTATAAAATATTACAACAGCATGAAATTTGGTTTGCAAAACCCACTGGTGTTTCCAACCACTGACACTTGGTCTGTGGATTGAGGAAAAGACTGAAGTATTGCAGAGTTCAGAAGACAAAATACATTTGCATTAAATTTAGAGTGACATGTTTCTTTCCTTCACTTTCCCACTCCATATCAAAAAATGATGATCAATATGAATGATTCTTTTGCCACATAATAATGTAATATATTGATAGCTATCGATAGCTTTGTTACCCGTATTCAGAGCACAAATCTCTGTTTTGAGCACCATTTTCCAGATTCTTGCTGTTGAACAGTGGCACTGTTACATGTAGAAAAAAATACATCTTCACCCAGCCTTAAGAGCCGTGGTCCTTTGGAATTGTGAGTCCAGAAGAGGTCTTTTGGCTTGACGTCCCTCGAATAATTCACTGTGCTTCGACCTCATGTGCTTTGTTAATCATATAAAACCGTAACTATTTAAGTTTGATGATTATAGCCCCACGTATACTGTACTGTAATGTGTTTCAGTTCCCTTTGAATAACTGCCCCTTAACGGGCTTGGAATCTGAGAGCACTCAAAATGCCCTTGTTCCTTCTTTGTCATGCCAGGGTCTGCATTTTCTGCTCTTGACTTTGTAAATCCCCTTGACTCTTGAGGTCTTGAATCCCCTGGTTAAAGTGTATATGCTCTAAGGTCTTGTGTTAGATGCTTCACACATTCAAGTAGTTCATGTAAGGTCATTGGGCTATAAAAGTACAGGATTTCCACTGTTTTGATAGGCATAGCATCGGCATTATTTCCGTGTAAAACTGAATTAAAACAATTGGGTGGATGGAGATCGGGATTGCGATGGCAAAGCCCAGTTATCTAGCGAGAATTAATCCTGTGTTCCTAAAGGCCGCGAAACACTTCAGCGTTCTAATAAGTTTGACCGAGCCGTAACCCCCCGCCGTAAAAACAAAACATGAAAAAAAAGGAGGGGGGGAAAACTGCCAAGCCGCCCGCATTCATCTTGTGCACGGACTGCGCCGCGCTCACTGGGCCGAGAGCGAGTCAGCGGCGAGCGGTTTCCCCTGAATGGCTCCCTTAATGAGAGCGCAGGCGGTGGCCTCGCGCGCACACACACACACACACAGACCGCGGGGCGGAAAGGGAGAGCCGGGTCCTCCGCCGGGCCCTCCCGTCTCGCTGACCCTCACGAGGGGCCCCGACTGTCACGTCTCCACCCCGGCGCACAATAATCGGCCGCCAGCGCTAGCACGAGCAGCTGGGCTCCAAAAACGTGCCTCTGTTTTTCCCTTCGCTGTGCTTGTCTGCTGTCGGTCACAAGAGCTGTACCCTCATGATGTCTTTGATTTTTTTTTTTGTTTTTTTTTTTTATTTGAAACAACTCCAAATTGCAGAACTTGTTTTGTTCTTAAGATGTTCATTATCTTACAGTTTAGTGGATGTCTAAAAGGAGTGCACAGAACCAGCACAGGGTGTGGAGGGCTCTCGGTTTCCTTCTTTCAAACATTACACTCGCTCTTGTCTCGTAGGAGCGCGACAAGTCAGTATTTTTGTAACGATTTCAGTATGAGGCCTCAGACCATATTCAGGTGTCCGTCTTTGAGCAGTTAATATATAAATATGCATTTATGGTGATGTTGTTATTTCCTTGACTGTTCTTTCCACCCCCGGTCCCCACTGTGGAGAGGCATAGTTAAATCCATAGACGGGCAGAGAGACACAGTGGCTTGCAGTCTGGGGTTTTCATGAGACATCAGTCACAGTTCTGTTTTTTTACAGAACCATAAACCAATATAAGATGAGTTCATTGTAATGCTAATGAGAGAAGGGATCTCTGGTGTGGATTCCATTTTTATTAAAGCTGAAGAAGAATGCATACATTTCTGAAATTGCTGTTGAATTGCACTTCAAGCAGTGTTTGAGTAACTGATGAATTTTCCTTGAAAGACGCACCACCCCCTTTCTTTGTGAGATTTAGGATGGTTTTGTATGTGTTGTTGCCCTGACGACCCCTGATGACACTTTTTGAGATTATCAGCGGGATTGTTTGACCACGGAGATGACTGCTGTTCTCTTTGAGATCCTTTATTCAGTAGAAGGATGCTTGGAGGGGGAAAAACCTGGTGAAAGCTATCAAACTCCGCACTTCACCGCAGTGCTGTCCCCTTTATAAGTTCTAGGCCGATGTCTTATTTCTCCCCACCTTGAAGCAAAGTTAGAGCAAAAAAAAGCCTTTCTCTATTCATTTTGATTAAATGTGTTGTAATCAGTGGAGCATGACGCAAGTTTAATTACAGGGGCTTGTGGGGCATGCTTCAAATAGTGGGTTCCTGTTGCCTCCGGGCACTGTTGTTCTTGGATCTGCCCACGATTCATTCTAGCTGAACTTTTATCACTGTGTCTCTACATGAACATTTGAGCGCGGTATCGCACACAGAGTGTCACTTTTCCATCGCTCGCTCTCCGCTCTCGCTGCGTTGATTGCTGGAGATTAATGCCTCTTAAGGGGAACGTCCAACATCTGTCAAAAACATCACCGCGGCGGCGAAGCCTCGAAGTTTCCCAAAGGTTTTTTTTTTTTTTTTTTTGAGCATTGCGTGATGGCTCGAGTGTGTTTGAATGGAGGGGGTTTTACGTTTCAGACACGTTTGACAGATGCCAACTTCTGACCTTTTCCCCAAAGCGCACGGCTACCTCTCGTCTCTCTGCTGCTAGAGAAAAAGTCCTGCAGCTGAACAGGCTCCTTTCCAAGGCAAACAATGCCACAGACATTTCTGCCTCAGATTCAATAAACAGAATTGCACTGCTATAGAACAGAAAAAAATGGAGGACAGGTTTTGCTCAATTTTAGTGTACCTATTGGTGTAGCATTAAAGAGACCATCAAGAGGCTTGCAAATGCAAATTCTCTTGAGTTGAACTCCCTCAAATGTCTACAGTTCAGAATGAAAATAAGAGTCGCATTCTCACCATCTGTAGCACTGAGATGTAGCAGTAGTATGTGCTTTGTTGTTTTCGCCCAATGGATGTCAGTGTATTCTTCTCACAGACCCATAATTCCTTGTTTTCTTGTGGTTGCAGGGTGACAGAGAAACCTTTGAAAACTACTACAGGAAGCAGCGGAAGAAACAGGCGAGGCTAGTGCTGCAGCCCCAGTCCAACATGGTGAGTGAGGACCGCGTCCGGCCTTCCCTCTTGCTTGTGCTCTGTGCGTTCCGCCATGCTTACGTGCGCGTGTTTGCTTTTCCAGCACGAGACTGTGGAAGGATACAGGAAGTACTTCAATCAGATTGTGGGGTAACGTATATTATATATATTGCTTTGCTTTTGTTTACTCAGTATCCAGGGCAAACTGTGGAGGTTAGGATTCACACCTTAATGTAGCCCATTTATCTGGAGCAGTAGAGGTGAAGAGTGTCCTCTTACCCACCGATCCAGAGTCATCTGTGAGAGAATATACCCACTGCTGTCTGCCGCTGCAGTCATATGAAAATATCACTCTCACAGAACCCAGATGTGTTTGTTCACACACCTGACCTGGCAGGAATGCACTAGATGGGGAGAAAGCAGAGAGTCCTGACCTCTGGCATGCGTCAACTGCAGGTTTTTCGTGGTAGAGGATCACATTTTGCACGCGACGCAGGGGCTGGTGACCAGGGCCTTCACCGACGAGCTGTGGAACATGGCCCTGTCCAAGATCATCGCCGTGCTGCGCACACACTCGGTGAGGACTCACTCTCCCTTACACACACACACACACACACACACACACACACTCCCACACACAGAGTTTCAGTTTCAGTCTGGGGAGGAAGGGGCCAGCGGTGTTCCTCGAGTGGCTTTTTTTTTTTTTTAGCATGAGAGTGACACCTCACTGGCCCGGGCCGTGTCTCTTTGTCATTAAGAAGGAGGGCAGCGGTGGGAGCGGCCGGGGCCCTTTTGTTTGTGCCGGGAGATCTCAGGCTGTGAGCCACAGCGGTGAGGTATTTGCATAATCCTCCGGTGATTTACAACTGACTGGGCCTTGCAAACACGCTCTTAGTCCAGCAGTTTAGAATATTCACAGTTAATCTGCTGTTGTTGTTGCAATCTGTCCTCATTAGGCTCAACTGACCTCTTCATTAGATCAGATTGAATGGTTCGGGCGCTGAAAGGGCCTACCAGGAAATGGTTCCAATTATCATTCCGAATGCCTTGTTTTCAAAATAAACTCCCCCAAAATAAAGGAGGAAAAAAAGACTTTGCTTTACCCTCTCTTCCCCCATTTAAACCGTACTTTCAGGGTAGGGTTGCGTGATTTCTTTTCCTAGAAGGGGACGGGGTGTTCTAGGATGACCGGTTCTAAAGAGTGCAGTTCTCGACACACTGAGCCGAGTAAAAGGTATTCTGAACTGCACCGTTATGGAGTTTATGGAGTTCGTAGAGTTCAGAAAAAAAACTTTGGGGGGGATTTCTTGCATCATAATTTGGGATCACACATACTTTTCCACATGGCCACAGTCCTGTCCTGTCCACGTACGCGGAGGCCGTTTGACACCGCGTCTCCCCCCCTGATGAATGGGCCCCTAGTCCTTTGCTGGTCGTCTTTGTGTGGTAAATCCATAAACAGCGGGGAGTGACCTGCGCCCTGGGCTGCTGCTCCGTGTCAGCGCCCGCCTCCCTGCTCATTGAGCTGGGGTGATTTACACCGGCCCCACAGACCGCCCCGGCTGACAGGTAGGGGAGGGCCCGGGAGGCGGCGGCCCGGGCAGCCACGCAGGTTCCAGAGGGCTGTAAATCAACCCCAAAACAAACTCGCCGAGAGAAAGGGGGGGGGGGGGCTGCTCTCGGTGGTCAAAGCGTAAAATTTTTGCAAAGGTAAGGATCGCCTTTTCTGTCTACGTTGATACGTAGACTTGCCAAGCCAAGAAGGGTTCCTGTGTTGGTCGAAGCACATACTCTGCAAGCAAAGAGGACCTTTTCAGATGGTCTAAAAGCCCCCTCTCCCCCCAAAGACATGTTGTTTTACGCAGAGTAGTGCGGATAAGCAGATATGAAAGCTGCATTTAATTTGAGGGTGGCCTGATGCCTGTGTGAGTGTTGCGATACAAGCGGCACCATTAAAGGAGCGTGGGTTAAGGATTTTTTGTGAATCCGCTTGTCACGCCATTGTTCGGTTGTTGTTTAGCAAATGGGGCCCTTTCAGCGGGCAGCGAGCTCGGAGGTGATGATGGCCACGGTGTTTATGTAGGAGGTGGGGTATCTGTCCGGAGTCCAATCTTCGCGTGGAGACTCTCACCGAGCTCCTCTAAGCCTGTCTGTCATCACGTCCAGGCCTGGGTCACCACCACCCCCCTTCCCCCCTTTAACCTCCCAGCAAGACCCCCAAGATCTCATTTGAATGTAGATGTTTTTAGAAACTGTCTATTGTTAAACCTAATTGTGTCTTAAAAACTGTGACTTCACTTTTTTTTAATTATGCATTGTTAATTTTGGCAGGCTAATAATTTGCAGGTTTGTTTTACTTGACATGACATGGTTTGTTTGAAGTATTTCTGTGCTGGAATTTGATTACCTCTTGTTTTTTTATCGTCAGTCATACTGCAATGATCCTGACCTGGTCTTAGAGCTGAAGAATTTGATTGTCATATTTGCGGACACTCTACAGGTGGGTGCTGCAGTTTTGTTGCTTTTCTGTCTCTGTTGTTTGCCAGAGTCAGAGCTGTCCCATCCCAACACCGGTAGCTGACCCAGACCCAGCTGGTTCAGTGCAGTACTTGGGTGACACCATGGAAAGGCATGCTGTTGTGTCAGACTGAGGACGGCTGCTGATCCTTTGGCTGCACTTTTCTGAAGGCATTGTCCTCCACAGTGCCAACCATTTCTCAAAACATTTTTCCCCCACCAACTCCAGTCATGGCATGAACGCAGGGACCTGGCACAGGAGCAACTTTCAATAACCCTCAAACTTTAGTTTAGATGAAGTTGGAGGAGATTTTAGGAGATGATTTTGTCTTGTCTTCAGACTGCTGTGAGGCATATGTATGTTACAGGGGTGTTAAAAGCACATGGTCATGTTTTATATATAACCCAGTGTGGTGGGGTCCCTTGGCCTCTTTTCTGCCAGTGTTTTTCAAATTTGGTCTTTGAGAAGCAGAGCAAGATGAATCCTAATACTTACAATACAGTGCTTACAAGTCACTGATAATAATTACAACAAAGACAACAGAGTGGCTGTGCACCTGTGGTGCTTGGCTGCCTGTGTAGCATGACCTCGCAGAGTACATTATTGCCAAAGGTGTGGTTACAGCTGTGAAATATAGCATGTAATACGATAATGACAACAGTGATGCCATGATGGTGTCTTCCTCTTGTTTTTCTGCCCCTGTGCTTTGATGTTCCCCTCTCGATTTGTGATGTCTTAATTAGAATGAAACCCACCGTGCCTTTAGCAGGGCCTTCGCTTGAAGGTTTAGAAAGAGCTGCAGAGCTTCTTTCTCCCCCCACCCCCCTCACCCCAGTGGAGACCACCTCTTGTTCACAGCAGGGTTCATTCGGTGGTTGAGCTCTGACAGCCCGTCGCTGGGGGAGGCTTCAGGGTATCAGCTCTGTGACCTCTGCTACTCACACCGATAGAGAGCTCAGTGTAGCACCATTCCTGGTGCTGCGGTCAAAGAAATACTGCTTTTTACACTTTGGATATTACGTTACAGTACATTGCATACATTTAACAGATGCTCTCATCTAGAGCAACTTCTAAAAAAAAAAGAACAGAAGTGTATTCATGAGCTGAATGAACAACAGTTTCAGACAATGCTCACAGCACTCCCAGACTAGTGAGTGTGAGCATGACACTATTTAAGCCCTGCCACAAGTTAACTTGTGCAACCTGACTAGACAACCTAGATAGCAGAATATCATTGTCAGGTGTATTGTCTTTTTATTTTGATTTTCAAAAATTGTGGGAAGCTATTAAATGATACTTGATTGAACTGTATACGGCATTTGTGTAGATGTTTGAATGTGTCTGTGAGTTCATGCATGGATTATACATGTTTTTTTTAAGGTTATTAATATCTTTCTGATGTACCCTCTATAGGGCTACGGATTCCCTGTGAACAGGCTCTTCGACCTTCTCTTTGAGATAAGGGATCAGTACAATGAAACATTGCTGAAGAAGTGGGCCCTAGTCTTCAGGTCAGTTTGACTACATTTTTTGTTTGGTACCTACAGATAAGGTTTGTAGACCAGAAGGCTTCCCCCTAGTCCCTTGCAATTCATGCTACCTTTCAGAGCTGGGGTTTTGGAGGGGTGGGGCGGGGGTCAGACATCCGCCAGGCCCAGCTGCAAGACCTCTGTGCTCCGGAACAGCCTCAGACACCCCCTATTAGTGGTTTCACACAAGGCCTCTGTCAGCAAAGCACACCAGCAGAGTTTTATTGACCACCAGGCTGTGTTGCTAAGGTTACATGACCCCCCCCAAAAAAAAAAATCCTAGCCAGTTCATACATTAACGCGGAGATCATTGGTGCGGAAGCAGTTCCACAAAGATCGCGGTTGACAGGCAGACGTCTAGCTGAGGCCTCACAGGGGCTCCCTGATTATCGGGGCCAGCTTCAGTGTGACTCATTATGTGGTGCTGGACGCGGGACCTTGGAGTCACGTAGCTGCTCCGCGCCGCCCGCCCCCCCCAATCAGCGCCGACCCCTTAACGAGAGCGCCAGCCCGAACTCGGACAACGCGGGCTCGCGCTGAACTCACGGTGCACTCCCGCCAGCCTCTCTGTCTGCCGCTTTAAATTACAACCTTTTCGCGGTTTGCGCTCGCCGTTGTTTTGACTCCTTAATGTTGAAATTGCCAGCCTGCAGTTTGTTTCTTTTTTTGTTTCCCAGGGCAGCCGTTAATGTCTTTCAGCACTAGGTAATCAGCGAGTGTGAACGGAGGTGCCCCGCTGTTGCGTAACCCCACGGCGTTGCCGACCTGTTTGTGTCTTTGCAGGGAGATATTCGAGCAGGACAACTACAGCCCCATCCCCGTGGAAACCGAGGAAGAGTACAAGTCCGTCATCAGCAGGTTCCCCTTCCACGATGCAGAAATCGAAAAGGTTTGTCCGAATGGCCACCAAGACCAAAAGGCTTACACTGAATCCAACCTCTGGCCCACCCACTTAATGCATATCACATACTACCTGTGTTAATGTCTGTGTCCTCATGGCCTGGCATCCTGAGCTATCGGAGGCTATCACAGCCAGACTGCATCAGGTTTTGGAATGAGGCCATGTCTGTTTTATAGTGGTCAGCTAGTGGCAAATGTCACAGAGTTTGTGAGTAGGGTTGAAACCTTTTTGTGATATTCAGGTCATAGTCTTGAGTGAAAATTGAGAAAAGTTTGTCAGAGAAAGGAAAAATGTTTGGTGCCCAATACGACAAAAATAAAAAAAATTAGGCCATGCAGATTCTTTAAAAAGATCATGAAATTATGTAGGAGAATGTTTCATATCATACATACTAAAAAATTAACTGCATTTGTCAGATTATGTAGCTATATATAGACTTGTGTGTTTTTTTGCCTCAAATTTATGTAATTGGTTGTATTGTTGTGCTTGTCTCTTCTTCAGCAACCATTTCCAAAGAAACTTCCAATGTCACAGTCAGTGCCTCAAATCTACATTCAGGTGAAAGAGTTTATTTATGCCAGCCTTAAATTCTCGGAGTCCCTTCATCGCAGGTAAGCAAGTCTGCACAACTTTTGTTTTCCATCACAAAAAATGTTAATATTGTGAGGTTGTGTATTTGCTGTTAAAAGCATCTCAGACCACAGTCATGACACTTCAAATGAGGACATGGCTCCTTGTGATCCGAATACTCTCGTGGCCTAAGTCACGTCCACAAATATGTTCAGTAAGTTATGGAAATATTCCGATCGTGGAATGCGCAGGATTTCACAATTCCAAAAGGATGTTTCCAAAATACATTCACCTTGGCAGGCTTAATCATTTTCAGCAGAGACGTGTGAGTGCAGAACTTTACACCAGGAGCATTCATACGGTCTTCCCAGCATGCTTATTCTTGTCACAGATTAGATCCTTACAACAATAGATCATTAAATATTCCATTCTTGTCTGGCTAAAATGGGGGACATTTGTTTTGACTACAAATATAGAGTTATATCTGGAAATCTTTGTTTCAGGCATAATATTTCCCAATATATCAGCAACATTGGATAGAAGACAAACCTCTGGAAATAAAACATTGCAAATAAATCTCAGAATGTCATTAGGACAGACTATGCAGAGCAGCATTGTCCCTGGTACTTTTCCAGTTTAGGTTTTGGAACTTTTGCACGTGTCAGTGAGGTTTAGATTCAACAGAAGTCTTTGGATGGTAATCCATCCCTGGGGTCCCCAAAGAATTGTACTCAGTGCCATCTTTCCAGGCACTCCTTCACCTGAACACAGATGTGCTCTGCCTGCCGGACCTGCTGTGTGAGGTGTGGGGGGGAGTGTGCGCTCCGGCTTAGCGCTAGCCTCGCTTTGGGACGGACCGACAAAGCCCCTGCCCCCCCCCGGTCCCGGGTCCCGGGTCCCAGCGTTTATTTCCCCCCTCTGTTTCTATCCCTTCTGCCAATATTTGTTCTCTTTAAGCTCCGCGGCTTTCGCAGCGGCGTTGTGAGGGGGTCTGTGTTGTGCTTGTTTTTTGGCACCCCAAATCCTTTCCCAGGGACGCCAGGCTCCCATGCGTCCATCAGGCTTACCGTCCCGACTCGCGCCCGGCACCGCCGCCGCTGGCCTGCGGACGGTCTGTCCCCCCGACGGCCACCATTGTGTTAACGGACCTCCGCGGTTCCACGGAGATACGATCTGCGTCAACAAGGGGGGGGGGCTTCTCCCGCCGGCCGTGGTGCCGCGGCCCGTGAAACATTCCCACGAGCAGCGGCAGGCGGCCGGTCTGGCCTGCTGTTGATGTTGACGTTCGACTGAGCCGGCCGTGCCCCGTTCCGCCCGCTCCCCCCACCCCCCTCCCGGGCCGCACACAGTTTACGAAGAGCTACGAGCAAGTTCACGGGACGGTTAATCGTGTTTCATGGCCGTTCCTTCGGGTGCGCACACGCTGGGTGACACTGGGCCTTGTTAACTGCTCAGCATCATTGTGCTGCCCTTCTGCCCCCCAGCTCATTGTTAATTAATGCAAATGACTCCTACAGTCACATGTTGCTAATTGTTTCTTTGTAGAGTTAAGCACTTGGTAATGACCACTGTTTTGAATGTTTGCTTACCTACCTGCCCCCTCCCTCCAAATAAACGGCAAACCTCCTACACCACTCTTATCTGGGAAATCAACCAACACCAGCAACGTTGTGCAAATACAGATAGCACTGTATTTTGCCTGAGCTCAGCCAGAATTAGTGGTGCGGTGAGCATCAACATAATGAGCTTTTAGCATCCCATTTGAATTGTCCTTACAAATCGTAGTTGTCATTAAGGGATTGTTACTGTTGAGAGATGTGAAATGAATGAAATTGCAACCAATTTATTAAAATTGCCTGCTGAAAGTATTAAAAATCATTTCACAGTTTGACAGAACACTTTAAAGGCACCTTTAGTAGAAATGGGTTGCCTTTTTTTCGAACCGTATTTTGTAGTTGTGCTGTTGTATTGTCGGATAGTTCTGGCAGCATGTAGTATGTGCAGCATATAGCTGTATTTTTTGCTCTGACATATTTGTGACCCTTGCGTAATAACGCGGTATGCTTGAAAGACTGCTGTTAAAAAGAAAGCGTTACAGGTGGTTTGAAAACAACGCTTTGTGTTTTGTTGGGAGCTTGACTTGACAAAAAATGTCTGGAGGGAAGCTGTGTTGCGTAATTGTAAGCGATTAAAGAAGGCATGAGCTCCGCAGGGCTCAGCACATCCTGTGCTTTCTAAACCACCTCATTTTGGTCCTGTGTTTCTGAGGGGCTCCTCCTAAACACTGTCCTCTGACTCAGAGGGTTGCCGTTGGAATCAAGGTTTCACTGGTTGTCTGGGTTTCTGACTTGCTGTAATTTGGCGTCTGTGTTGGGCATAGTGGTGGTCTCAAAGGCCCAATTTCACATTTTAGAAATTTTATTTCAGAAAGTGCTGTGGTAAGATTTGCTAGTAAATTCTGTGGTTTTTAGTAACTATAACACATTCACTGCTACAGGGTGGTGCTTTATACTTGCTTTGCATATAAGCCACCAAGAGTGTAGCCAAGAGAAAATGAGGAAAATGTGCTCTTTGACACACCAGACATATAAATCAGTGTTGATAAGGGCCTATGGCTTAGTTATGCCTGGTGTGTTCAATTAAACACACACTGGGATGTAACTTTTTCTGTGAAAAGTAACATTGAAGTCAGTATCCAGTTGGATACATGTGTTTAACAGTAATTTTTTTTTTCAAGATGAAGTACTGATCTTTTTTGCAGAGTACTGGATGGCGAATCTTCCTTTAGTCTCTGATATTTAGGGGCATGATCTCTATTTCAGCTCAACTGAGATCGACGACATGTTGCGGAAGTCCACCAACCTGCTGCTGACGAGAACTCTGAGTGGCTGCTTGCAGAACCTGATCAAAAAGCCCCATATAGGCCTGACAGAGGTATGGTACCTGATCAGAGCATTGTACCTGATCAGAAAGCCCCATATAGGCCTGACAGAGGTATGGTACCTGATCAGAGCATTGTACCTGATCAGAAAGCCCCATATAGGCCTGACAGAGGTATGGTACCTGCTCAGAGTATTGTACCTGATCAGAAAGTCCCATATAGGCCTGACAGAGGTATGGTACCTGCTCAGAATATTGTACCTGATCAGAAAGTCCCATATAGGCCTGACAGAGGTATGGTACCTGATCAGAGTGTTGTACCTGATCAGAAAGTCCCATATAGGCCTGATCAGTAAGCTTCATATAAATCTGACAGAGGTATGCTACTTGATCAGTGTTCCTCATGTAGAACTGACAGAGGTATGGCCTCTCCACTCACGTTGTGCCAGTGTGAGATCAGGTCAGAGCCCCCGGTGGTCAAGTGAGAAACTGCAGCTTCAAATGATTGTTTATTTGTAAATTTTCTCCACTAAATTTACTCCCTTTCAGAGTGTTAAGTCCCTTTCAAAATGTTTTGACCGTTGTCCACATATTTAACTCTTGCCTGAAGAGACCTTTTTGATGACATCGCAGCCAATCACACATTGTTCAAGCCTATATGTAACTGCTTCCTAGCCATACCAGAAGGGCTCATTTTCTCACAATATGATTTTTCTTTCTCCACTCAGAAACCATGAGCTTCGACTCTTAAGGATTAATTCACCTGTGGCATTACAGAGCTTTATATGAATACAGTTTTCTGCATCGTGATTCAGTCCTGGCAGTAGTTCATTGCGCCTTTTGTCTTAAGTGAAGTTGGCTGGATGGTGAATGTTGATGTTGCTTTGCTTTCTTTGTGTTTTGTAGCTAGTTCAGATCATTATAAACACCACCCACCTGGAACAAGCATGTAAATACCTGGAAGATTTCATTACCAACATCACAAATGTTTCCCCGGAAACCATTCACACCACAAGACTTTACGGGCTCTCCACATTTAAGGTATGCAGAACGGCAAAGTGTAAAATGCTTCCCTGAATCTAATGGAGGTTGCCTTCAAAAACCTTTTGGTGGCATGTGATATTTACTCTACAGAAATTGCACTTGGAGGCATCATAAACTGCATTGAGTGTTACATCAGATGATTCATTGGTTTGAATTTTCTCCATGATAATTGCAGGTTTGAATCTCAACCAAAATACTGTTTTATATGTTTTTTTTTTCCACCAAGAAGTATTTCGCAGTTACCAACATAACACGTTGTGAGTCCAAACAGCCACTCAGCTGTATTAAATCAAGTGAAGACAGTCTGAGTGGTGTATTTGATGGTCAGTCTATTTATTATGTGAAGGTGTTAACTATTGAAGCTTGCTCATACAGCACTTGTAATATTGTGACTCCTTGTATGGCTTTTGCTTGTGTTGTACTCTGCCCCTCTTGTAAGTCACTTTGGATAAAAGCGTCTGTCAAATGAATATATGTAATGTAATTTTAGTGTTGACGAAGGGACCCCTTTATGTCATGTTTAGGACGCGCGGCACGCAGCCGAGGGGGAGATCTACACCAAACTCAACCAGAAGATTGACGAGTTCATCCAGCTGGCCGACTACGAGTGGGGCATGGCGGAGTCCGACGGGCGGGCCAGCGGCTACCTCATGGACCTGATCAACTTCCTCCGCAGCACCTTCCAGGTGTTCACCCACCTGCCGGTGAGCGCGCCCCTCTCCGGAACTCCTCCACGCGGTTCAACACAGTGGTGTGCACGTGGAGTGACTCCGTCTCGTCTTATATACGTGTGTGCCGCCCTCTGAGTTTCGGCTTTGCCGTTCCGTGTGTTGGGTGTCGTGTCCCTGTGAGTTGCGTGGGGTGGTCCCTTTGTTGCATGGAGGGAGTTCAGGAATAGTGTTCGTCTGTCCGTTCATGTTGGGGGGGGGGGGGGGGGGTTTATTAAGTCCTGTGGTGTGTGCTCCTTAGCAGTGTTTTAGCCAGCCACATTTTGCTCTTTGCATAGAAGTTCCCATAAGGCCATAGACACAGTTATCTAGGTTTGTTGTGATACACAGAATATTGCTCTGGAGACTCTTGGAGGGCCATAAGCATTAAAATGGAAAATGAGCAGAGACACAAAGACTAAGTTAAAAAAACATATATATTGTATATATACCCACCCATCAGCATCTGTGGGATCAGGCATAGGCAAATGCTGCTTCCATCCAGAGATCAAATTGTACAACATTTGAATAATTATTTAAAAATAAAAAACCAGTAAAGATACCTTGAGGTCAGAGTCGTATTTTACTTTATTTTAAAATCTTCTGTAAGCCCTAATGTAGGGAATGTTAACTCTAAATGAAATGTGAATATTGAGAAAAGGTTATGCCACCTGTTGTAATTTGGGGAAAACAGGCTCTCTAATATCAAACAGAATTCACTGCCGCTAACCTCCAGAGTATTTCTTTTCTAAGAGGATTGCTTGCTTGCTTGCCCTATTGTCCAGCTTCCCTGACCTTTCAACAGCTTTAATTTCTTTCCAGGTATTATTTTCCTCATTCAGTTCTGTAGTCACTTAAGAATTTCTTATTCAGTTCTACACAAAACAAAATACTAATTGACTTTCTTAACAACGTCTGCCAAACTTGCTTGCTTCTAAACTTCCTTTCTGTCCATTTATTGTTGCCGTACTTTCTTTCCCTGTCCATATTTGGTTTTTTGGGCTCTGCTCAGAATAACAACATTGATCATGCTGCGATGTCGGTAAGTAACTTCCCTGACCGAGAGAGGGAACCCGCATGCTCATGTCAGTACTGTGGACTTGCCTCCAGGCTTGTTGCTTTTTTCCACGTCTTAATCTGAAAGTCAAAAAGCTCAGGAGAAACATTTAACTGGATGAGCGTTGTGTTTCTCTTTTCCGACGGCTCCAAAGCTTTGGGATTCTCGCCTGAAATCCCTCTCAGTACAGACAGCACACTGAAACAGACACAAATGAAATAGTATCCTGCACTCATTTGGGTGAGAAAAACATGTTTTCAGCACTGAAAGTGAATACGTTACTGATTTGTCCAACAGTGTTAAAGTTAACAGTTAACAGTTAACCTCCAGATGCCCTATGTAAGGATGGTGTAAGGCATACCTTCACACAGGTGGTGGGTGGAAAGTATAGACACACACGTGGGGTGCTTTTCATAGAGAGGCCGAGACGCGTGTTGATGGAGGGGGGGGTGGTGGACCAGACTGTTGTTGCAGCAGAGTGGAGCGATACTGGTCGGGGGGACAGGAGGCCCCGTTGTTCATTGTTGGATGTGATTGGCAGGCGCCGTGTGGAATCCCAGCTTCCAGCAGGGGCAGCGTCGGGTGAGGGCATATGCTGTTCCACAAGCGGAACGGAAAAGGTGTCAGTCAGGCAGTCCGGGTGGGCCTGTTTTTTTTTTTTTTTTTTTTGAGAAAGGGGCCCAAGTGGCCGACCCCCAGCTAATGTCACCTCACACTGGCTCTCTCCTGCCATGACACGGCAGAGAGGATGGAGGGAGCCCGTCTTGAGCAAGATAGCGGTAACGCTCTTGACCCGACAGTCACCCTGAGTGGCTCTTTTTAAGTGGATCAGCGCGTTAATAATTAGCAAATTGTCAGGATATTTCCTGTACAGTGCGCTCGTACTTTTTTGAACCCTGTCCATAAATCATATTGAGTGACACAGTGCCGAGCGATGAAAGCTCCTTGGCAGGCGGCTTGTGGCAATTTAGACAGCTGCATACATTTTTCTTCTCTTTCCTCCCCTCCGACAAAAACAGAGATCTCCGTGAAAGGGTGCCCATACGTGCCCCTCTGGGAGTTTGCTAAAAGTAAGAGGTCTTTGTTAAAATTGTTCAGTTTCAGAAAGCCTTTGACAACCTGTGAAAGGATTTAACCATGTCGATAGAGCTTCTTTTGGAATGCAAGTTGTTTGCTAAGGAGTGTCTTCTTTTAGTAATCTGGTGATACAAGCCAGCAGCTCTGAATACACCTGTCTGACTGGTGTCTTTTGAGTGACTCGTCTCACTCGAGCAGTCTAGAAAAACAGGGAAGCGTTCCCATTCTCAGGTCTTAGAAAGGCTGCCCAGGTGTCCAAAAGGGTGTTTCTCTTTTAGCTGTGTTCCCCCCAGATTTGATCTGTGGAATATGTGAAAATTTCCACACCTAGTCTGATGATTTTCTCAAACCATCACAAGTTTGTCTGTGAAGCTGAGTTGTGTTAGGTCTGCTTCCAGAGCTCAAGAGTCCCTCAAGAAATTGCATTGACCATGTCTGTATAGTTCTATCAGGCTCTGTGTTTTTCTGTTAATAAAAAGAATTGTGTTATAATAAATTCCCTTTGTATGTGCAGTATCAGAGCCATCTGTAAGAGTGTAGGAAGGCTGAGATCTTGCTGAAGGGACTCGCTGCTTTCCAGCCTTGAGACAACGAGGTCATGCCCTGCACAAGACCCTGTCTGCATTGCTGTCAGTGTGTTCTGAGATTCAGTTTACAGAAAACACCCCTTTGATTTTTTTCCACTTCTGAATCTTCTCAACATGACATTACCTCCAAGTGATCAGAAACCATTCATGCTGGCTGCTAATAATGTTGTAAAATTTTGACTCTTCTGTTTTTTTCCAAAATGAGCCCAGGAACGCGTACACTGGATGCAATTATTTCGGTCGTTTTGAATTAGCGTTTAAAGTTTGCCTGCACCCTTAGGAAGAATGATCTGTCAGGGCATGCATGGACGTTTTCCCCATTTCTGGGTCATTTTGGAAAGAGAGGAGGCACCTTTTACAATAAGCCTGTAGACTAGTGCATGGTTGAAACAAGTATGTGTCCTTGAAATAACTGCATTTTTGAGCTTGTATGGATGGCAGTAGTGAAGCTCTCTACCTGAGGACCACGGTTAGCTCTGAAAGCCTCGGCCGCGCACACCCTCCGCTTCCATCATAAAAACAGCAGGGGTTGCGTGCTTTCCTCTGCATGCTTCAGCCACGCTCATCTCGGACCCTGGAACCCGGAGTGCTGACAGTCTGTCAGCCTCCAAGCGCTGCCGTAGCCCAACCTAACGGAGGGCTGAGTCCTGCCCGACGCCCCGTGAATCTGCTCGATGGGGCCAATTGGATTACGGCTGCAGCGACAGAGTGAATGAGGGCTGGCGGCTGATCTAATGGAGCAGCGCAATAAAAAATGGCTCCCCGCTTGTTCCCTCGCATTAAAAAACGGCCTTTGCCTTAAATACCTCTTACCCGGCAGTATGGAGTAGTGGTAAGGAGTAGGACTGGTAACCGAAAGGTTGCTGGTACGATTCCCTGATGGGGCACTGCTGTTGTACCCTTGGGCAAGGTACTGAACCCACAGTTGCCTCAGTAAATATCCAGCTGTGTAAATGGATAACATAGTAACCTATGTAAGGTTCTTTGGCTGGGAGCGTCTGCTAAATGACAATAATGTAATGTAATGTACCCATCGTACATTTGCAGTTGTGTAGCCCCTTCCTTTCCTCTGTGTTCCCTCTCCTCACGTGATGACCCCGAGGGTCAGGGGCCCCCAGCATGCTGGTTCTCTAGTAGTTCTTGTGTTTCTTCCCGGTAGTTTCACACATCCTTGTCCGTTTTCGGTTTGTCACCGTCTGCCGTTCCAAGGTCTTTAGCTGGCACTCTGACACCTGGTAGTGGCCTCTCTGTAGTTCCCAGAATCCATCTGTGCCGCTCTCTCCATTCCACCGTGCGCGCTATCACACTGCATCGATTTCACACCAGAAGGTGTACTCTGTCTTTTCTCTATTACCTCAGTGCCTACAATTAAAAATTGCCCCTTGAGAATCCTTCACCCGAGGGTTGCTGTTTATTGCTAATGGTCCACGCATGAAATTAATCCCTTTTAGTAGTCCACAAATATGTGGTGGTTTAAACTTGGTGAATTTAAAATAGCGACGCGTTGCAGTGAGATTTGCTTTGTCAACCATTTGACATGGCTGTTTTGAACCAA
This sequence comes from Megalops cyprinoides, assembly GCF_013368585.1. Classification (NCBI taxonomy): domain Eukaryota; kingdom Metazoa; phylum Chordata; class Actinopteri; order Elopiformes; family Megalopidae; genus Megalops; species Megalops cyprinoides. The sequence continues at coordinate 55,144,211 of NC_050583.1, forward strand.
TGTTTCCATTTCAAACTCAACAGCTATTCAATTTGGCCAGAGGACCAAGGAATTAAATGATAAAAGTTGATGGCACTCGAGAAATAACCAGGGTTGTGGATGCACTGTACGCCTGTAGTTTCCGCGGGGAAGTGAGCAGCTTTGGCCTCAGAATCATTCATGCCCCCAGATGAATGATCACTGTGAAATGAAATCGTATGACGTTTGATATACGGCTTGGACTAAGTGGACTGCTGGCGTCTACTACCAGTGCACGTGTTATCTGTGTTCCCCTGCTCTCCATTGGCATGTACTTAGGTGTGAGAGCTAGTGCATGTCTGTGTTCCGTTGGATGTCGTTTTTTCTTATATCCCCTTATGTACAGTCATGCAACCCTGTTCATTTCAAGCCGGTATCTTCAGAGCTGTCAGCTTGGTTGTGTGCCTGCTGGTGTGGTCATGTTGGTGTGTGATTTGGATATATGTGTTAATAAAGATAAAGTGTTCAGCCAAAAATGTATTCTGATACCCACTGGCACAGCTACGGTACAACAGTGGGGCTCCTCATTTGCCATGATGCCCTGACCCAGACGGAGAAAGCGGCGGTTCACAGGGTCTTCTCTGGTCTGTGTCTCTCTTCCTCCAGGGGAAAGTGGCCCAGACAGCCTGCATGTCGGCCTGTAAGCACCTGTCCACCTCCCTGATGCAGATGCTGCTCGACAGCGAGCTGAAGCAAATAAGCATGGGCGCCATCCAGCAGTTCAACCTGGACGTCATACAGTGTGAATGTAAGTGGGGGCTTGTTAAGCCTAATGGTGTTGAACAGAGGTTAAGCCAAGTTAATTAGGGCTGTCAAGAGTTCGCCTCCGCTATAAAAATCCTTCAGGGAGTGAGTGACGGGGCAGCTGGGGAAATCACACTAAAGCCTAGTTACGCATATTACAGTTCTTGAAAATCGCAAGCAAGTGTACCATGAGTGAACCTGACACACATTACGAGAGGGCTTGTGTGGATTTGAGGGAGTGGGGTCTGAGGGGGTTTGAAATTGAGAAATCACATAATGTGTCAAAGGTTCAGGACCCGGTGATGATTTCAGAGCCATAGGATGCCACCCACTGGTCATTGAAGCTGGCCTGTAAGGTTATAAAACAGTGTATAAAACACCTACCATAACAAGACATGCATACTTGCCAACAGCTTCTGTCATGTTCCCAGCCATTTCTTCCTGCTTTTGCTTGTAGCGGTAACTATTCTGAAAAGGAATTAAATAAACCTGCGTTTGACACAGTTCAATAAAGCACAAAAAAATGCAGCGAATGTGCCACCTCTTTCCATTGTGTATTTTCAGGTTGTTGTGTTCATTTTTGTTTTTTATGTATTTTATATTCCACGGCTCTTCTGTTTTTTTTTTTCCCCATAGCTGGGATATTACTTCAGCACGCGCAGACCAACATTCAGGTGCACCCTGCACAAAGGAATGCCCTCACAAAAGGGTCACTCAATATTAAATAGGAATATGATGTTAATTATTCCGAAAAAGGCCTCAAAAACGCTTTCCTGCATTTCATTGTCGCTCAGACAACATCAAAAACATTGTGTCATTTTTTAATTCTGAGTGTGGGCCAGTGTGGTTTTTAGGCATGCATAAATGAAAGGTTTTTATGATGACGAGGACTGTGAAATTGATTTATTAGTGAAGTGAATCATTTTGACGTACAGTTTCTGGAGAAAAAAAAACTTGTACTCTTTGCGTTGTAGTTTAAATGGGACTAAATAATAGTAGGGCTCTTACAAAACACTTAATCACTGTCTGTAAAGTTAACCTGAACGGTGACGAGGAAATGAGTCCTGGTGGTTTAAAAAGAAAAACGCTCACCAGTAGTCCAGTAAAGCACGTTGTGGTTTACCAGCTCAGGATGGTTCAAAGAAGGAAAAGGGCTAAACTGCTTCCCTACAGAACCCACTAATTTATTACAGTGCAGTCTAGTAGTCTCATATATCAGAGGAGCCATTTGTGGGATTCCACCAGACTATGTAATTACAGCTTTCAGCTCTATAGGATCGATTGATACACATCTAAGGCATGAGACTCCCTTTGGAGGAGGAACTTAGGTAACCTCAGTGTTGGCTCTAATGATGCTGAACTCCTTTGACCTTTTTTAGAGACATCAAGACTTACAGTATGATTGTTAACCTGAGCTTTCCTCTGGCCCAGCCTTGAAGTGCCAGTCTTGGCACTTCGGTAAACAGTGTTTAGGTGTCTGCGCGAGAGACTAGGTGCCATCTCCTCCTGGTTGCCGCCACACACATTCTGTTAAGGACAGGGTTGAGGAACTGGGACTGTAATCTTCCACATGACAGACCGCTATTTGTGAATGCATGACGCAGCACCCAATAGCAGGTCTCCCCAGGGTGCCCCTAACACATAAAGAGAGATCACCGTCCTTCCATCCAAAACTTTTCGGCTCCATATGTGTATTTAAATGGATACTTTTCGCAGAAGTGTACTATGGGTTTTGTTCCTATTTTGGATCCTGGAACGCGATATGTTTAAGAGCAGCAGTGTGATACTGTTGAGGCGATTCGTGGCCGTTGGTGTGGAGACGTGAGTGCAAGCAGCAGCCCTGATGCCTTCCCTCACTGACACAGAGGTGTCTGGGCCCTGAGTGACAGCCTGACCTGCACTGCATGCCAGAGCCGACTCCGCCATCTCTCAGAGATGCGTCCCAGACCCCGCCCCGTTTTGGCTGAGGTTTACTCCCCCCCCCCGCGGCTTTCCTCTGTGACACCTCAGGATTAATGGTTACCGCAGTGACATTTCCATTAGTGTAAGTGTGTGTGGGGTGGGGGGGGGGTTGGGCGGACTGCAGACGGCTCAAAGGTGGCAGGTAGTGTTATCACTGTAAATGACCAGCGGGACTGAGGGTTTTAACTGCTGCTCACAATTTGAGGAGTTTCTTCCTCCCTTAGGTGCTGTGCCTGGAACCCGATACATGAAAGGGCCAGGCTCTCTGGGGAGAGTTACATCCCCTTCTGTAATAAAATAGTGAATATAAACAAAGGCAACACAAGTGCTGCCTGTTACTGGTATTTGAGAAGCCGTGATGATTGCAGAGCTGCAGTCTTTGCAGGAGGTCAGTAGCTCCACAAGTTTTGGTGAAAACAAAAGCAAGAAATGCATGTTCTTAAAGGATTAAAGATTATAGATATACATATTCCACATTAATTATTAAGCTGATCGGTTAACTTTCACACCAAACCATTCGTTTTTTTTTTTTAGGTTTTCTGATGTGTAGGTAAGCACATTAAGAACAAATATCACAGAAGGAAGTGGAGTGTATTTGAAGGTGGTGACCAAGTTACCTATTTTGTTAACCGTTTTGCGTGATACACTTCGTAGTGTTGGCAAGGAAGGTCCTTTTTCTTTCTTTCTCTCTCTCTCTCTCTCTCTCTCTCTCTCACACACACGCGCGCGCACACACACACACACACACACACATTCACACACACACCATTGGTCACCGCTGACTCTAATGGATGGTGCAGAAGGTATAATGACTAGGATTGTGCTACGAACAGGATGTTGACACTTAAATGAACCCAATGAGCCATGATTTAGAAAACAAATTTGCATCCCATACATGAGGTGCTTTTTAAAAAAAAAAAATAAAGGGAAAGATTTTTCGAAAGAGGCTGCTTCCTTCTTCTTGGCGGTGGTTGTTTTGGCCTCCATTGTTGGGAGGGTTCAGCTTGGCTGCACAGTGTGCTCTGTGAGTGGTTGAGCTGTGGGTCAGGTCCTTGTACCTTCAGGCAGGTGACACAGAGTTCAGCCCTCAGAGTGCAGCTGTCCCAAGACTGTCCTGGCGAGAAAAGCCTTAAAAGGGAAAGATCATTACAGATCAAACTGCTAGACTCTGCTGTCACAATGGGGCAGCCAGCACAGTGTCCTGTTCTCAGCTGGAGTCACAAGTGACTTTTTGGATTGTCTTTTTTTTTTGTAACTTTTTGGAATACCTTAACCCCTTCCCTTAGGGGTGTATTGTTTTCCTTTTGTAGCGTTGCTCTTTGTAATCAGCTTTGTAAGTGCTTAATGCTCTGTACTTAATTCAGAGAATTGTGCATGAAATGTGCGGCTTTTTAAAAAATTATTCCTCATCCACAGCCTTTAGAATCTGCCAGTGATAACTGGAGTTCCGCCAGTTCATGCCTTACTACATTATTAACTATCTGTAGTTTCTGAGGAAGAAATTATAAGTCATTTTCTTAAGAAAGGTTTAAAGTAAAGTTTAAACGTTTAAAATCCTGTATTGCTGTATTGCATAAATAAAGGTTTATTCAAAAAGGGGAAAGAAAAATGTTTCTTTAGTTCACTTTAGTCCAAGGTAAAACTATTGAAAATCTTTAAGAAAACCCTTCAGAGCTTGGTAACGTCCAAACCACAGAGAAAGATGTCCTGCGTTGTGTTTTTCAGTGTGTACGCCTAAGGTGTGTCGATTGGCTGACCCCGTTTTAAACCTGAAAATTTCTTGAAGGGAGCGAAATTCCTTTATGGAAAAGCTGTTAAAAGGCAAGAACAGACATTCCGCCGCAGCGATGACGGGGGCCGCTCAGAGCTTTCTGCCTGCGGTCTGTTTGGCGAACCCCTGCTCCACGGTCTATCTGTAATTGCTCTTTGGCTGTAAGCAGGGGCTTTTTTTCACTGAACAGCTACTGAAATAAAAGCGGATATGTAAAATCATTTTGACAGCAGTGGAATGATCTGAGTACTCGCATACACCCATGCAATGGAGAAAGAAAGATGTGGCTCTAGATGAGTGTGGCCATTTGGGCCCTTTATACAAATGCCTTGTAATGATAGAACACTCATTAAATTCGCTGAACAGATGTCCACTGTTACTGGAAAAACTTCATGGCATAAGCTGTTCAATAAATACCAGTTGCACATCGATGAGGCTGAATTCTTGCCTGGCTGTATCAGTCTAGTTGGCTGCAGCGCGTGCACCATCAAACCGATAAGCCACAGCTTGTAGTTAGGGGGTAGTGGCTGCAGCGTTACACTGGGGCAGAAGTGCTTCAGACTTGCACCAACTGACTGTGTGTGTATGTGTGTTTGGTCCTCACCTGCAGTGTTTGCCAGCTCGGAGCCCGTGCCAGGATTCCAGGGGGATACTCTCCAGCTGGCGTTCATTGACCTCCGACAAGTAAGCCCCTTCACCCCTCAAACCGCGACAACGGTCACTCCACAGCGCAGAGTGTGTGTGTGTGTGTGTGTGTGTGTGTGTGTGTGTGTGTGTGTGTGTGTGTGTGTGTGTGTGTGTGTGTGTGTGTGTGTGTGTGTGGGGAGCCCAGCGCTCCTCTGGGCTTTGTCACTGCGGGGGTTGGGGGTGGGGTTAATGGATCATGGGCCGGTGAGCCCTTTTCAGAAGGTAATCATCCAGAGGCAGAGGGGTGCACCGCGCTATTGTTGGCCCTTTATACCCATGCCGTCTCTCTCTCTCTCTCTGTTTGTAGCGCAGCGGGTTTGACCTCTTAATCACTGCCTCAGGTGGTTGTTTTTGCAGGTAGAGGCCGTGGATGGGAGGCTCTGTAGGCCTGTGCCAAACACATACCTCTGAAACTTCTGTCTAATTGCCGACACTTGAACCAATAAACATTTGGCTTCTTCTCATGCCATTGTGTGAAATGGAGGAACTTTGCCAGATGTTTGAAAAAGAACAACACTCAGTGGCATGAGTGAATAGTTTTTTGCAGGTACAAAGTTGCATATATTTTTTTTGAGTTATCTAGAATAGTTGAAATTGTTTTGAAATAGTTTTAAAAGGTGAAAATGTTTATATTATTTATAGATGTGTTTGTACTTGTGACACACATTCACTCAAATGAAATGCAGACCTGGATGAAATTAATCTCCTCAACCTAGCCCAGTTGTTAAGGAGGCACAAACCTAGTCATTTGTCTGCCCCGGGAATCCTCTGATTCTGGCCTGTATGAAGCGGTGGCATTGTGTATTCATTTGTGTGTAATCGGAGAAACTTGATGAAGTCACATATTTGTCGGGAATGCGTGACCTTAGTGCCATTAATTGACATTAATGCCTGAGCCTCACTCAGTAAAAGTGGCCCTGTCAGACAGCTTTCATCTGTATTTCCTCCCCGGTGTGAGAGGCCTGTCTGAATAATACATACTTCTCTGACAATCAAGACTCTCTCAGGAGCATATACTCAAGCCGTGAATACAGTGTCAGGCTTCATTTTCAAAGGTGTAGCACATGAATGTGATTAAAGTGTCATCAGATCACATTGTTCTCAGTCAGGTCTAAGGAGGTGGAGGAACCTTAAAAAAAAATAACTGACATGTCTCCATATGCATCTGATAACTTTGTGCTGAAGACTTCTCAGGTTATGTGTTTGGGTCAGGCTCATGGACATTGTCTGAATCTGGCAGTTTGGTGCTTTGTGCTCTAGTTGTCTGCATAGGATATGCTCTCCTCTTACATAAACGCCCGAAAGAAGGTTACATCGAGATGAACAAACAGGTCTACTGAATAATTTGTCACAATGCAACATGTACGATCTGTTTGGTGTTTATAAAAGGAGTGTGTGGCACATCTTTTACGCTCAAAGGGAAATGAGCAACGGCGGGGGGGGGGAGAGAGCATTCTCAGGGGTCATGGCACAGTGCCTCCTTCCCAAATTTGATCCCGCTCAGGACGCGGGTGCCTGTTTGAGATAAGGAAGCGAGTCCGGCGCTCAGGCTCCACCTCCTCACCCCGGCGCTGCCCTGGGGGACGGGCCCCGCTCTGGTCACCCCGCCCTGCTGGAAGAGCCGATGACAGCTTGAGGCTCAAACAAGGGAAAGCCTCTGTAGAATCAAAGCAGGCACCCAAGGGACACGGGACTCGATGAGAGACTGTGCTTAACAGATGGATCAATGGAAACGGGCCTTCATTTCTTTCTCTTTTTTTTTTTTTTTTTTTAGTTTCTTTTAAAAGGAGCTGACCCAGGATTGAAAGATCACGATCTCTGCCAATCACCTGATCACTAATGGAAGCCAGTTTTCTCCAGAATGGCTCGCCATCCCCCGACACACACACACGCGCACACACAAACACACACACCTTTCTCCATCTCCATCTCCATTAGCAAGTGGATTGGGGTGTTCTCCTTTCGGTTTTATTTATAAATAATAATCCCATCCACAGTAAGGTCACAACTTCTGATAATTACCCTTTCAGCCTAGTTTCTGATAACCTGCAGATTTTCTGATGTTATTTATTTTTTTTTTTTTATCAGAAAGTTGCATCTTGGTTGGTTGTTCTGAAGCAAGGCACGTGTGCATCTTTAATATTTCGCAGCAAGACACACTGCTCTTTTTGTTTGCGATGTAATATTATAAACACCGTCTCCTTTAAAAGTTATCTGGCAAACTAGTTGGTTTCGCCTGGGTGTGCATTTCATCCAGATCATGACTTCGGTGACTGCTTTGGAGAAAGACCAACTTTCTCTTTCCTCTGCTGTGTCTCTTCAGTCGGCACCATGGTGATGTTGACTGAGAAACGGGAGATTCCTTGACTACAAAGGGTGTAGAGTAACCTGCACAGCGTCCCAGCAGCTTTGACTCACCCAGGTCAATGAGGATTACTGAAAGCTCGCTGAAAGAAACATGCTTTCTGCATATGTTGTATTGAAAAACATGATTAAACTGTCATTAGTCTTCAAGTTACATGCATTCAGGAATCTCCTGTTTAACTATACACAGAAGTAAATGTTTTACAAATATAATTGAATGAAGATTGAAAGTAGAATCTATTGAATGTTCTATGGAAAAAGTTAAGTAGCATTTGAAAAATTTGAAAACTGTTTTCAGTTGATTTGACCAGATACTTGAATCAATAAGATGTCCTTAAAAAGAAAATAGGTCAGCTTGGTAAGGCTTGAAACTTATGTTGCTTTTCTTAAATTTTGTGTTTTTCAGAGAACATCCATAGGTACTTTATCTGTTTTCATATAGTTTGGTCAGAGGGAAAACACAGTTTAACATGTGCGTTGTGTGCAATGTGAATTACCGATCTTGTCATTTTAGAAATAATACTCAATATGCAGAAATAAGAAAGTTATCAGACTTTGTTCTCGCTAGCCACAACCAGGTGTGGGTAGATCATGTCCTGACAGTCCAGGAGCCTTCACAAAGGTGATTTACCTTTTCATTGGATTTGTGCCTGGCCCTGCATCCCTTCCAGCAGCACCAGCCTGCATATACCACTATGACAGCGCGTAGCACTGGTGAATTTTGACATTGTGCACATGTGTGATGTAGTGCAATCGTTATACATGCTCACTGGAAATGAAACGTGGAAACCGAAGGAGACAAAAGGATGCTTAGTGCACGACTCACGCACTTAGACAACTTAAGGTTCCGTTGGAAACCATGAAAGCATTTCTTATTAGCTTGTGATGGTGGTTTTTGGCATGGATGCCTAGTGTAGTGAAGGTTGGGAGGACCTATTTAAATGTAAAATTTTGGCAAGGAGGCTACCCTTTAAGTAGAGAGACTAAAGTGGCCAAATGTGGGACTTTGTTTTCCAGTATTCCAGTATTGAATGAGTATTTTTACTCATTCAAGTGGAAGTGCCATTGGGGAGGTGGAGAATTTCATCTCTCGTGATTCCTTTACCTGCTGATGTGACTGGAAAATGGAGCACTACACCGGCTTTGACTTGAAAATATGGGACTTGAGAAGTGACACTTCAGTCATATAGTGCAGTTGTGGAAGCTAGAGAGCAGTCTTAGGTGGACTTGCTGCCTCTGCTGAACTGAACACTAAACTTGCCACTTGTGAGGGAATTGATGTAATCTTGTCTTGCACAGAGACCTCTTGAACTTTCCCAGTATCCATTACACAAAGTTACACAGAGACACGTTTTTATGGTTAATTTATATTATATGTATATATTATTTATATTATATTTAAAAAAAAAACAGAATTTCAACCTTGGAATTGTGAAATTCAGCCCTGAGTGTCTTCATGTAGAAGTGAAAGTTGAAGGCATGGCGAGTGTCATCATGAGCCATCTGTGGTCTGTATGGCAGCATAGTCACATTCATTCAAAATGTTTGTTTTGAAAACTTTTAGGAAGGGCAAATACCTCAACCTCATCCAGGGCCTCTGTGTATTTCATGATGTGGAAGTAAGTTTAAGCTCCCGTGACTAGACATTGTTTTCTTGCTTTCTGCCTTAGGTCACTTGTAATTTACTATGTTGTTCCTGCAGAGTTTGAATCTCATTGTGGGAAATAACTTGCATAATTTTCTGTCGTTTTTAACCTAGGCTTCTGCTATTGTAGAAGGAAATACAGTCAGTTTTTATGGCGAAACCCCACATACCTAAACCAATGTAGCTTGTGAGATTTATGTGTTTGCGGGCTGTTCATAGAACTATACCAGATAACACCTCTGTTTACCATACGAAGATAATCCAATTTTCTAAAGATCTAGTCAAGTGATCATGTCTCCATCCTAGAAGAAACAAACAAACTGAAAATTGTGCTGAACACAAAATTTCCTCAAGCACCAGCTGAGTGTGAGACTCGCCAACAGCCAGTGTCTAAACTTAGATAACTTAAAGTGCAAAGACCTAGCAATAAAGAACAGCGGGAGTTTCACCAGCTCCCACTTGGCGTTTCTCATGGCATAATGGATAAGGGAGTGAGCAGCAATGCTCCTTGCTGCAGTCTGTGCATACTTATCTCAGCTCACAGCTGTTTCCAGACCTGTTTGCAGAAAAAGGCAGGCCTGACGCACAGCTGGCAAGGGGGACAGGAGGCAGAAGTATCTCACTTCAAAGCAGGAGTGTGAACAGAAGACCTCAGGTATTAGAAGCAGTACTCTGACTCACCACGGGGCATGACAGGCTGAGTTTTAAGCAAGTATGCTGCCCCGCGGTAGAATGCAATTTAGAGAGGATTAGTCTCAACCCAAATAACTCCCGGCAAAGCTGGTAAGTGTTTACCCACTGCATATTCCAGAGAAACCCATTTGTATGTTCAGCTAGCTCAGCTGTGAAGCAGCCCCTACGGTGGGTTGATCTGAGGGGACTAACTGCAGAAACCCGTTCAGCTGGAGATGCACTGGTCATTCGTATGCAGAGAATGACATTTGCGCAAATAAGGGAAGTATAGTCACATTCCTTTAAAGCTGTTGGTGTCTTCTGAACCACCCTTGCTGTTACCATGTGTTTTTTCCCTCTTGCACGATTGCCCAGCTTGGGGCAACTCCCATGCTATTGTTCAGTGATTTCTACAATATCAAGTTGGGAATCCATCAGTAGTCTCATAGACCAGCCCATGGATCAGAAGTCAAGTAGAGAGTAGGGCTGGGCAATATACCGAATAGCTATTTTTAGCGTAGTAACAGCTATCCCCGTTATGTGCCGTTAGGTTTCTTCCTGTATTTTTTCTCCCTGTAGTCATACCTGATGCGGGAGCACACCTCCAGTTTTCTGAGGCCATGTGAAATGCTTCCGGGGGAAAAAAACGCCACTCATATCTATTCAATGTTGATATCACAGCAACAGCACTGTGCTGCTTCCATGTGGTATATAGATGTGTTTTAACCAACATGCAGATACAAGTGATATTTTTCTGCCCCGGAAGCATTTCACCGAACTTTGGAGGTGTGCTCCTGCATCAGGTATCACTAAAGGGAAAAAAATAAGGGAAGAAACCTAGCGCCACATACCGGGGATAGCTGTTATTGAGCTAAAGATAACTATTTGATATATCGCAACATCTGTATCGCCCAGCCCTAATAGAGAGTGCTGCCTTATGCCTCTTGATCAGAACAGTCCTGCTAACCCAGTTTGGAGTGGGTCTGAGAGTTTGCCTACAAGGCTACTGAATGACATCTCCCCCTACTATGGCAGGAACTATAAAAAGTGACTGGATAGTACTCTTACCAAAGCAGTTACAAGCTGTATGGTGGCAGCAGGGCAGAGCAGAAGAAGCCATTGAATTCAGTGGAATGCAGCTGTAATTTTTTCAAAGCCCCCCAAAATTGCCCATTGATGTGGAAGGAAAACTAAGTTTGAGAAGCGGGTGTATGTCTTCCTGTGGCACTGCTATGTAGTGTACACATGTATGTATATATATAACTATTATGTAATATTACATACTACTGTGCAATAATGTAGTACTATGTAATAATAATATTACATAGTACTATAATAATACCATGTAAGATTTGAATAAACTCCCTTTGTCATTGGCTCAGATACTGTACTGTCAGCCAGCCTGCCTTGTTTAAATGGATCTTGTATGCAGAGAGCTTGTACCATTTCCTTCCCCCTCCTTAGTAATAATGGCTGAGATAAGAAGGAGGCTTCACCCAGCAGGAACGGCTGATAAACAGCCGGCCTATCAGGACCTGGTAACAGGTGTGATAGGGACATTAGCTGGAATCCCGCCCTTTTAAAAATCATAAGCCTCTTAGCGGCGCCCCCCTATCGACTTTTATATCGATTTACATTGACAGATGAGAGCTGGTGAGCTTGTTTATTGCTTCACAGCTCATAGGCCACAGGAGCGCTGCCCAGTTTGGCCTCCAACTGAAAGGGAATTTAAAAAGGGAACTGGCAGGCCCAGGGCGAAAGGCACAGGGGTGTGAGGGCTTCCATTCACAGTGCCAGGGACGCCACTCAGCACACTGGTGTGACTTCTGGCTGCTGCTTTGGGCTTGGCTAATCTCCTCTGTTGGGTTATCCAGGGGTCAGGTGGGGATTTCAGTCCTTCACTCTTCAGTGGATCAGCCTCCTATGTGTTTTAATAATGACCCCCTCACCCCTTGTTAATTACGCCTGCTGACTCTGAGAAAACACCATTTATCTGTCCGAACAGACCAGAGATACAAGTGAGCTGACAGACTTGCCACCTATTTTAAGTTTTTTGGAGAAAGGTGTTCACACTTTAAAGAGAATTTTGTGGGCCCACTACCCTTTTCTGACTGGAGTTAACTACAATCAGTGAACACAGTTTAGGCTGACATGATTTTATTGCTAACCAAAATTTCCAAGTGAAATTTTTTAATTTTTGTTTTAATTGTTTGCATAAAGCAAAGATGTTCAGTCTGTTGCCGGTCATATTTTGCCTTTATCTAAAGACCGTAGTTTTAGATGGAGCTGCTGTTGGTAAGCCTGTCATTGTTTGACAGAAGTGGGTCTGGGCTCTGGTCTTCTGCTGCCAGCCGCTAAGTTAGTTGTATTGTGGAATAACCCAGTGCTGACAGGAAAACAGCTTTTCTCAGAGTGTTGTAGATGAATGTGTCACAGCAGATGTTGGTCCAGCATCATTAAGTTGATGTTAGTGGTTGATCTACACATCAGTAAATTGATCTCAAACAAGGGGGAAATAAAAGAGAGCTTTGAGGTCACAGCATCACTCACTGCTTCTCCATGACACTACATACATGTTTTTAATTGTTATAATAGTATATAAACAATAAAAAATTATGCAGTATACTGTATTAGATAACATTATTACATGACTGTGTATTAGTGCATTACAGTAAATTGTGAATAACATTTTTTCCTAAAAGAAAACTCAAGGATTTCCTTTTTTCTGAAAAACATCAGTTTGAACGTTTTTGTGAACATTCTGAACACCCAGGGTCCTCTCTTGTTCGTGATGAGTGTGTGAGCCTTGTTCACTCAAGAAAAAAAAAAACAGCTTTTGATTTGTTTTGTCTGAGTTCTTAATGCTGATGTCCTTGTCAGTTGTTTTAAATGTTGAAAGCACTGTAAGCTGTTAGCACGCTGACTGAAAACTCCTTTTCTGTGACAAAGCTCCTGGACTTGTTCATGGTGTGGGACTGGTCCACCTACTTGGCGGACTACGGACAGCCCACCTCTAAGTACCTGCGGGTCAACCCCTCCACTGCACTGGCACTTCTGGAGAAGTGAGTGTCCCAGCAGTTTTTTTTTTTTTTTACCTTGCATGAGAATATCAATTCAATGTTTAATAAATACTATAATGCCCCTCTATGATTTACTGTTGTCACTTTCCAAATACATATGGTGAATGTACCATAGGCGTCTGGTCTGCTTAGTCTTTTTATGAACGTTTTTGGGGTCTCTTCCAGGGATTTAACTAAAAGTTCATGTTGGCACCTGGTAAAGAAATGGTGATTGGGACATTTAACTGTAAACACTGGCTGTGGTCACGAGCTAAATCCATTAGCACAGAGATGGACAGGAATTTTATTGCTGGTCTCGTATCTGTCGTATACAGTTTTGGTATACTAAACATTCAGTCTTTCACCTCTTTTTTGTCTGTTAACGCATGCTTTGCAGAGTCTACAGGGGGTATGTATTTATTTTCAATATGAAGTGGTTTGCATTGTGTGTTTTGCCAAATCGTGCTGGGTCAGTGCTCTGTTCTCTGTGGTAGGCTTCACATTAATGACTCATTGAATGAGTGGAGGAGTAAACGTCAACCATTTTCATTTGTATACATTTGCTGACAGCTAATCAGAAACTTGACGATTGTTAGTAGTTAAATGCTATTCTCAGTCTTTTTTCCTTCAATAACATCTAACTCATTTTAAAAGGAGTGAACTTTTGAAACTTGCTGTAAGAGTGACAATTCATGAAGCATACCGATATTGGTGAATGTCAGACTGTGTTTGTAAATAAATATCTATAAACTATCACAGTGCAACTGTAATATTCAAGTAATTTATTTGCATTAGTTGACTGTAAATATTGAGTGTATATACAAGAAATCAAGACTTTTGGTTTTGAATTGTGTTTTGAACAGCAAATGTGTCATTAATTACAATATAGAAAGGAGAGATGCATCCATCCTCAAGCAGTTCAGCCAGCTTTTCTCTTTCATGCTGCCAAAGACATTAAGTTCAGCATGATTTGTTTAATACCGAGCATGTACTTCATTTACCATCAGACTAAATCACACAAGTGGCAGATGCAGGGCTCTTTGAGTGCAAGGGCTGAAGAAATAACTCATTGAGTGTTTCTGCTCCCTCCCGCAGAATGAAGGACACCAGTAAAAAGAACAACATTTTCTCCCAGTTCAGAAAGAACGACCGTGACAAACAGAAGCTGATGGAGACGGTGGTGAAGCAGCTGAGAAGCTTAGTGAACGGAATGTCACAGCACTCTTAAACTCCCCACCCGTAATGTCCGCACCTCCTAATCTCCAGCATTTCAACTTAGAGAGATGAAGTTAACGTTTAATTTATACAAGACTGGATATATCTTGTAAATAAGAAAAAATGAAGAACGGTTTACCGAATACCGAAACCAATAAGCAGTAAAATGTTGTTTTTTTAATGTATTTTTAATGGCTGAGAAATATGTTTTGTAAATTGTGAATGTGCAATGATTGTATCACCACATAAGAGGGTGCCCTGAATCAGTGGGAATGTATCGCTATGAAGACAGACTGGATCATGAAGTCCTTAAAATGAGACTGATGTTCAAAGAGCTCTTTGAAATACTCCACAATGCAACATAGAATGGAGTTTTTACTGTAAATACTTTTGGGCGTATTTAACAGTACAGTGTATCACGCTTCTCGCTAAAACTGGTTTGAAACAAAGGTGACTTTTGATTACTGAACAAAACCTTGCATGATTCTGTTGCATATTTTAAAGGAGATAAGGGTTAGAAGGCCTGCGGTTAATTTATATTACTACTTTTACGCATACTTTTTCTCTTTACAAGGAAAAATATGTATTTTAAGAAGTGGAATTTGTGTTTGAAGTGATTTACAGAACAATTACTTGCATCCAAAACACTACTCAGATTTTTTTTTTCCTCAGGGTGAAATGTCAGCTTTTTTGGTTATGATGCTTTAGAACTCCATGCTAAGATGTTAAATAAAGAGCAATAATTGGTAAATTTGAAGCCTCTTATAAGCAGAAATGCTTACAGGATGAAGAGTTGGGAAAAACGTTTTATAATCAGATTATGGATCTTGGTCTGTACTACTTTAATAGGCGTTTTGCACTGAAAAAAATATTTAAGTTTGGCTTTTTTTTCTTCAAATAGAAGATGTAATTGAGCATTACATTGTACATAAAGCACATTTTGTTTAAAAAACAATGCAGTGCAATAGAAATCGTAACATTTCTGTTGCTCCAAATAAAGGAGGGGGTGCTTGTAAATGTATCTCCTCAATCCTAAAATGTAATTTGCCTTTGTAATTGTATTTGAGTTTATTGAAAGCAGTTCATCTGCTGTGGGGAAAAATGTTCCAGTATTTTTTTTGACTTTCATGATTGAAGCGTATAACATTCCAGTGTGAAGTAGAGAACCTTTTCAAATGTAAGAATGCTCCTCAAGATTTCAACTGGCAGTTGCGTCTTAACATCACTTCTGCCATGGCTCCTATGTGACTGAGGCATTTTCTTCATTTCCCTTGTTTTTAATCTGTGTACTACCATGAAGTGAGTTCAGTATAACACCCACTATCTACTGTGATGATGCAATGCCATTGGGGTGGACTGAGCACTTGAATGACACAGAAAAACATCCAGTTATGAACCTCGCGGTGTACAGACTTACAGAAGAGTGTAAATGATATACTGTTGACTGCGCATCTCAAATTGTATGCATATTGCTTTCTTTTTAAAATTGGCCATAAATATACACATCATGTTTGCTTTACCTGGATGTGACATTTTGTCATTTAGATGTAAGCAAAATTCAGTGTATATAATTGAAATAAATATTGATACTGCTTATGCACAGCATTTTTTATGTATGGGATCCTCTTGTTCGTAGGAGCAGTGGGCACGTCTTTTAATACACAGATAAATTACTGTTCCTTTGTATTTTTACGTTTTGATGTATGATCAGATGTTGCGATAATCTCCAAAATCAGGCTAAATGTCTAAAAATGGGGACGCCATCTTACATTCGTTACATGTTTGCATTGGGAGATTCTTCAAAATATTTCTCTAGATTTGCCTTTCAATAGGCTGATGTAATAATTACCAAAAATACCAGGTGAACGTGTGGTCGTGCGTTCGCTGTCAACTTTAGGCATAATGACAGCGGTTTAAGGAAGAATCTGATTCAACATTGTCCTGCAAACTGCTGGATGTTTCTTGATGAGATTTTTCAGACTTGAAATTCGTCTCTAGGACAAAACCAATTTACTTACACAATCAGTATTTTTAACAGTATTGCTGAAATGAGAACGTGGACCACAAAAGGTACCCGACACGTGATTTAAAAATGTTAAACGAGAAAGAGTTTCATACCATGGTGAATTTGTTCACGCTCTGAAACGAGAAAAATAGGTTAAGCAAAAAATATAAACTGACATTGACAGATTTAGTCACGACAGATTCAAACTGATTTCGTTGCAGGTGTGTGCATAACAGCCATCACCGCTCTTTCCCAATAAAAAGAAATAGTTATTGAAATAGAGATGACCACGATGCATCAAGCCTCCAGAGGTTCTTTGTACTCAAGCCATCCTAGTCTGGCATCAAAGCAAACTGCAACAGGTGTGTTATAGTCTCCCTAAATGGTATAATATATACCACACTTGGCCCAGCTCGGCAGTCAGGCACTAGGCTTCTCCGACGGACATTCAGTAAGAAATTAAGCACTCGCCAACATGTGGGTTCACTCAACCCGCTGAGGTTCATTCTAAACATTTGTGCTGTGAATGAATAAGGTAGTTCATCCTTCAAATTTAACCTTAAAGTGTTTTATGAAAATGCAAAAAATACAGAACGTGTAGTGTCATATGGTAGGCTATACAATTCTACATTCTACACACAAATTATGTCATTTCAGTTTTGTACGTTCACCTTCATATACTTGATATATGCCGTTTGCCGTATATATGCGGTCATTTTGTAATTAAACCTAGTTAACGCGGAAGGAATATAAACAATTTTTGGTTCCTGTTATAATTGTTATTACCATTATAACGAAATTGTTAAAGATGAAAACTCGTGAATTTTCATAACCGGTCATGAGTAGATGAAAATTTCATGAATGAGACAGCGCTGGAAATACATGACTGCGCCGAGCATGGAGTGCGTGAAAGGCAGTCATTCAAACTGAAGGTTTTCCGCGATTGGTTACCTGTTTCCTCAATGAATGCCATTCGACCCTCACAGTGTTACACTGAACTCTCTCCCGCGTTCTCGGTCTCCCTGTGTGGCTATATGTTCACAAACTTGGCGTGTATCAGCTACATAAATATTCAAAGCGCAATACGTCATCTGCGAAGGTGGATCATATAGTGTGCCAATATCTATAAAGCGCGGTGCGCACAGAAAACATTAACGAAACATATTTTGGAAAGAGACTCGGAGGAGTTCACACGATCAGCGATGCGGTTCAACATTGAAGACGGTGAGTTACATCTTGTAATCACTCTAACAGAATTAAGTGCGGGTATTTGTATATTAATTTCTCAAGGCATATATTATGTTTGTCTGACAGTGAAATCTAACTCTGACTTAAAAAAGAAAAATAGGAGCCAGCCAACCAGAAAGAGCGTTCGTACATTAACCTGTGTCTGTGCAATCACTGGCCATCTGGATTTACATCAATTCCCTGACATGACTTGGTTTATCAGAATGCGCTAAGAAAGTGGGGTGCTTTGGGATGCTGAGCCCTATTGTGTGCCATATAAACGTGCTTGCACTTGAAACATGTTAAACCATTTACGACCGTCTCTGCACATTTATGCAGAAGTTAACGGAGGAGTATTGATCTTGAGAGGAAAAAATGTATTCCATTAGATTGCTCTTTCATATTTACTGTCTATCTTCGCTGTAATGAAATGTGGTTCACGTGCACATTACAATAGTTTTTCACTTCACTTTTGTTTAATTACTTTTCATTTTTTGTAAACCAAACAATTTTTGACTGTGTACTTACTCCCCCCCCCAATCAATTTCATTTCTAGACCGCTGAAAGGACAAGACAGTGGCGTAGAACGTGATCCAAAAAGTGGCCACAAATGCATCTTCAGAAACATTGAGCCTCGACACTTAGGCGCTCTCTGAATCGCTTTTGTTGCTGGATCATACACGGAAAGAAGAAGAATACGCGTTTGAACTTTTGCCACCCTCGTCTTTTTTTGGAGATGTTCCTGCTCGAGCTCAATCATTTCTCAGCGCTAGCCACCGCGATCACATCTGTATCATCTGTCCTGCTGCTTCTCGCCGTCTCCCGACAACTATGGGCCCTCCGGTGGTCCATCACGCGGGATAGAGACAGCAAGCTGCCTCTTCCGAAGGGGTCCATGGGGTGGCCACTCGTAGGCGAAACTTTCCACTGGCTTTTTCAGGTAAATGTAACACAGCACTGTAATTTTTCCACAGCTTATATTTCATGCTGGATACAAACTGGTCTTCCTATAATAGTATTTGAACGCGTCATTTTAGCTGGATTTCAGTTGTTTGCTTGGGCTTGCTGAATGTACAGAAATTAATTGTAATAATAATTGTTGCAAATACAGAAGTGGGTTTTTTACCTGCTGCTCGTACACAGCGTGTCCTCCAGAGGCGAATATTTTTACTTACCTAGATGTGGTTAAAGTAGGGCGTTGACATGAGACATTTGCCAAAACGAGAGTGTAACATTTCTTTAATCACTGTGTATTTTTATGACAGGGGCCAAGCTTTCATATCTCCAGGAGGGAAAAATACGGAAACGTATTTAAAACCCACCTTTTGGGGAAACCGGTTATCCGCGTGACAGGAGCGGAAAATATCCGTAAAATTCTGCTTGGGGAGCACAGCTTGGTGTGCACCCAGTGGCCTCAGAGCACGCGGATCATCCTGGGCCCCAATACGCTGGTGAACTCCATTGGAGACCTTCACAAACAGAAAAGAAAAGTAAGGGTGTATCTTCAATGTTACAAACTGATTTTTTTAAAAGCGCGTAGAAATTTATTCTGTGTGTATTCTTATCTGTTCAATGCAGACTTCAGTCTGTTCACCTTATGATAATTACAGGACACAGTAAATGCCATTCCTAAATCTTCATGATGCGGTAGCACCTGCATATATTACCAACGTGACTATGTAGATATGTAACAGTATGAACTGTCTGAATTTGAAAAGAGGGGGTCATGACTAACGGCTTAAGCTTCTCAATTATACATGAGTAATACTTGGAACTGATTTTCTCATGCCACCTGCTAATTTTTTTATTGTTGCATTCCTGTTAAGATCCTGTCTAAAGTGTTCAGCCGCGGGGCACTGGAGACGTACATCCCCCGGCTGCAAGACGTGGTGAAGTCGGAAATTGCTAAGTGGTGTTCAGAGCCCGGCTCCGTGAACGTGTACGTCGCAGCCAAAGCACTCACTTTTCGGGTTGCTGTCCGGGTGCTCTTGGGTCTGACCATGAAAGACTCCGACATAGAGTACCTCTCCAAAATATTCGAGCAGCTTATTAACAACCTCTTCTCACTCCCGATTGATGTGTCATTCAGTGGCCTCCGTAAGGTGAGAATAATTATCATAACTGTCATTATTATAATTACAATATAGCATTGAACTCGCAGTCGTTCTGTAATAGCCTACATACCGTTTATTTACACACTGTTACTTGTTTTGAAAGTAACTGAGTTTACAAAAAAATGGTATGAGAGTAGATACAACACCATGGGCAGTAAGTAAGAGTACATTACACTTGGTATTGCAACAACATTTTATTCGTGCAATTACCATCAGCTGCAAATCAGATTAACCATCTTCACGTTGTTGAAGGATTATGTTGAATAAAATGTTTTATTTCACTGATTTTAGTTATGAATATTTTCGTTTTAACCATAGGGTATACAAGCTCGTGAAATACTTCACACGTTTATGGAGAAAATAATCGAAGAGAAATTACAGGACCAACGGTCGGATGGGCAGGATGCGTTTGACTACATCCTGAGCAGTGCCAAGGAAAGCGGCCATACCTTAAGTACGCAAGAACTAAAGGTAAAAGTTGGTTTAGAATCATCTCTCAGAACATCTGTGAATCGTCTCATCTTTGCCCGTGATTCCGGCAACCATCGCAGTATCCCACAATCAAATCTCATGTAAACTGATTTTACACATGTGAATTTTATCTGAGGGGTGTACATCGAGGGTAATTAAATAGGAGCCACTGATAATCGATAATCTTCTTTTTATATTTAAATATGAAGAAGTTTTTTGTATCATATACATTGCAATTATCTAGGAGAGTATTAATATTAATGACGACTAAAACTAGGAGTTATAAGTAGAATTACCCGACGCCATCGTAGTGTTCAAAGTACTTTTCTCTTTCTAAAATAAAGCCGCGATAAAAAAATAATAATAATAATTTAAAAAAAAATAGGCGTTGGTTGAAGAGGTCCTGAACCTCCCATCTTTAACAGATATTCTTATAACCGGATTAGAGGATTTAGGTGGAAAGCTCATTGTGTTGCCTCATGGATTCTAGGAAGCTGCTGTGGAGCTAATCTTCGCTGCGCACTCAACTACAGCCAGCGCCTCGACCTCTCTCATCCTCCAGCTGCTGAAGCATCCCTCTGTGGTCGAGAAAGCCCGGCTGGAGCTGGAAGCACATGGACTAAGGAGTGGTTCTAATTACGCCCGCCGCTCGCTTTTAAAAGATCGGAACGCGGATGAACAGACCGTTCCATCGCCGGACGAAGCGACGGGAAAAGGCGGGAACGACAGCCTTTGCCTTGGAACAGAGACCACTTTTTCGGTTTACAGCACTAGGACCGATCACTGTGATTCCGCTGTACTTCCCAGTGAACAATGTTTAAGCCTCAGTGTGCCTTATCTGAGTTTGGAGAAACTGAGCCAGCTGCGTTACCTAGACTGCATCGTCAAGGAGGTACTCAGATTTCTCCCTCCTGTGTCTGGGGGGTATAGGACGGCGCTTCAAACCTTCGAATTAGACGTAAGTATGGCCACACAGTGTGCTGCGTCTTTACGCACGATCAGCGTACGCTTCATGGCTACAGACTAGAGCCTAGTTCACTCTATATTATCAGACCTGTGGTCATTCATTCATCAGTCGTGTGGCATACAATACACCATCCTTGTGTACTCCTCTTCAAGGTATTTGATGGACAATCAAGATTTGAAATTGATGACGTTAGAACCACCATGTTACTCCTAAATTTGCAATATGACCTTAGTCTTAAACCAGCGTGTATTTGAATTCTATGCACCAATGCATCTCTGTAGAAAATGGACATACACACATTCATTTTGTTATCAAGTGATCAACCAAGGTCAATCACAGGTCATGCAATATGACCACTACGAAAACAGTGGATCGATACAATTTAACCCACTACAATGGTAACTTTGTTTCTTTTTTTATCAATAGCCAACAAACAGCAAGTTGTAGACTTGATGCATCAGTCGATTTTCAGACAGTCCATATTACAGTCCATGTATATAATTATAATATACACAATTTTATATAAATATATATACACACACACACAATCCAGTTTATTTATGATTTCTTAAATCTGCCATCCAGAAATGTAATCTTAAAAGTCTGTATACACTGTGGGGATTGCTGTCAGATCACCTTTAGTGTTTTGCTAGATCTTTCATTAATAATTAATATCTCAAGTTTCAAAGTTATGCCTGTTTGGCCTGTTACTGTGAAGCATGCGTTGTCATATGAACTCAAAACAATACATTTTTTTTTTTTTATCAAACCGGCTAAAATGATTGAAATTCCCATTGTGTGACTGCAACTTTTGGGTAGGAGGTAATTTTACTTTGTATGTGTGAAGCAGGAGTGAGGGGCATTTAACCTCAATATCGCCCCCTGTTGAGGACAGCAATTTTCTTTATGTGGCTTGGACTTGATCATACAGGCTAAATTTAGCAATGACCTTATTACAGATCATTATTTCTCTTTACCACTCCAATAAAACTCTCAGACCTCAATTTGGTTTGTATTCCAGTACAAGAAAATAAGATGTATTCTCACTTCATTGTGGTTATAAGAAAACCTATTCCAGAAGTACCTGAATGGTGAAAATAGAATACAGTGATAATCATCATAACCATTATCATCATTGTTATTATTACTTATTGATATATTGATATTAGTTGGTCTATTATTAAACATAGTCAAATAGCGTACATGGCAATGCTAATTTTTTTATCACTAATTTTAAGGGCTACCAGATTCCAAAAGGATGGAGTGTAATGTACAGCATCCGGGATACCCACGAGACAGCTGCTGTTTATCAGAGCCCGGAGCTATTCGACCCAGAGCGCTTTGGAACCGAGAGGGACGAGAGCAGGACGGGACGCTTTAATTTTGTCCCATTTGGCGGCGGCATACGCAGCTGCATTGGAAGGGAACTGGCACAGATCATACTAAAAACCCTGGCTGTCGAATTGCTCAGCACTACAGAATGGAGTCTGGCGACACAAACCTTCCCCAAGATGCAAACTGTGCCGATTGTCCACCCAGTTAACGGACTGCACGTTTACTTCAACTACACAAACTCCGGAAAGAAGCAAGTCCAGAGTTAGTCTGAGTGAATGCGGCTCTGTCCACATACACTTCAAGATGCGATCTTCAGTGACTCTTAATGGACCTCTTAAGTTATATTTACCTGTGTACAAATAATGTGTAATGCACTTAGTGTTTTAAACATTCCAGGGTCAAGTGAGTTTAGAGAAATACAAGGTGAACCAATGAGCTCATGCTACAATGGATTGGTCATGAGCACATTGAAAGTAAGTATGTTGATGGCTTATGCAGTTTCATCCCCTAAATGCATATTCAGTAGGAAAAAAATGGTTTGTGTACCACTGCGGCCTAACCATTTCAGCGCATAATCATGAAAATCAGTAGATCTACTGATTGGGTCACATTCAGAAAAGAAGATCTTATGAAAGAAGAATTTTTGTGTGCCTTAAATCCTTATTATACTTTTTTCTTCTGTTTTTGAGTGTGACCCAGTCATTAGTTCTGTTCAGTAGGAAGGCACACCATCCTCACCATCTCCAGTGACACACGACCAGTGAAAGACAAAAGTCTCAGGTCATCAGAAAGGAAGCTGGACTTGCATTGATCACAGCTGTAAGTTTTCTTTGAACATTAACACCAGCTGACTGGGTTTGTTGGCTGAAACTGGGTAGGATTCACATCACAAGTCAGAGTTTGACTGATGGTCGCACTTAACACACTTTGATCACTATTTTCTCTCTAAAGCTTTGTAAATATGTATGGATTAATAATAAAATGTGTCTGCCTCTGTAATTTGTATAGTACATGTAAAACAAGGTCATAATTTTTGTAAAGATGAAGTAGCATTGCATATAGCCTAAGACATTTTCATAGCAAATCCTAAAAGAAATGTTTTCTTGTATTTTGTCATATCTATGTGTAATGTCAATTAAGCAGTTTCCACTATAAAAGAACAGAACACTCCTGATAAATGATTACCTTCTTTGGAACAAGATAATACAAACAATATAATAAAATATAATATCTCGGAGAAACACTCAATCAAAGCCCATGGCACTTTGGACTTCTATTTCCATAAAAATGCTCAGGCAGTGGCTTTTTTGTTAGCTTACCTTTCATTATTAGCCTAGCTGAAACTGATAAAAACTGTAAAGTAATACAAAGTACCATAGCCTACAAGTTATTACAGAAAGCTACAATACAAACAGCTATCTTTTTGTTTGTATTGAATCATCCCCTGATATAGCAACAGAAAACCCACTTAGACACATGTGACCCATCATTAATAACAAAATAATTTTGAGATGCACTGGCAATGAATGTCAAATGTGAAGCATCATGTTCTATGCTGTGTGAAATTATAAGGTGGATGATGGAAGTAAAAGTATGAACCTTAAAGCACTTTTTTATGTTAAATGTCTCATGCATACAGTTTATAGACTTGTATACCAACGCATTGGTTTTGGGCTGAGGTGTATGCATTTTAGTGAACAACCCCACCCCACCCCCCCCCCTCCCAAATTCCCCACCTACCCCACCTTCCCTGCTTTCCCCATCTGATGTACAGTACCTATGTATTACAATGGCTGTGTCATTTTTGCATTATTCATCATTTAAATACACAGTTGGCATTACATTATATGCACCCTAATGTGCCAAGAGGCCAGTTGAATAAAAATGATCTGAAAACACATACTCTGTAGCTAAGGTTTTATCTGATGCATAACTGATTTACAGAAGGCATCTCACAGTGTGGGCAGGTCTTAAAGGTGTTAAAAATGGTTTACAGAAACATAGTACTGTTATTCCTCCATAGGCCCTTAGGGCCATTCTACAGAGTCAGTTCAATCACCAGTGCCAAAACAAACTCATTTTAGGATTCTTAGGGATATTACTTTGGTAAACAGAACAGAAAACGACAAGTACTCAAAATCCCTTAACTGTAGTTGAACAGGGGTAGTGTTTTGCTTTATGAGGCTGTGGTAGGACAAAATAAACACAGCAGCTAAAGAGTGTCACAGGTTACTGTAGTGTATCAAAATATTATCAACGAATGGATCAAAGGTGGCGGTGTGGTGGTTAAAGAGCGGGGCTTGGAACCAACATGTTGCACGCTCACTTCCCAGGAAAGCAGTGCTGATGAACCCTTGAGGAAAGTATTGCAAGAGAAATTCTTAGGTAAATATTGAGCTGTACAACTGGATATACGTTATATGGAAGTGATGTAAATTGGTCTAGATTATGTGTTAGCCAATGAAGCTATACACAGTTTTCACTGAGATAGTTTTAATAGTAAATTAGTGGTGATAATGTCTGAAGCGTGATAATCCCACATCTATAATTATGTGGGATACAGTTAAAAGCTGTATACCCGCCAGTTGTTCCTTCGAATGTACTCCACAGACGCAATCACACTACACTGTGGCACGCCATATGCGAATTAACTGTTGAACTGAATTAGCTGTTGGCCGACTGTGGGTTTTATTCGTGTAATATATTTTAAATTTCTCGTTTATAACATAGACAAAAGACTGAAACTAATGTTGCGCTTTTCTTTCATTGCTTTCATTCACACGGAAGTAGATTGTATATTCGTTCTGTGTTTGAGTACACCAAATACTTTATTCGAACATTTACAAGGTATTGGCCAACTACACATCATCCACCGCTTTGCAACGAAAGTCCACAATTTAGTGACATTGCTTGTAAATAATCTTACAAAATGTAAACCCATTTCTGTACGAAAGACATTTCTCTGAAAAAATTGATTCAACAACACGTTTTATGATGATGACGATTATTATTATTATTATTATTATTATTATTAGTAGTAGTAGTAGTATTGTTGTTGTCACGCTGGAGGACTACGTAGCCTTCGTTATCCCTGCGGCTCAGAAATAATCACGCGGATGGACTCTACTAATGTTGCTTCCCAGGAGCCAAACGAGAGGAAACCTGTAAAAGGTTACACCTTAAAAGACGATTGGAAGGGTGACCCTTTAGTGAACCATTAAACTCTGCCCTCCTGACCCTGTCCTGATGTGAGTAAATGTCATGTGAACGCACAAATCAAACACATTAGTGTTATAATCGAGCCAAGCGGTGAGATTCTCTGCGCCAAAACGTTTGGTCAGGCAATACATTTACAAAGACCGCAAAATAAAAGTCAACTTGTCGCAAAGAGATGGGGTGGGTTCTCAGAGTAAATGGGATTTGAAGGTAAAAAGGAGGAACACCAGCATTTGTTTTTAAACGAATTTGCAGTAAATTCATTGAATTTGGTGTGTTTATCTAAAAACGTAATTTTCAAACCATACCTAAAAAGCGTTTAGTCTGGCTAGATTTTGATCAGAACAGTGAAAAAAGGTCCGTTTCCATGGCTCCAATTAAAACTTTCTTTACAAACAAGTGAAAAGCCTGTTTATCTCGTGGCCCAATTACAAGATTACTGTAAGTGGTTTTAATTATCCCTTTTATTTGATTTTTGTGATTGACAGCCGGAGAATAGATTACTGTGTAGATAATAAAGCTTTCCTGCCATAATTACTGGTGCTCGGGCTCCCGTATCTCGTTATTTGATGGACAGTGAACTTGGCGAGGTTTACACTAGAGTTCACAGAGATGTCAGGGTCCGTGTTGTAGGTCACAAGCAGGTCAGCGCTTGGGAATGGAAGAGAACCCTGGGGGCATCGCCGAGCTCTCCGGCGCTTTAATCGCTTACGGTGCTCCCCAGCTTCAGACCGCACATCACACGCACATGGGGTTTTAAAAAGTGTGTCGTTTATACATTTAACCTCCTGCACAGCTAATTAGGTCACACAGAGGCGAAAATCGCTCGTCCCACTGAATAGTTCGGCATCAGATAAGTACTCTACAGCTGCGTTACATAATGAAACAGGGAAAGAACCGAAGTGGCTTGTTTAGCTGGGAATGTAGCTATGGCTGTAGCTCCGGCAATGAGTCGGAATAAACAAAATAAATAAATGATCATCGGTAAAAGGGTCATAGCACCACCACCCCTGTCATTCACATAAAGCGAGTCATACGCAAATTATTACCGCAAAGTCTTGGAAGGCTTCCTTTGAAAGTGTTGAAATAATCAGGTTACGCCACACCTAACATGTTTACCTCTTTCATCGACAACTGAATTGTCATTTTTCTTGGTTTTTATCCCTTTAGACACGAAAAGGCAATGCTAAGGAATTGTTTCGGACAGGAAAATGAACTGATCACAAACAGCACGGATGATTATTGGTAATGCCGTCTCGCAGGAAAATGAGGTCGGTAATGTGGCAATCCAGTGGATAATTATGTCAGACGTACACGTACAGTGTATGAAAACTGCACTTGAACTTCAGGTAGCATCTGCGTGGGCGGAGCAAGATATGATAACATTTGAACTATTTACCACCCATAACTATTGCCAGTTCTTGGTACTGCGTCGTTATCACGTCGGTTCACAACGAGGGCAATGTTTGAAGTGAGCGAAAATGAGGCAAAGTCACCGGCTTGAACACGTTAATTGTATTTGAATAAACCCCCCGTGGAAATGAATTGGTTTATTATATTGTATATTTTAAATGGTCGAGATCTACCGATATACGCATCAGACATGATTTATTTACACGCGTGCATGCGTCACCGCTGAGAATGAAAGGTGAAATACAGGGCAGCAGCTCCAGGGCACCGCGAGACGCGCCAAAGGAAAGGGAAATCCAGAAATGTGTCGCTGTAAAATTTGGAGCCATTCTGTCTCTTGGTGAAGCGGCTGTGTCGCATGCCTCTTCCACGTTATAGCTGTCGTAAAAGCACTTCTTAAATGCTGTGGGTGGTTCCCAGGGTGTTTACTTTTTATGTACCGGTAACCTTGCTTCGCCCCGTCACTTTTTGAACTGACCCAAGTTTGAACCCGCCGCGAGTTTTTTTTTTTAATATAAGCGATAGCATTCTATTTTTATACAGCAGACATTGTGAATAGGGGGTAAACGTCAGTTTAAGTTGCAATTTAGATTAAGTAGGCTATTAAACTGGCGGAAACCAGATTGCACCTCAATCCAAATGAAAGCGCTGCTATGCTTTACTTCCAATATGCAGCTGTACAGTTAATAGTGTGTCATTTTTGGTGGTAATTTTTATAAGTAGCATAACCAATCGGAATATGCTGAGGACTTTATAAATCACGTGTATCACTACATGCACAACAATACGCGCGTGAGAGAGAGAGAGAGAAACATATAAACACGTAAATCATGTTAATAGCAACTGCCTTCTCGCTTGTATTTAGTATAAGGAATTTTAACGTAACAGCATTATTGTTCGCCTAAATCTTTAAAATGCTGTTCAATTAAGCCCGCCCCGGGCATTACACACAGTGCTCAAACCACAGTAATGAGTGTAAACTGCGGAATATTTACTACAAAGAACCCTCGATGGTTCCTATTGTGTTGGGGGAATTAACACCTTTTCAAAGTTAAATGCCAGGATTGTCTGGCTTCTACGGGAGGTAGTATTAAAATGCGCTTATAACAAATGGTTAAGGGTTTGGGGCAGCTTCTCCCTTGTGGGCGGAGCGAGATGACACCACAATTAAAGATGAACTTTGTGTGAACTAATTTATCTGACCAAGGTAACAGGAGGCCGAGACCTGTGGAAAGGGTATAAAAGGGCGTATAAACTTTGAGACTTACCAGTGGAGCGCCAACACTTGGGACACCTTTCACAAAGTGTCTGTGGTTTTCCCCTCAGATTGTAGTCCACTGGCATTTAACGAAAATGGGTTTGTACACCTTAGTCGCAACGTTCCTCTGCACTCTCGTGCTCCCGGTTTTGCTGTTTTTAGTAGCAGTTAAATTGTGGGAGATGTACATGATCCGTGGACGTGATCCAAGCTGTCGGAGTCCCCTGCCTCCTGGCACCATGGGCTTGCCGTTTCTAGGCGAGACGCTTCAGCTGGTCCTGCAGGTAATGCACGAACCTTTCAACGCGCCGCACATATTCATAAAATAAATGTGAAACAACAGACCTCGTTGGTGTCAAGGTCATGGAAAGGTGCACGCACATAGGCTGTAGAGAGAATACCTTATAATGTAGGCATGTGAAACCCTTAGGATTGCACCACCACAGCATCTAAATGCTACAACGAAACAGACAAGCTTCAGCTGAATTTGCTTTTGCATGTGACTGTTATTTCCTGTGACAGAGAAGAAAGTTCCTCCGGATGAAACGGCAGAAATACGGATTTATCTACAAGACCCATCTCTTCGGCAATCCCACCGTGCGAATCATGGGAGCGGAGAATGTGAGGCAGATACTGCTGGGCGAACATAAACTCGTCTCTGTTCACTGGCCCGCGTCCGTAAGAACCATTCTGGGCTCCGACACCCTTTCCAATGTGCACGGAACGCAGCACAAGAACAAGAAAAGGGTAAGTTTGCAGTGTTTCTCTGTCCCCCGTTAACGTGGTTTTTATAGGATTCATCCAGCACTTCAAGCATCTCTAACTTGTAAATACTGTCAGTATTTTCAAAAATATATGTACTGTAACCAGCAACTCATTTCATATCTCCGTAGTTTCATGAATGATTGGTATGAATTGTTTTGGTCTACTGATTTTGCAGGCGATCATGAAAGCGTTCTCACGCGAAGCCTTGGATCACTACATCCCCGTTATCCGCGAGGAGGTGAGATGCGCGGTTAAGCACTGGCTGCAGAGCGATTCTTGCGTGCTGGTGTACCCGGAGATGAAGCGGCTCATGTTCCGCATCGCAATGAGGATTCTTCTTGGGTTCGAGCCCGAACAAATCAAGACAGATGAGCAGGAGCTGGTCGAGGCGTTTGAAGAAATGATCAAGAACCTGTTCTCCCTCCCTATCGATGTCCCTTTCAGCGGCTTATATCGGGTATGTGGCAAAAGATGCTATATCCATGTTACTTCTCTGAATGAGCTGAAATGACAAGTGCGTTTCTGTGCGCACCATGGTACTGACCCAGGGGCGTTTGCGTATCATTAATCGTGGCCCTTCTGTTGTTTCTCTTGCAGGGTTTGAAAGCTCGCAACTTCATCCATTCCAAAATCGAAGAAAATATTAAAAAGAAGATCCAGAACTGTGTTGACGAAAGAAAGCACAAGGATGCACTTCAGTTGTTGATCGAGAATTGCAGGAGAAGCGAGGAGCCATTCAGCATCCAGGTAATAACGATGCTATGTGTTTTTTTTTTTTTTTTTAATGAATTGTGCAGTTGTATTAAGCTTTATCTCAAAGTGATAATAAGTCGTAAATCAACATTTCGTCTAATCTTAAGGAGATCAAAGAGTCTGCGACGGAACTGTTATTCGGCGGGCATGAAACTACGGCCAGCACTGCCACCTCTCTGGTGATGTTCCTGGGACTGAATCAGGATGTGGCACAGCGCGTGAGACAGGAGCTTCAAGAGTCGGTAAGACTTAACTTCGCTACAAACATTTTGAACCGAGTCACCAGGTTCTCGATTTGGTACCCCTTTCCTCGTCTGCATTTATGTAATTATTGCACTTTTCACAGGAATTGCTTGGCATGCATTCTGAGGAGAAAGCTGTGAACATCGAGTTGCTGGAGCAGCTGAAGTACACGGGGTGCGTCATCAAAGAAACGCTGCGCATTAACCCCCCTGTCCCCGGAGGCTTCCGCGTGGCCCTGAAAACGTTCGAACTCAATGTGAGTTGAAACATAACGCAAACGTATTCACTCGACTCCCGACAAACGTCCCTCACCGGTATTTATGTACCGTGTTCTTTTTCCTGTCTTGCCAACTGGTGTAAGAATTGTGTGCCCAAATGTTCAAGCATTTTGTCATATTTAGCTATATTGTGTTACCCACTACATTTACATTAAGCAGTTTTGCGGACAGACATATAGATTAATGCACATAAGGCTAGATCAGTAATACAGATGTGTCATATGACTACAACAGTAGCATAGAAATGATAAAAATCACCCATGCCACATCATGAAATGAAGTGTTATAGCAGGAACTATAAATTGCCACACTAGTCAAGCATGTCTAGCGTTATTTATGTTAGTGGTAAACAAGAAGATAAGTTTAGGGCGTTGCGGTGCATTCTGAAGAGGTTGGTTGTCAGTCTGCACCGGCCATTCACGGTTGACTCGGACATTTTTGCTCCGTTCTCCGTTTACAACACAGCAATGAAACTCCGATTCGAATTGACAGTCGGGATGCAATAGGTTGGGTTGTGGCTTGTTACGTGTAGCGAATGCACCAATGATAGATTTCTCACTCAATATCGACGCTTTTTTGTCCAGGGTTACCAGATTCCGAAAGGATGGAACGTCATTTACAGCATTTGTGACACACACGACGTCGCTGACGTGTTCCCCAACAAGGAGGAGTTTCAGCCCGAAAGATTCATGGCCAAATCTCCCGAAGACTCTTCGAGGTTTAACTACATCCCATTTGGAGGGGGCTCGAGAATGTGTGTCGGCAAGGAATTCGCAAAAGTTTTACTGAAGATATTCTTAGTAGAGCTGATTACGAAGTGCAACTGGACTCTGTTGAACGGACCCCCAACAATGAAAACGGGTCCTACCGTTTACCCAGTGGACAACCTCCCCACAAAGTTCTGCAGCTATGTTGAAAATTAAAGCCCCCCTCCCCCACCCCCCAAAAAAAGAACATGTATACTGTTAGAATGAAAATTTGTAAATAGTCATATTTAATTACTTTAGATGAGCTAACTGAACTACATTTAGATTGGACTTGTATAGTTTAATACTAGATATTTATATGAACTCTACAATATTTTTGTAAACAAAAACTCGAAGCACTACATATTAATGGATCTTTCATTTCTCTACAACATGTAAATTTGATGTAAATTTGTAATGTAGTTAAGTAGCTTTTTGTATCTTAATGCATCTTATTTAAGTTACACATTAATGTAAAGGCTTTATTTAATAAAACGTTTTGGAAAAAAGCTATTTTTTGAAGTAACTTTTATTCATGAGACGAGGCAAGAGCAATGAGACAAGCAGCAATGCTACATGTACACTATATGTCTACCTTTTGTTGACATGTACACTGTGCACCTTCCTGCTTGATTCAGTTCACAGCACTGACAAAAGATGTTCATTATATCAGTCTATTCACCGGATTAGCATTTGTGTCATACCAACTGTTTGATCTCAAGCCAAAAGAAACAACACAAGGAATGACAATATTCCAATGTGCTTGTACACATGAGGCACAAACAAAGCCGAGCTAGGCAATGCCTGTAGTCTGGTGACTTCATGACCCTGCGTTCGCCTGGGTATAAAGTTGTTTTTGACTGACTGAAAAAATGTAACTCACAGGGTTCACCTGTGACATATCATGCCACATCAATCAAGTGCAGGAACCAGGTTGTGTGATTTTGCCAATCTTGCACATACAAAGTAAACAAAAGGTACTGAAACCAGAAAGTATTTGTGGCCTTCAGGGGCTGACAGTGTTCCTCAGCATGCTTAAAATTTCCAGACCTTTTGTGGCCAAGCATTTCATTTGAAAGTATGCGATCACTTTATCTGTGGAAATTCGCAAATGTGACCGAGTTATAATAAGGCCATACCAACAAAAATCTGAAGAGCACCTTTCAAACTCACGCTTTTTATCTTCAACTCAAAAACTACTGAGGACAGATTCCAACATTTGTGTCATTGGTAAAATGAGAAACACTTAAGATATCCTGACAAAATTTAAAGACACAACAGCTGAAACAAATTAAAAGTCTCAACTCTCAGAAGCGAGGGGGTAAAAGTTAATGAAGTTTGCACTGGAAAAGTTAAGGCTATGGCATTAGTTCCACGTGCCTTTGTTTAGAAAGAGTGGATAATGCCAATTAAGTTGCGATTAGGTGACTGTATATTGTCATTGTCCTCGTAGATAAACGTACGAGCTCATGTCAAAATACACATGGATGGATTTTTCCACCCAGAATCAGAAAACCCAGAGAGCAGCAGGCCCGAGGTCTTGTCATCTTTGCAAACGTGCACTGGTCGGCCGACGACAAAAAATGACGTGTGTAAATAAGCAGGAGAGAATGAGCCGCACAGGCAGGCATCTCAAGCAGAAGCTGAACAGCAGAATAAAAGAGCAAGGAGCGGGGTGGCAGAGAGTTCACGCAGAAAAAGGGTCTTCGACAGGAGGGCTTGGCAACATTTGGGAACGCTGGACGGCCGTGCCTCCCAGCACAGAGAGAGTCGTGTGGAAAAGGGACATGTCCTTGCGTGACATTGGGAGAACAAGGCGTTGCAACGCTGGCAGATGCACCGGTAGGCCATTCCTTGGCCTGTTCCAGGGTCCCCTGATTTACACCCTCCCAGCTCCATGGCTGACACCTTTATGTCCATCCCTCCTATCCCTGCAGGTCCAGCCCGCCGTGATAGATGCAGCTGAACTTTTCCTCCTATCACCTTGTAAAGAACGTCTGCCTCGCCTATTGTTTAACATCATGGGGGAAAACAAAACTTTTTTTTTGCAACTCTCAATTACCAGCCATTTTTTTGTCCGAATTTGCAAGCATATACGGAATTTATTACAGCACAATGAAAGAAGTTTAAAACCCACTCCTTTTTATTCAGTCCCCTGAGCTGAACATTGTGCTGAGTAAATCAGCGTAATTGCGGCTGGACCTACATTGTTGCCGGACTTGCTTCACACACTGTGCCATTTGTTATTGAGCACAGTAAATTTGAAATCACAGGGAGGAGGGATAAGGGCTACTATTAGGTTCTAAAGAGAAAGGGTTGGGGGGGGGGGGGGGGGGGAGGGTAGGCCTTCACTGCTAACACAACAATGGTGTCTAAGCGGGACCACAAGAAGAAATGCACAAAAATACATGCACATCCTTGTTTAAGTGTATGCAAGTTGAGGGGTTAAATCCTTTGCATGCAGGACTGCATATGTAATTTCAGGACATTTAACTATGTTCTGTTAAAATGTATTTGCAAATAATTAGTGCCGTCATATATCCTATATAGAATCTTGACCAAAAGTTTTCACTGAAAGGTTATGTATTTTGTGTTGAGTGTCAATCCTATTAACTAAACATAAGGAATAAACTTTTCTCTGTCTAAAACAGTGCATTCACCTCCAACCTCACCTAAACAAACAGATGTTAACATCCTATCCAGTTAAACATAACCTTCAGATACACCCATGTGTTGACCACCAGCAGAAGTCCCCCCAGGCACATAAACTGACCCCCTCACTCCATGCATCCACACCTGGGCAACATTCCTTGAGCACCCTGACCAGGTAATCTCAAACTTCGATAATACAAGCTAAAACAAATAAAAAGCAGCAGATATGAAGTTCAAATTGAACCAGAGGATACTCTGGATTTACTTAATGACGCAGGAAAACAAATTCTCATGCATGAAAGCCGAGGGAACCTCCTCTCCCACCCCCCGTCCATCCATGACTTAAACTGCAAGTCTCCTCTCCTCCAGGCTGTCAATCCTTGTACTAATATCCCAGTCAAAGTATTCAGTTGCTTGTACTCAGAGACCTTATAGGAAACATAAAGCAACTCCAGCCAAGCTTATTACAGAGCACAGCAGGCAGAACAAACAGATGATGACCAGGTAATGATCTCGTTAATGGCGACATTTTCCCCTTCACAGAAGTGAAAATGGGATTTTCACTTCCAGGAAAGTCAATGAGCATGCTCCTAACACTATTTGCAAGTCTGATGCACTCTTGCCCTCCTGCAGAAATCATATCAGACCCTCGAACTCTCAATCAGATTACGTATTAGCAACCCTGCTGCAATCATTTATAATCAGGAGAAGCTTTTCTGGGGTTCCAGAGGGTCAGGCAAAGTTCAATGATAAAGAGGCACACCACACAGAGACTCAATATTGTTCAATTCTAATCTATCTCAAACAATATCCAACTTATATTGCTCATGACCATTGCATTACTTTTTACACTAGCAATGGCCATCTGTGACCTGCATAACCCAATTATTCACAAATATATTTAAGAGAAAAGTTAAATGCTCTAAATTAATCAGAGGAATCTTCTGTGCACATGTGATTTTTGATATATTTTGTATGTACTTTTTATGTATGTATATTTTTGTTCTCTGTACAGCTAATATTAAAATAAAAAGAAGTAGTAGTCAAATAAATTGTGGCTGAAAAAATCTGATTTTTAGACTCAAAAGTAGTGTATAAAGCAATGTACATCCTCAGTTCCATGTTAATTATTCATTTTAAAGTATTGTACAAGTCACTATCCATCATCTATCTGCTCTTCCGGGTTATCGACAGTAGTGTTAATTATAATAATGACTGAAAGCATGGGCCTGTGTAAAAATAATCAAGTTTGTCAACTTGCGTCATGAATCCATACATTTGACAGCACACAAAAAAAGGTACGAAGTACAGACAGACCTTTTGTTTCCATGATCAGAAATCTCCCAGGTTTAACTTGTGGCATCACTCTCTCCATCTCACCATTTCAAAGTCCATAGTACACAGGGTTGATACGGTATTGCTTCAAAGGCAAAGTGAAAAGCTTGAACTGATACGTATGAACATCACATTCATTCAGGAGATAGAAAAAACTCTCAGTTCCTCATTAGGTCTCAATGATACATACTACCGTGTTACGACGCTAGCAAACAATGTGCTACACCCAGGCCTGTGTGCTTAACAAATACTGGCTCAGCAACAGGTCCATATTCAAGTGAAACATTAGCATCATTTACACTGAAACATGGTGGGGTGATTAGAAGCACTGGCTTTTGAACATCGGAGTCATGTCCCAGGTTTTGACCTTGATCTGATGATTTAATCTCAGTTGTTTTCCTTGATATATGAATGGATGAATGCATCATACTCATTGTTTTAAATGGCCACCCTGGACATGGGCCTCCATAAAAGTTATATTAAGAATCATCACAAAATAATTAGGTTTATTTATATTACACCATTTTACAGTAATCTATCATGTTGATAGTTGAAGCTGTCCTTTCACAGAGTACAATGTCTGGTCCTGTCCCATGCATGGAGCACACAGAGCTATGATGATGGTCCATTCGTAACAAAGATGAAAGAAGAATACTCACCATATTATTTAAAAAACCACCCTGTTCCTGCCCTGAATTGAACACTGTCTCTCCACCAAGGAGGCTCATTAGTTCTGACCGAGAAGGGCCTGACAGCTAGAGATGCCACGTTAATGGGGAATGCTTTCACTCTGTGCAAACCGCAAACAACTACACCCGGACAGAGTTCAAGTGCTGCCTTTCTTCAGACCCAGCAATGGGAGACAAAGTCAGTTTCTCAGTTTTCAGTGAAACAGTAGAATGAATGATAGCCATGTCCCATTTTCTCCATTTGGCAAGAAAATAAGGGCTGTCATTGAGTTGGCCTAGTGAAAACTAGTTTTTCTGATTCTTGCATGATGAAATTCATTCCTTGCTCTGACAGCTCTATGTAAGGATTTTTTTAAACAAGTCTCATTTTTCGAGCCTTGGAGATAAACCGGGTCTTAGGAGGGTAGTTATAGCTCATTCTGAGGCTCAGTGTTCAGGCCTTAATTATGCTTGCAGTCTAATGGTATCCTGGTTGGCCATGCCACAACACCTGCAGGAAATAAACCTGAACCCCACCCCACCAACCTCATAACTGCTAAAACATACCTGGTAGCTAGTTATTCTTGACACCATGAAGGACTGACACCCTTTTTAACAACTTTTGAAATTAAGCTCTTGTAAAAGATACTCTAGTCAAATTGGAGAAGCGCTACACTGCTAACACCATAGACAACAACCAGAGTATGGGAAATGTACTTGCTACCTGTTACCTGGTTGGTCTGGAGATTACTCTTAAATCCATTTTGGATTATCCAACTCCTGAAATTATTTTTTAAAGGCCACTCACAATATATATAAATTCATCTCAGTAAAGAGACTTCAACAGAGCAGTGTCTTTCTTGAATAGCGCATAAATCCCCAAATGATATGCATGATTTTATTCAGCGGCAATTAGAATCTAGCGCTCAATCTTCAATGATGCAAGAACATATTCCAAAGGTGGTGGGCTCTGTCCTCCTGTGTAAAAAGATCACATTTACATTACAGTCATTTATCAGACAGTCTTATCCAGAACAGCTTACATAGGTTACAATTTTTTACATGTTATCCATTTGTACAGCTGGATATTTACTGAGGCAATTGCAGGTTGAGTTCCTTGCCTGAGAGTGCAGCAGCAGTGCCCCAGTAAGGAACTGAACCAGCAACCTTTCGGTTATGATTGCTGTTCCATAACCACTATGCTACACCACTGCCCCTAATCACAGAGTTGGCAACAAGTGTCCTGGGTCACACAAGGGCTGTGAGACTGGACAAGGCTGTAACTGAAATCTCAAAATAAACACAAAACATACTGCAAACATGGTGTGGTGGCAGCATCCGGTTCACAGTGGTGAGTGACTAGTGTCATCTCCAGGACTCTAAGGTCTTATTCACTAAGAGCGTGAACACAGTTGTGAGTTTCCCTCTGACAGCTGGGGGTGTGTGCAAACCATACATGTGCTATGAGAAAACTTGTCTGTAAAGTGTGCACACAGTCAAAATGCACACAGCACAGCTGCAAATGTGACTGGGCAATCAAAGCTGTTATTACTGCCAGAAGCAGGTAGCACAAATTGTTCTTAAGACTACTCAGTATACCAATGAACATAAACCAATGGGTGAGTGGGTAGTGCAGTTACATTATCGGCATTCAGCAGACACTCTTATCGAGAGCCACCTACACAGGATAGTTTTTACATGTTATCCATTTATACCACTGGATATTTACTGAGGCATTTGTGGGTTAAGTATCTTGCCTAAGGGTACAGCAGCAGTGCCCCAGCAGGAAATTGAACCAGCAACCTTTCGGTTACAAGCCCTGCTCCTTACCACTATGCCACTACAGTGCCACTACTGCACTGCCACAGTTGACTGCTAGTGATAGCTGCACAGTAGAAGGTTGCACGTGATTTGTTAGGGCTAACTTGCTGGCTCTGTCAATCTCTGAAGTTTATAGCAGTGACCTTAGTAACTGAGCTGGAAGGAGCTCAAGGTGTTACTTGTTAGGAACATGTTTAGGACTGAAGGCTGTTTTTGCCTGTTTCATGAACCTGACTTTATTAAATTGATCATTGTCAATGACAGTGAAAAAGTAAGACAGCAGACACAGCCCCTGATAATCGGTATAAGTGTGGCCTCATCTGAAATTGCCAGAGAGCTCTGTTCTTTGCGCACATGGGGAGCATGCTCTAGTTGTATGCGTGCGTGCGAACAAGCACATAACAGCGCTGGGTGCACTTTGCTGCTGCAGTCATGGAGCCAAAAGAGGTGTGTGAACAAAGCCTCACCGATTTCAGAGCAGAGACACCCTCCGCCGGCAGCCTCCGGCCATACTCTACAACAGAGACTCGACGCGTGCACCTAGCTAATGCACAGCACAGGTTACACTCAGTTAGCAAACAATTTTACATCCACAACAAGTAAATTGACCTTCTGTACTGCACTGTGTCTACACAGACACACAGGGACAGTGGCCATGGAATATACAACAACACAGAGCAAATCAAGAGTTTAACCTGGTCAGCAGGGCAAGCGGAAATGTGTGTACAACTTCTTTTTTATATATTTTTTCCCACTTTGTCATCCCTGGCTTCACGGAATTGCCAAATAAACTATGGGCTTGACTCATGGCTTCCCCTTCCTGCCGCACACTGTCTTACAGGAAAGCTAGCATTAACTGGAGTCCCAGTGCCTCCTTCACTGATGACAGCCTACTAGGTTCATCAGCACCTGACCAGCCATAAGTCAACAGGAGGCAATGAGACAGCAGCGAGGTGAGGAACCCTGGCCAATGTGAGCCCACCCTATCCTGAGGGGGAAGTCAATTATGGTCCGTCACTGCAGACTCCCTGACAGAGACGGTTAATGAGTCCAGAACTGAACTAGCGATCTCTGGGCTACTGGACCCAGCCATCACTCAGAGTGAGCACCATTACCGACCAAGACAAACTGGAGCACCGTGTCTGTCCCTGTCCATCTCATGAAAACAGCAATGTCACGCTCCACAGCCCCAAACATGTGACAAAGGGTACGATTTCTGCTCCGTACGCCCTTCAGAAGACACGAACCAGCCACACAAGGAACCAGAAGCCGATTAAAGCGGGACCCCGTCAAGGAGAGAGATAATTACAGGCTGTTTCAGACAACATCTGTTGCTCCAGCATTCCTCCAGTCAGCTCCTACGAACTTCTGAAGACAAGTTCAGACATCCTCCAGAGTTCATGACTGACAAAGGCCTCTGGCTGTTTCATCTTGGGCTTGCGCTCCTTCATCTCCCTCCCAGTACGTACAGCTGGAGTAATATAGGAAGAAAACATACCATTGGCACTTCCTTACCGTTTTGTTTATTAAAATAGAAACTATGCGGCCCAATATCTTCTCCAAGATAAAGATCGGCGCTCCACCAAACAGCTAACTGACGGATGCTTAGACCAGAGGGAGAACAACCCAAACATGGTATCAGACAGTAACATGCCGTAACGTTCACAGTGCAGTCACGGCAGGGGTCAGGATGACCGCATTCTTCTTGTTTCTCACAGCGCATCTGCACCGTCCTTCCAAAAGTAAGAACTAATTGAGTAGTCTCAAAATGTGTCTAATGCTGTCCTGCTTCCTACTTGATTGCGTCCTGTTTGATTGCTGTTTCAGATCTGTTGCTATTGTCAAAAGAATGCTGACCAAGTTGAAGAGGGTAGCACAGTCCTTGAATATGAATAATTTGAAGTGTTTGTTTATTCTCCAGTTTTTCTTTTTTCTGAGGATGAAAACTATGCAAGCAAATATTGTAAATTAAATTAACATAGCGAAGGATTTTAAAAGCATATCTGCCAATCAATTTAAGATTTTTTAGCATGCCAAATATTTGGGAGGTTTCTTCAATTATCTATTTAATTACTATTGCATATGTTGCTACGCATACAATGAAAGATCTCTGCAAATTATATTCATGGAGTCTTTTTTTTTCCAAAACATTTTGAACCATCAGTCCCGTTTTGACTGACTGTTTGAACCCAGATGTCCCCGGTAGTAGCTATTTTGAAAACCATCTGTAAGCTGGTTCAACCTATAGTTGACTCTGGCGGATGTTTGTACTTGTTTTTTATAGCCTGGAAGAGCGTTTACTAACAGAGTCTCTGCCTGTAAACTGTTCCGTCTGATGCTGACCGCCTGTGTGAACTCCCAGCCCCGAAGTCTGTGAAACAAGATAGGAGGCTTCATTCCCATCACAAATACTGATACGACTTGTTCCAGCGAGGCCTTTGACGTGAGGTCAGGTAGAGTTCGTCGAAATGTTAAACGGTCACCGCTAAATCAGCATTTAAGGTGACTTGTTTTCATTTCTCTGCTTCCTTGAAGCAGACGCAAAATGTGCTTTGAGCTCTCTACGGAAAAAAAAGAGGGGAGGGAGGACAAATGGCAAGGAAATGTATGAACTCCCATGTCTTTCAGGGCAAATAAACCATGGTGTCATTAACATTGTTGTTTATGCTATAAAAACTCTGTGCAAGGTTGATTTAGACTGTACTGCCATGTCACATACCGCAATAAGTTCAAAAGTTCAGCTCAACCATGAACTTTGTCAGGGCACAGCAGGCAGTTCCACGAGTGCACTGCATTGAGAGAAAAAGCCTGCAGAACACTCAGAATCCCAGAAGGTGAACACACGCATTTAAGGAGATTGACAGGTTTGGAGCCCCCCCACCCAAACACACACACACACACACACACACACACACACAGACACACACACACCCCACCCCCTGGCTGTACAGTCCACCCCTGCAATTATTTTATAACCCCACTCTCATTAGAAGCACAAATAAAGTCAGAGCGAATGAAAATCAAGCTTAACTGTTTGATCAGTTCTATTCACCAGCCCTGTGTGTGCTTTAGGCTTCGCCCAGCTACGCATGTAGAGAGTGACATTGCTGCAGGAGGGCTAAGCTCTGCCCTGCCATTTAATACATTCTTTCAGAGGTTTTGTGTTCATACTTGCGTCTCTTGGTCCTGCTGGTGGCTTTCCCCTCTGTCTGGAACAGAGGATGAAAAACCAAACAAAAGGGTCATGACTCTTATGCATTTGTTTAAGGCTGAGATTCGTGTCACCTCTGGCTGATGCCCTGACTAGGCTGTGCAAACCAGCACTAGGCATAACTGGTTCAGGAATGAAAACAAACTTGCACTGTTGTTCTAGCCTAATTTGCTTCTTCTTCTTTTCTTTTTTTTGTGCAAAAACATTTAAAGAACACTGAATGTTGGATTCAATCAGGGCACAGTTTTGACCCTGCAGACCTGTTCAACATCATAACAAACTTAAAGTGACAAAAAAAGGAAGTACATTCTTGATTATATGCATTTTTCCACAATATACTCTGCTCTGTATCCACACCACATGTACTACAGAACTGCACAGTGTGTATGAGGATGACAGTACGTTACATATTTTTATAGTACACAACATGTTTTTACATTCAAACTGTACTCCATCTGTTTTGAATGTAACATTTTTTTCTGTGAAGATTTGGGCAAAACCTTCAAAACTTTGAAACTTTGTTTAAATTTAAATTTTCCCTGTGTCACTTGAAGCTGAAGTTTGAGATTCCAGGTTAGCGAGGACGAAACTGGGGGAGCTGAGAAAGGGAAGAAGGAGGGGTGCACACGTCCCTGTGTAAGCTGAGGACAATGGCACATTGCTGAGCATCCTGTGGCACCCCATCACAATGGATCAGTAGCCTGGAGGGCTTACAGTCGCCCCGGGGGGAAACGCAGACGGAACACCTGAGCCTGGCCGGAGCCCTCCGAGCACCGCTGGAGCCTTGGAAGGGGGACACTACTTTTTACCCATACATGCCAATACCTCTGCGGTCATAAAAAAGGGAGACGGGGGGGAGTCACACGGCTCTCGCCCACGGCGGGCCCACAAGCGCCGCGAAAAGGAAGTAACACATCCTTGACACATTTGTGAGGACTCCCCCTTTGAAGAGCATTGTCCCGGCCGACGCAATAACAAATTCATTGCCCCCGCCAGGAAGCCTCCTCACACAGTCATAAGAAGTCCCGGGCATCATTTCACCCCCCCCCCCACCTCACCCCATCCATTTCAACAGCAATAAAAACTTTAGGGTCCCTGCTCCCTTATTCCAGGCCATGGTGGTACTCTCAGAGTGCCTCACGCATGGACAGATGACATCACTCTATGATGCACAGTGCATTAGTGTCATTCCGTGTGTTAGCACACCACCTGACACAACCGTCCACAGTGCCATGCACAATTACCACAGTGCTATATTCTGTGAAAGGTGTATTTACAGTTAATGCCAAAATCCAAAATCTTATGAAATGTAATTC
The DNA here is from genome assembly GCF_013368585.1 of Megalops cyprinoides. Lineage (NCBI taxonomy): Eukaryota > Metazoa > Chordata > Actinopteri > Elopiformes > Megalopidae > Megalops > Megalops cyprinoides. Next base: position 55,186,139 of record NC_050583.1, read on the forward strand.
TTTAGAAACAGTTTCTTGGGCTTTTTGGCAGCACACACTTTATTTGAGCTTTTTACCTACACCGCTTATCAAAGACAATCTGGGTATATGCTGATTGCATGCCCATGTACATTCTTAAACATTTAACTGTTTTTTTGTCCAAATCTACCCAGAAATGAAAAAAAATATGAACACAGTTCTATTTATTATTTTCAAGACATGTAATCACAATGGCAGTCTGTAAGATCAGCAAAGTTTACAATGTTTCAGACTATTTATTATTACAGAATATTTTGCACCATACATGGTATTATTTCACTGGAAAAAAGTCAGGCAAAGTGCCCTGGTCTGGAGGACAACAGTAACACTCCATCTGGGACTCGGCCCTGAAACTCTCTGATGCACACTGTGCTACGTGCTCCAAGCAGAGGTCTGTCTCATCATAGAAACCAACCTAACCTAAAGCAAAGCCGGTGATGAGAAACAGCAATGAGATGTGACCCCCCAAGAGCACATCTTTCCTCGCCCGTCATAAGCACACCATGAGCAGATTGCTCCTGTGCACCGTGCCAAACCTTTTTAAAACATTCATCCGACACTATGAAACTCTACATGCGGCCCAAGGAAGGCTGCTCAGACACCCGCCCCCCCTTGTGATTTATTAAAGAAAGATATGTCTCTTTGGCCCTGATCCGATAAACCCCGCGAGGACCTCTCTTCAGGAGCCACACTGCGAATTCTCTGGGGCTGTGAGATAAGGGGCTCTAGTCTGCCACAGTCCTTTTAAGACCTAATCTCTGGATCACTCAGGAGCCAACCGACAGACGGTTCACCGGGAGTGTGCCGGGATGCACCACAATGCTGCCTGCAGTATTACGACAGCATGAGAGGAGGAATCTGTAAATCCCGTTATGTTCAGTGTACAATAAGTACACCAAAACCAATTATAACAAATTACATTTCTACCCTGAACTCTTGCTGACATACCAGAACGGGAAAAATACGTACCACAATACCATGTATTTTTAAGTGTATAGCTGTGCATTTCTTTTTTGAAAAGCGTCTCCTGTAGTTGTATATTCATAAAGATGAAACGGACACGGCTCAAAATCCTTTTAGCCCATTTTTGAAAAATAAAAACAAAGGCATCACATGGAGTTCCAAATCATGTATCACACCTGATCTCTATGTTTAAGCTTAATGTCCTTATAATGGCTTAACAGTTCAAGTGAAATTGAATGCAAGTGTGGTTAACCAAAAGCTGTAAAACTGTGTTTGCTGGTACCACATCATCACCATGTATTTGCATGCAACTATATGTAGTTTAAAATATAGTTGCATATACCTAATGATAATGTTTATCTTTATTATCATCCTCATTGCTACAAACTCATTGCTACAAAGTAGCCACTACTACTGCTACTGCTGTAGTAATAATACGCTGCAATTATTATGATTATAGTTATTGTTGCTGCTGCTTCTGCTGTTGCGGTCATTATTCTGTAAGTGTTTCACATTAAGAGCTGCACTTCCCAATGCAGATGCGCTATCAGGGGGTTTTTACGATCTCTGTGCATCTCTGCCTCCTCCGTGTCCTTTGCACCCCCTCCCCAGAGTGTCATCTGGCCTGCACGTGAACTCCGCTCGACTTTCTCCCCCTGCGTTCTCATAGCGCTGAGGACGACCAGCTGGCCGACAGCACTCAGCGCTCAGCACTCACGCGCCGCCTTCAGCAGGCAGTCGCTTCGAGCCGCAGACACGTTCACCCTTCTGGCCCTGTGTATTTTCTGATCCAGAATAACCCTGCTGTGGCAAATGGCAAGCACAGAGGGGAGCCATGGCACCAGGCCATTCACGCCTTGTATCCTACATGCTATGATGCAATTATTTGATGCTATTAAATGATAAAAACTATGTGTACGAATGCTGGCGATGGCAACAGACAGGTATGTGCGTTAGTCCAATTTAAACTGCAAGCTTTTCTAATTATAATGTGCAACAACTCAGTGTATTAGAATACGCCTGATGCTGAACCCCCAGTTGCCAGGACACATTTCCGGTCCGAATAAAACAATGCGCTGTCAAGCAGACGTGCTTCACAAGTTGCGGCGACCTCCTTCCAGAACTTTTAGAGGAAGAGCCCGCACGCTTCACTGATAGGTTGACACTTAATATGTTCCCCCCATCCATCAAGTACACAATTTGATAGGTGGAGTTATTTTAGGCCGCTGCGGTATGTGAATCTGTGCAACCAAGTAGCTTTCCCGATGGCACACAGAGACAAGGTTCACTTGCTTTTTCCTGGCAGGTCCTAATGCCGCGAAAGAGCACGGAGCGCGTCCGAAACGGCGTCTGCGGCTTTCAGACAGCTGCCATGGCGGGAATTAAAATAAAGCGTCGGGGAAGACTGCCCAGTTCACTGAGAGGGCAGGAGCGATATAGAGTAGCAGGCCTGTGTGACACTTCTGCACACACACATATGCTGAAAGAGTTACCTCTTTGACTGGCCCCCGCCACAAATCTCCCATTACCTCAGTGAGAGGGGAGCGCTCCTCGCAACATTTCACCCCTATTCCAGCGCACATTATCTCTACCTTTCATACTCGGAGGGTTCACTCCCGTGTCAGGGAAAGTGGGAAGGTTCAGTTATCGGGTGCAGTCCATCATTACTAATAGAAAACACTGTTTCGCTTCACTGGAAAGACTAAGAAAACCAAGGCACGCACTTTAAACAGCTCTTTAACAGTTGTTGGAGTTTTCTTATGTTACAGGGTCAGAGGAGGAAAATATGCATTATGATGTAAAAAAAAAAAAAAAAACAAAGAAACATGCACAGTACTAAAAGGGCAGGTAAATAAAAACCATAATAATAGCTCTATCGATCTAATGCCTATCTCTGATAATAATATCCAGGTGCGGAACAGAACTAAATTATAGAGGTGTAATAAAGGTTGGCTTCTGAACTCTTTGGGACTTCTGACTTATCAGCTGTGTGGGAGTTTAATGGCAGCTAGGTAAACTTGGCCCCTTAGCCAGCTCATTCCTCATCCTGACCAACAGGCAAGCACAACTTCAGCTCATAATGTTTCAGTGTTCACAACCCTCAGCTCTTTCCATTGCACTTCCTGCAGCATCTGAGCTGGTTTGTGCCAGAACCAAACAGAGAACTAAAGCCCCTATGTTCGCTTTTTAGAGGATGCCAATTTTTGTCTGCTGGGCAAAAATGGTCTGATGAATAAAAAAGACATATTCGTTTAACACTGCCAGTACTAAAACTGACTGAGGTTTGTTTTAGACCGCAAAGAAGCCCAGCAGCTGTTGTTTGGAACCTGAAGCTCATAAAATTCTTTCCACATTGTCTATGTCTTCTTCCTTAGCTGTGAGCTGGTAGTGTTAACAAAATGCAGGTGAGTTTTATGCTAATTAGCTAAGATTAGCTATGATGCTAATTCCACTGAAATAATACATGCCCTGGTGAATGCCTTTTAAAATATCAGTAGACAAAGGACATATAGTGGATGAAGGCAAACCAAAATTAAAATGTTGGGCAGTGCTCCGCTGTTCCTGTGGGTGAGCAGATGAAAGACATTTATGGTAAGTGTCTTTATATTGCCTTATCTGCGGTTTCCAAAAAGTAACTCAGCAAGCTGAGTTTTCCCACACCTAAAAAGAAGAACCTCCACTAAAATCACAAACTCACTGAACATATAATTGTGGAAGTTACTAAATGGTGAAACGCATTTCAGAGATGTTAACATCAACCAGGTCTTCAATTGCTTCACCTGTTTCAACTGGGAAAACATTCACAGCTTTCACGGAAAAAGTAAACTGCAGCTTCCCGAGAAAGGTGGAGATATATTACGTCAGTTTTCATGATAATGTTCTACCTGTGGAACATGGTGGCTGTCTGTAGCATGTTAAAGGTTCACAGAGCAGATGAAGGCTAAAGGCGTCCTAGCACTCCCGCAATGACGTATGCCGAACCAGGCAGTGAGGTTGTGAGTGTGTGTATGTGTGTGTGCGCTCGTGTGTGAATGTGTGCGTGTATGCGTGTCTACATGTGTGCATTTCAGCAAAACATCAGACATTTTTAAACAATCTCTTTGTTATTGGAGGACCTGCCCAATGTCGAAATGCAATCCTCAGTTCACCAGATAAGCACCATAGCCCCTGCTTAAAGTCCAGTCCCAGCCTAGCTGTAAAAGAACAGTCAGTGGGGCAGTTTTTGCTCACATGTAAACCAATTAAAAACCTCCAGGAGGAAATATGAATGACAGAGTGACACTAATGCAGAGTTAATACAGAGATACGTTAACCAGCTGCAGGTTCTTTCAAACCTACACAATTATAATATTAATTATAATTATATACTAATAACACTAATGCAAGACGCGGTAAACATAGCATGATATGATCGGCACCAATTAATCACTACAGTTACAAAAAGACCTCAGTGGTCCAGTTTTTCCTCTCCTACTGGAGCTTAACAATAACAACAATCACACTGCCTTCACAGGATAAGGAATATCTGCTGGGTGAAAGTTCAGAGTTTTTGTCAGCCTAAACATCATGAAACAAGTCTCTGAGGGCCGCAGTGAAACCGGCTGTAGAATCGGGAAGGACCGATGGCTGTGAATTCTGTGTGTGAGTGTGGTGTGCGGGGTGGCCCAGGTGTGGCGGACGCAGTCCCGGGACGGACAGTGACAGGTGAGGGCCCTGCTCCACACAGCTGGGGGAAGAGGTCTGTTTTAGTGGCCAGCGTTCCCCCCATTGAGTTCCACTGCTCTGCCTGCTCTGGTTGAAGACCTCTGACCTCACAGCAACCCCTGTGATGCTAATTCTTATTTATTGCATACTCAAACCTAATTATTCATTCTCCGGGGAGCAGACTGATTTATTTCTATTAATTTTTTTATCCGGTTATCTCATATAGGCTACTGATTTAATTACTATTAGTCTCAGTTGGTTTCATTAATCCATTCTCAGTCAATGAATATGTTGACATGCCAGAGATAAAACAATAAATGAATAATTTAATTAATTAATAATATGACTGTTGTCATGCACTACTGGATGAAATATAATTGATTACCTTAGAAACCTGTAAACTGTATGTTTGAGTTTACCTGTGTTGAGCTAAACTATCAGCAGCAGGCAAGGGAACCTAAGGAAAAAACAGGAGCAGTAGCCCTCATTCTGTTTACCTGTAAATTCTTCTGGAGTAAACACAACTACCTTGAAGGAAAAAAACAGCTAATTGAAAAGGACTTTGTTGGGGGTTGTGGTGGTTGTGGTGGTTGTGGTGGTGGTGGTGGTGGTGAGGGGGGTGGGGGGGTTCACAGCACAGGCCCGGTGCCTTGGTGTAGGCCATCTGAAGTGGTACCTGTTAAGTGCCGTCATTAACCAGGAGACAAAGCGTCTCGGTGACGGCATTGTCCACAGTGGCCCTGGCTTCCTGGCAGCCCTGGAGATGTTAATTGTCTGCTGGCCCTCTTGTGAGGTCGGGGGTGTAATGAGACAAGGGAGGGAGAACAATGGGTTGGGTGGAGGGTCAGGGCGGGCGGACGCTGCTCAGAGTTCGGGTCATCCTTTGCCTGTTCGATCTTGTTGGGTTCTTAAGACACCGGCAGGCGTTTGTGTCACCCACCTTGCCTGAACTGCCAGGCAACAGAAGTTCAAGCAAAGAATTTAATAACATCACTGTTGGATATCAGAATCATTTTCTCACCTTTATTTTTACCCCCTTTACCTCAGTCTTACCCCCTTTACGCCCATTTTTACCCCCTGATTTTGACTCCCAGCATCAACCAGCTGTTTAGCATTTTACACCAGCCCGACTGATGCCTGATATGCGGGTCGTAACACAGGTCTGCTGCTGTGTGGGACAGGACTGCTGGATCTGCAGGCAAATCACACCCTCCAGGGACTATAAAGGTGCAGCAATCAAAGAGGCACACCTCCATAAACAAGCTCTACACTGGGATTTATGATCCTTGGATTCGTCAAGACAAAGACGGAGTCAGCCTCGGTTACCTCCCGGGACAATGCCTTTAGCTGGGGTGTTCAATCACAGAGCACTGTGCAGATGCTAGCCTTTCCTCCGATCTGCTGTCAAAGAAATGGTATCATGACCAACATGCGGCAGCACAGCTTTTCTGTCCTTAGCTGCTTTCATATGTGAAACACTGCCACTGAAATCTGAAATGGGATGCAGCAATATCCTCGCTTTCAATACAATACAACAGCTTTAATATCAGGCAGAAAACCAGAGCTTTTGTGGAAACTTAAAGGAAATTATTTCAGTGGAACACACAGGCAAAGACTTCCACAAAACATGAGGGGAAGTACACCATGAACGGCTCGCTACCCGTGTCAAAGTTTTGACTGGAAAAAGTATATTCTTTCTGTAAATATTTCTATTGAAATTACGGAAAAAATGTGTCGTACGCATGTAAAGCATGTAAAATAATCACATTCCCTTAGATAAATATTTGGCACTCTGGTCATTTCACCCCTGTGTAGTCAGGCTTTGGTTAATGTGTATTTACACATTATAACACCCATTTCACGGTATAAAGTGCCTCTAATGAGGCTGAGATATCTATCACGCTATGCTTGTCTTTTCACTTGATCTCCAGGCATTTTTGATACCATTTTTTTCCCTTTTTTTGGGAAAACCTAATTCAGGTAAGAAGCAGCCCTGTTTCGCGAGCTCCATTAGCCGTTTTGCGGGGAGACCTCCCACCCCTCTGTGCTTGGCGTTTGCATTCATCATCCATTTTCACTTTTGTTAAGGCCATGCATCAAATGATCAATCATAGCGGTGTTTGTTTTAGCATTGCCCATCTTTCATTGTCACCATCAAAGGACCGTCTTGTCTCCTTTGTAGAGGAGAAAAAAACAGCGCATCGGTCTGTTCGCACAACGCTGGAGTGCCCACCAAACACCAAAGTTGACCGCTTGTGGCAGCCAGTGTCTTTTTACGTCCGCGGTTTTAAGAGAAACCCAGGGATTATCACCCATTTGCCCTGCAGTTCACCCTGAGAGGCCACCATCCTCGGCACGTCTGTCAGGGGGGAGAGCTGTCTCCGAGCTTCCAGAGTCCTTCTTGTACTGTAGATGTGAACCCAGCCAAGAATCACGAGAATGCACAGGTCGTGTCACAGCAAGCAAAAGCACCCCCTTTTCCTGTTAATTTTGGCGAAACTTAAAAAGTACATAAGATGTAGTAAAATGTCTCTTTAATTATGCTTGTTCTTGTTTTGCTCTAATTAGAATCTGTCCAATTTCTTTCTCCTTATCACGCCGCTGTAGGAAATTCTGTGTGTCTCTGAGCAAACAGACATGATCAGCGTGGAGTGAGAGACACACTCCGATTACCTGTTAGGAATTTGTGTTATGAACAAAAAAATTACCCCATTGTTTGAGTAGGAGGAATGTGGGGGAGACTGTTCCCCTCCCTGCAGGAAAATTCTGGAGTAAATGAGCCTCAATTGCACGAAACTAATTTCACCTGAGATTGACACGGTAACAAGTGAAGTTAAATTGGAAAGGTGCAAGGAAGCAGAAGCTTTGAGGAATTCGAAACCTGGTTGCCAAGACAACGCGGCACGCAAATCACGAGAAGGGGTCTGAAACCGGGCCGCTGACTGAGAGGCAAATAAAGCCAGGCGTACCCCAGTTTAACATTTCTCTAGGACAAATCAGAGCAGAAACAATGTGCAAAGGGCTAAAAAATTCAGCGTTCAGCGGTGGAGGGGGAAGAGGAGGACAGAAAACAGACTGATAGGTGTCGGAGTGAGCCGGCGGCGACGAAGACGGGGAGCGTGGGACGCGGGAGAGGAGGGGACGGGGATGGAGACGAGATGGCGAGGGGCTGAGATAGCGAAACACGTCGAGGCCTGGACGAGCGGAATGCTTTTGTTGTCACAGGCAGATCTGAGACGAGGCCAGCACGCCTAAAACGCAGTGAACTGGTGAGATGATCCTGCAGCGTCTCTTCACAGCAGTTAATATGCGGACCTGGCCGAAGGTTTACACTGAACAGACTCACTTCTTAGCTCTCCACTAAGAGTGACTCCACTGAACTAAGAGACCCATGTTTCCTTCACGGGAGACCCTAACCTCTCGCTGACCCCCGAGGGGGGTGGGCTAATCGCCATTAACAGATCCACTGTGATATGACCAGCACGGCTCGTTCGTTCCCACGTGGCAGGTGAGAGGACAGAGGGACAGTGAGGAAATGTGGAAGATGGCTTTGCGACAGGTGTTCAGCCGCTGCGTTACAATGACCATGCAAACGTGGCGCTGGCAGCGCTGTGCACCACAAAACCTTTGAGGTCAATGAGTCAACTGCAGGCAGGCAGGCTGTCCGTTCAGCAAGCACTCTGCTGGCTTAGCTGACGCTTCATTTATTTTAGCATTTTACTAAAAGCCCCAGCGCCGCACATGGGCTCAAAAATTCTGTCTGTAGATTAAGAGAAATGCTAGAAACAAAAAATCCTGGATAATCCCTGCCGAAAACACTGAAATACTGAAAGACTTAAAGTAAATCTGCAAGTCAGCTAAATGGTCTCTTTGCCTTATCTTTGTGTTTTTAAATATTAGATAAAATGTTTTTATTTATTTATTATTTAATATATTTATTTTCTTTTCATGGAAAGAAGATCATCAATGCAACCCTTTCTGTTGCATTGAAAGCTTTCTGTTAAACGCGGAAACCGAATCCTTGAACAGAAATCAGAGTCGAGCTACGCGTTCCTTGGTGGTGGCGGTGCGACCGAGCGTCAAAACACAGAGCCAAGTGGAGCGTCCCTGCGAAACGGTGACTGCGTCACCCTGAACTGCGAATGAACCTGACTTTGCTCATGAAAGAAGCAGCTGCCCATGCGACTGTAACAACGCTTCATTACAAGCTGACCTCGAAATTGCGGCGCAGGGCCGGCCCTCTGTTGTCGCGCAACTATTCAAAAAATGAATTGGGAGCTCAACAATAATCAAGCTCAGGACCAAGGGGCTCCCGCACAACCCTACTGATCCACTTTGGCAGAGTTACGGCAGCATTTTGTGAGCTGACCCCAAAATGTTCCCTCGAGCTGACGCAACAAACCGCTGTTGCCAACTTGGTCACGAACAAAAGGCCGATTGTAACGGCTCTTCATGTACATCACTATAAAAACATTGACCGTCTTAAATTTTGCATGTTTAAGGCCTCCTGCATAGGTCTGATACAGTCCACAACAGTCCACAACCATTTTTTTACACCATAAATTGTCTCCAATAAATAAAGCAAACAGATATTTACTATTTTCGCCCCCGTCTCTGATTATGTAACATTTGGACCGGCATCACCTCATCCAAATTGCTTTATGGTCCAGGGAGCTTTTTCCCCCTGGACGACGGCACTGGGCTTCCAGCGCACTCCCTTTCTCAGTCCCTCCCAAATTCGCAACACTGACACAGATTTCGCATGGTTCACCTCTCCCCGCCGGGTTTTTCCCAGGTTGTGTTTAGCCCCTTTAAGTGATTGCGACAGAGGAAGCGGAGCTACATCCCGGAGATGTACTCTCAGAGCCACATCACAGTCCCGAAGGGCAGTGACACACAGCCAGCCCGGCTTTAAGGTCACCCCGCATCCTTTCTTATCGCTCTTCCTGTGTGTTCACAGGGTCGAGGTCTGGACTGGGTTATCCTGACTCAGCTTCCAAACGGCAAAGACCAAACAATGACTCACATATAAAGTTTATTGGCTTTGTTTGCACGTAAGTCCCAAACAGGGAATGAGAGTACACAGAGGTCAAAGGATTGAACAAGCTATTCAAACCGTTTTACACTGGTTTTTCATTTTGAGCTGGAAATGTTTTTCTTTCCTGTTTTTTTTTTGGACAGTATCAGCAAAGAGCATGTTAGACTTGAAAGCATAAACTGGTCATTTGTTTGTGGGGTCTCTTGCAAAAGGAAAAAATTGGAATAAGAACAAAATTTACATGGATAAGAAGTTAAGAACTGTACAATTCTTTTTTTACTCTCTCAGTTTGACAGTTGCCATGGTTGTCCTTGTGGCAGGTTACTTTGCACTAACTCCACTTTTGGCCACTCTGTTATTAGGGGGGTGAAGAAAGCCACAGGAAAAATAGCCAGCCAGTGAAGCTGATTTTCCAGTTGACTGGCTTTACATCGTTGTCGCACTTAATATCCCTCACTGTAAGGTGCGGCGGAGCCCTGACCGCCATTCAGCTGAGAAGAAAGAGAGCCCCGACGCTGGGAGACGCATCGGCAAGACGCTCTTAACACGGTGTAATTACAACCAGAAGCTGTGCTGAGTGTGAAAGCAGCAGATAACATCAGGTCACCCAGCGTGCAGGAGTTCACCGAGAGAGGCAGGGGTAAATTAGAGGTTCCCTGACATGTTTTCCCGGCTCTGGCCTTGCGTCCCATCCACTTGTCCGAGTCAAACTACCGCCGCCCTCCTCCCCCCAACCTCCCCAACCCCCGACCCCTGACCCCCCGACCCCGCCGGCCGGTGGGCACTGTTGGCACGGGGGCACCGTGATGATACCCGTGGATCTGACAGAACGCAGCACATGTGAGGCTCATGGCGTGTTCCTCCACCCCGGTCGCGCCCCCCACCCCCCCCCGCTTCCCATCCATCCAGGAGGTGACGGGGTCGACGAGGGGACGGCCGCAGGAAACCTCGCAGGAGCACACCAGCAGCCTGGTCCCCCCCCCCCCCCCCCCCCCCGCACTCGCCTCCCACTCCTTGATACGCGCTGATCCGGCCGTCGGATTTGCCCGTCTTATTTTGAGGTCCTGACCCCTCCGCGCCTCCGGGAATGTGAACTTTTTCTTTTTTTATTGGCGGTCATCAGGCCACGGGGCTCGCGGGCGACAGCTGCATGGGGGGAAACTGCCTCCATTTGGCCCGGACGTGGATTGCTCCCGTTCAGCAACAAACAACAAAAAGGAGAAAAAAAAAAAAAAAAACGCCAGTCCAAATTTCACACTCAGCTGAGGCCACATTTGTACGCTCCTGCCGTTTGCCATCCAGGCCGTCTGTGGTTTTTAAATCAGAACAGGGTGAGAGGAGGGGAAAAAAAAGGGAAAAAGAAAAAGGAGTGTGGAATTTCCGATACCTTGCCAAAGCTTTGATCCCATCCTGGGCGCAGAAAAACAGATAAACTGACAGGGACACAGGTATAAATTACTTGGCACATGTGCGCATGTACTAAAAAGGTGCATTCCGCCCTTTCAAGCGGCCCGCTGCCGTCTGTGTTGTTTGTTTGCCGGCCCCTGTGGTAATCACATGTGAAAAGGGGGCCAGGAGCCGTGGCTACGGGGGGGAGCCGGGGAGGTGTACTGTCTGCTGTCACCGTGCTGAATTTATGATGCCTCCTCTCACTTTGAAGGGGAGTGCTGTTTGCTTAGCCTCCTCTGACTGCTTTGCATGTCGCATCCCAGCACACGTTCCTTTACGGCCCCTGCTCTCTTTAGCTCTATAGATGGGTATTGAGGGGAGTTTTTGACATCCTGGGGGCAATACCCCAGTAGGCCTAAACAGCTTACAAATTTGTTTGTTGAAAAGGGATTCATTTCCCTTTTCTGTTCTTTTTCTTTTCTATGCTTCCCTGCTTAAGATCTGTCACACCAATCCAGCTTACTTTAAAGCTGGAGGAGTTGCAGGGGTTTAAAACTCTGACTGACTGTTGCACAGTAAAATTGTTTGAATGTAAGAAAAGGCGAGCTAATTGTAATGTCATGGCAGACCCCGATGCAAAAGCACCTCCATGTGTTTCTCTGGGATCCTCTGGCTTCCTGCTCTCCTGAATGGCAGCGGAGAAGCTAGGTGGGAAGGAACGACACCAGCGGCACAGTAAATACCGGCAGATGATTGGTACATTTGAAGCTCCGGCGCAGTGCAGAAGACTAATGATCTTTCCACACCAGCGAGAGCCCCGTCGCATTCTGGTTTACCCCCACGCTGCACACACACTGCTGTCTAGAGCTACGACAGGAAGTCTCACAAAAGTTCAGCCATGGGTCAGGACAGACGTTACCCCTCCCCCCCACTCCACCCCTCACCCCCCCGCCTCTTCCCTCAACAGAGGCACCATACACACACCCACACACACACTCACATAAACACACGCTTACAAACATGCACACACACGCAATCAAACACATGCTCCCAACCACCTGAATTGCCCCCGCAAGGGTGAAAGACTACTGAGAGGGTGGAGGGGGAAAAAAACACCATCTAATTCAAGCTATTAAAGAAACGCTTCCGCACCGGGGATGGAAGAAGAGAGCATGGGTGTGTGACTGACCTTTACTTGAACTTATTTGTGAACTTTTGTCTCTTTGGGTGAGAGTGTGTGTGTGTGTGTGTGCGTGCACGCGCATGCACATGCATGTGCGTCTTATCACACACTGAGCCTCACAGATCCACAGAGTGGAAATAAACTGCGCTATTTATCTTCTGGTTTATGTAATCATCGAAAGGTATGTTTTCAATCAGCTTTTTTGAATTTGCAAGAGATGGGAGCTAATCCAAACAGATGTCATTTTTATGTTAACCCATCCTGGGTCTGCCAGCGCTCTTTCCATACACACCCACATAATTCGTCTTTAATAAAATACTTGTGTGACAGTTGTAATTGGGGCTAGTTTAGCACGATGGCGTGACAATGGCAGTTCCCGTGTAGCGCTCCACGCTGATGGGGAGGTTATGGCAGGGGCAGATATGAGAGTAACAAATGAGCAAGAGGTTGGGAAGACAGCACTTTTCCCCCCATTAGAGAATACTGAGTGCGTCTAGCTGTCTCAATAGCACCATGGCATGACCGCAAACAGGGACACTGGGAGAGAAGAGGGGAGGGGGAAAAAAGAAAAAAACGTGGGTCAAGCAGTCATGCCTTATCGTGTACTTCACGAAGTTCACATTTTAAAGTTAGTGGGGACTTTGATGAGACAAGGCTGTGTACATCCCTCTGCTGACTGACTCTCTGTAAGACACACTGTTCTTAAAGCGAACTCTGAGCCACCTTCTGGCCAACCAGAAGGGCAGTCTTTATGAATGGAATATTTCAATTCTTAAAAATAGTACCTTTCCGTATGCAAGCAGTTATTAACACAGTCTCTGTTTCATACGTTGATTAAAAGAAATACAAACAATAAAGATACAATCCAAAATGTGCACTGCATAAAAGTTCAGCAATTAAAGCAAACACGAGTTCATCCAAAAGGCTTATTTTTCCCCCTCATCAAAGTAGTTAAACTTTTTAATGGCTAGTGAAACCTAGAGAAACCTTTCTTTTACTTAAGAAAAACTTTAAGGAAAGATATTATTTGTTTATTCTATGAGTAAGACCTATCCAAAGAGTCGGTTGCTGATAATCATTAATCAATGTTAACTTGCATGCTCTACCGGACAAGGAATAGTATTTGAATAAATAAATAGCCTGGCGTTGTGTGAAGCTCTTGCATCAATGGATGACCGGAGAATGTGAATGAGGATGTGAAAGACAATGGCGAGATCCATTCTGTAGCGGCACTTCATCACCCTCTGCTGGACATTATATGTTAATGCCGTTTTATTCCGCATTGTTTTACTGCAAGCGCAAATGGGTGTTTTTTTTAGGGTAGCTACTGTTACTTCAGCTGGCACTTCAGTTGCAATTGCCATTACTCCAGTCCAGACAACACTGGATGTATTATTATCCATCAACCGTCGCACGACATCGATGCTCTTTAATAAAATACAACTGGAATCGACTGGTCGTTTTCTCTAAAAACAAGCTGTTGCAACTATAAAGGCGTACCCTGAAGAGGTCCATGACCTGATACTGAGCTACGACCCACCAAGCAACAGCCCCCCCCCCCCCCACACACACCACACACACACACACACATACATACACACGCGTACGTTTTCCAGTTTCTTAAAAGTTGGCATTCGAAGTGTCAGTTGAAACCCCTGACGGGATGACCAAATGAATTCACACCCATTTCTTCAACGGAAACATCTGTGATTCCCCCTCGATAGTCACAAGGAAATAACAGCCACAACCGCAGAAACGCCGCCACAAGAAACCGTCCGAAAAAAAAACGACTGTCGGCTGAGTAGCTTTTCCTGGATGTTTGTTAAGCTTTGCTGTGTCTAACCATTACATGGTCAAGCGACTGAATGAGTAAAATAAAAGATTGCTGTATTTTAACGGTCGTAACTACGGACAATAAGGGTACTGTGCAGTGTCGGGAATTTTCGTCTTTAGATAGTGTAAGGTAGACCCCTAGTGGTTCGAGGGTAATATGACATGTTACATACTAAAATGGCCGCTGTTTAAATATACTTACATCCAAAAGGGGCCTATTGTATATCACCGTTGTGATTTATAAGGGAAAATATATATTAATCGAGATACAGCTATCTTTTAGGATACTCCCAGATCCTTCTAAAGAAGTGTTATGAATGCATCCTGAGATATTTTAACAATTAAAACTTCTTTCAGTGTTTACTCACGGAGGTAAAATTACGGTCTGCTAAATTGTTTAATTTTAAGCGTCACTAAATATTTTTCCTTTGATAAGATGCACTCGAGTGGATTATAATATGGGAGGTGTTTTCAGGTCATACGGCTAGGTTAATGCCATCGTGAGTGACACATTTGAGTTTGGAAAGGCAAGCTCTAACAAAAATCCTCTGTCTCGCAGCCTTTCTAAGCAGAATTTTGTTACCTGGTTTTGCCGTTTCGTCCAGGTGAGTGACTGTCGCCAGACGCCAGCTTCTATGTGAGACGTTGATTTTCCTGTTTGTGTAGGTTAATTTCTCATTAACTAACTCTGACTTTGTGGAATTTAGGGTGGACCTAACATTATGAGGGACTTGAACTCCTAACACTACTCTGTGTTCATATCGGAATAATTATTTCGTGTTCACTCTGCATGACATTTCCAGCTGCAGAAGTTTGTAATTTAGGCCTGTTTGAAAAATAACTACTCATAGAGATTACCGACAGGGGGCAGTAGTGCCCACCACAGAACCTGCCCACACTGGTACACAATCTACTTAGATCAGAATATCCTCCATACTTATAACTTTGTTTCATTACAAAGTAAGAACAGTATTTTCTTTTATTTAGGTGTATATTTTATTTTGATCAATCTGTACTTATAATGTACTTTACAGTACAAGGTTTGATCAAATATTTCCCAGCTCTTGGATCATCCTCCTACATTAGACACAAGGTAATAGCACTCCCTGAATCTCCAGGTCGTCTTAACCCCGAATATATTTACAGTATGCTGAAATTTGCCCTGGATAAGACCCGTATGAAAATGACATTGTTAAAATGCTAACCTATTTGTGCCATTTCACAAAAATCACAAGTGCAACTGTTGGCTGCAGCAGCATGTCACAGCAACAACAAGGCCCTTTACCTTTAAATCGGTGGACGTGTTGCTTCAGGTTCGATTTAACTTTTTTAATGCGCCTGCGTTCGTGTTAACACATTTCAAACTCAATCCGTGATCAACAATATTCTTGGCATTTGTCCCACACCCTCACCCTCTGGCAGTGCCCAAATCGCCTGCTGTCCGATAATGACCCCCCCCATGTTTCAGTGTATATGTTGCCACGAGACGCAACGACCTTGTCACTCGTCGCTCGCCTTGCCTACACCGCCGGTGTCTGCGTCGTAAAACGTAAACAGGAAAATCCTGAAAACGATAGGAAGCATTCCATTGTTGTTAGGGCGAGGGAGACGGAAAACGAGACAAACCGGCACGCTTATTTTAGTCGCTTGACTCAAACATGGCAATCACAGCGTGTGCTACAGCGAAGCTAGCACGCGTGACGGGGCACACGCTGCACAGCGGCACACGCTGCACAGCGGCACACGGGCTACCGCTCACGAGTTTGAGATGATTGGTATGTCAACATGGATTTCATGTTAACCGTGTACGACACATTTTCAGATGTAGTTCTATACAATCCGAGACTTCTGGAGAAAATTAAGTATAACTGAGGTTCTTTCAAAGAATATATTTTAACACATTTTCGATAATATTCCATACTTTCTGTGATCGGGACATTTTCTGAAGGGCGGTGGAGGGTTCCTCAATACAACTATATTCTTCAAGTTTAATTATTTTCTCTGGTGTTCTGATAGAAACGTGCACAAAATATGCCTGACTCCTAGAGGGTTGGTGGTGTCATTACAACAACAAAGTAGAGGTGTAGATGGGAGTTTTAGGTGGAATTGATACACTTGCGAAACAGAATTTCGCTTTCATTGTTACTGGAAATGCAGCACCATTCTTCACACTTTCTAAACTCAGTTATTTATCTGCATCCCTCAGTGTAACCACAATATTTCACATTTTCATGTACCATAATCATTACTATTTATGGTGAATAATTATGAATGCTCAAAACATAATCATCGAAGTTAGAAAAAATATAAATGAAGGTGTCCATTCTGCAAACAGCATTTGCCACAAAGTTGCAACATAATGTATTAATCTAAATGGTTCTTCATATTAATATCAAGAGAAGACGACTAATTCAGTTAGCTGTATGCTGGATATTATAACATAAGATTAGACTTTTGTTGAAGCGGTATAAATGCATTTGCTGGTGTGCAGCACATTTTGTGAACCCCTGCAGTTTAGACTATTGCACAGAACTGGTTTCATCTAAAACTATATTTGAAAAAAAGAAGACATTTGTATGTGTGTATGCTTTGTATGTGTGTTTAATCTTATATGGCTGGAGGTTTTGGGGGATCTCTACTATCTGCAGACTAGACTACAGATAAAGGTGTTTACTATTTGTCCGGAAACATAATGTGCGAAATTTACAAAAGTATGCCTATTTGGGTAGGTAATTATGAAAAAATAATTATTAAAACCCAAAACATTTAGATACATTATGAAAATCTTAGATCTAAAACCCTAGTGTATTAACTTTGACTTGAGAAAATAATTTGAATTGCAAAGATAATAAAAACAGATTTAGGTTGCTCTAATCTGAACAGGACTTTATTAGCAGGATAGCTGTAGGTGTCATATAGGACCCTATTAAAAAAAAAAAATAAATAATAATATATATATATATATATATATATATATATATATATATATATATTTACACACACACATATACTTAGCAGACATTAATTGACTGTCAAGAAGAAGATGATGTATGTATTTGCTTTCTACTACATCAAGATGTGCTATGATCCAGAGGAAACTCACTCGGCCTGTACATTCGGAGTGATCTACTTTAAGTAGGCAATATTTTGGTGTTAGCTTGCCACTGGCAGCATGAAAAAGGCACATTGCCAAGGCACACAATTACATACAAACTTCCTATCACCTACATTACCCTATTGATCTTATGCATTTCAGACTTCACATTCCCCCAAAACAGCAGTGGTATTTAATGTCAGCACATCAGACATCTACGGAAGTCTGGCTGGATCTTTCTTACACAGTACATGCTGATCACAGAAACAAACTCTACCTCCATCTAACACAGGTGTTCAGGCCAGGTTTAGTGGGTAATGGGATGTGTGAATTGGATTCATTCTATACACAACCCACAACAGATTGTGTAACTGCATTCAACACGTAATTTACTTAGTAATAATTGAATGGCTTTATGTCGATTTCTTTTAAAATGTAATTGCACTGGTCATGGATACAGTGAAGCACAAGTTACACAGCACACTAAACACTTTAGAATTTTTCCAACTGTAAACTAGTAAAAGCCCAAAAAGGGCAAGGATTGATGTCTTTTTTCTACTGCCAAAAAATGAGGCATAACAGTTAGCTACATAATTAGACAACTCTCATGTTTGGTGATAAAAATTATATTCGAAAGCTCTGGAACTGACTGTACTGTACCGCCTGTAGAGGCACATTATATTTAAATGACAGTAAGAGTGAAAATAAAAGGGCACTTTTATACAGGCCATAAATTTGACCTTTCTGAGCACAATCTCATTGCTATTGGTCAAACTGTACTCGCTTGCTTTCAGACAGACCCACTACTGTCTAATCTTCCCCCCCAGGCGTATATGATTTCACCCCACCAGTAGCGCACTGGTACCAGCATTTTGGCTGACAAAGGCAGGGACAGTGCACATATCACATGTGCTGTTGACAGTACAGTGTGATTACATATAAATCAGTATGGTAGGTAACCAGTTTATTTTTAATGTTAAATGCAGTGACAACTTAAATATGTTATATTTGCTGGAGCAGATTCAAGGGTCAGGTGCTGTAGTTTTGTTTTTTCTTTACTTTTTTTGACCATACTCAAAAAATATATTAGGGTCAGCAGGATTGTGAGGATGACCCGAAACCAGAAACGCATTTAATTTTCATTTGGCCTAACAGCCTTAACACAGTAGTAGCACACACTGCAAGCTCTCCCACATACCTGACTTGATCGACATGTTTGGCCTGAGAAGACACAATCAAGACTCCTGTGAACATGGCATTTAATTTCTCTCTGCAAGGATTCAGAATGACTTCAAAAAAAAAAAAAAAAAGGCCAGCGATTCAATGAGAAAAGATGCAATTTATTTCCTCTGTCATCTGGGTTGGCGATTTAAGATGACAGAAAATCTTTACAAACCCACTTTCACCACCTTTGGAGAAAGCGAAGAAATAATGGATTTCATTTGTGACCTCACAGCTAGAACAGCTAGACCTTACATATCCCCGTACTGCCAAGAAACATCTTCTAAAAGCAGCATCACAAAAGTTCTATGGCTAGAATAAATTGGAAAACCACCGTAACTGTGGGCCACAGTCAATCCAAACATTTGTACACCCATTGCTCAAATATTAAACAGCACAATTGCCAGTTCAGACCGCGTTAGCATTTCACATCCCCAAACTGTTCAAGTTTTTCATAGTGCGGGGTTTGTAAGTGACAGAATTAGTGGTTTTATTTCATTTCATTAACATGGTCTTTGATTTTTCCTTTTACTGTGCGTTCCATGATTTTTAAGAAAACAGGTTTAACAAAAACTGAGGAACAAGTGTTTAAATAAAGTTTAAAACCCTTAAATTCAGATTCCCTAGAAACTTGAGCCAAACACCATTGCTACGAAGTTTTACCCATAACTCCAGCAGCTCTAAAATTATCCAAATAAAAGGAGTTGAAATGTCCTCCTTGGTGCGCTGAAAGTGTAAACACTTTTGTGAAAACCTGCTTTTCCTGATCCACAGAAGTACTGAAATACAGACACTCCAACTTTCCCAGGAGCAGCACGGGCATTAATCCTCATCAGCAGCCAATCTCCAAGGCTGGGTAAAACACAATCTGCGCTCTCATTTGATAGATCTGCCTGCCACGCTTGTTTTGAACCTGAGTGGCAGCATTCATCAGGGGGGCTCGGCAAAGCAAACCTTTCCATCAATCCCAATCGAGGACAAAACGATTTTTACGGGCGAAAATTGAAAGCGGCAGAGACGGGGGCTAACAGCCGCCCCGTCCGCCGTAGAAGAGGGGCGGCGTGCGCGGCCGTAGGTGTGCAGGGCGATGAGCAATTCTTGGCGTGCGCTCGGCGTTCGTGGCAATCTTCCTAGCCCTCCACCACCGAGCGCTCGGAGCGCGGGATGCCAGCTTGTCTTCCCTCGGAGCCAGCCTCCCACAGGTTCCACTCATTAACACGCTCTCAGGAACCTGAAGTCTTCCCTCGCCTGCCAAGTTAACCCCGATGAGCTGGAGGGGCTTTTTGGTAGTGGCACCTCCTGTCTGTTTCACACACCAGCCCTTGAATTAACCTTGCATGCTTCTCAGCACATGCAAATCTGGAGGAGCTCCCGGAATTGTCCACTCAGTACATTTCCCAGTAACTGTATCTGTGACGTTTACATTAATTTATAAGCAAAGTATTCAGCTGCAGCAGCAGACAGATGCACAATAACAAAACATTAACAAATCACAATTTGCACCAATCATAATTACCCAGATTTTATTTTGTTCATATGCATGTTTACAAATAAGGTAACAACCACTCAGATTACCACACAAATCAACCTGAACATCAAGTTACTGGTACAGTATATAGAGCTTTGGTATTTCCAGGTTTTAATTTACGGTCATTTCATCCCAGAGTCGGACATTACAAAATGAGAAGATGAGGACAAGGACAGCAGATAACAAAGGCTTATACACATGTGCAAAAGAAGGTAAAAACCTTTGCTTTGCTAGTTACGTAAAAGCAGCCACTGAAACTGGACGAGCCAATTTCTTGCAAGACACTGTATATTATACATATCTGAAATCACCTCCCTTTCAGTTTTGTCATTGGTTCTTTCCTCATTAGGCAATAAGGGACACTTTTGGTCTCTTGTTTTGTCAAGTGTGTCAGCATATTCACAATCATGTAATATTAAAATGCTAACTAATATCCCACACTACACCTGTAAGGCAATACAGTACAAACAAACCTATGTTCAACAAAAATGTTCAAAATGTCATTAAAATATAAATACTACAAATTCAAGCAGACGTACCAAGATAGCTCTGGCTATTCACTAAAATTTAAAAAGAAACAACTAGAAAGTCAAGCAGATATACAGAAATAAAACTAACCACACAAAAACACAAAAGAGAAAAATAAATCTGAACTGCATACAAATGCACCTGTACAGATTTTTTAATAGAAATTCACAATAAATAATTTCTGCAACAATTAGTATTGGAAGTTCCTTAACGTATATGATGTTTAAAGAAATAGGACCCACAACCATTTCAGATTACGAGAATATTTACAAACCATTTCCTTTTCATGGAACATCTTGAAATCAGTAGTCCAGTTTGGGCAGTTTTGGAACTCTCATAGTGCATAGTTAACGGAGTTCAGCTGTGGTCGTCTTTTCGCTTTAATCTTCAGAGATCCATAGCGGACCTGTGTGTTATTTAAAGCAAATATTTAAGTGTGTTGCAACAATGGCAATTTCTGTCAATTATGTATAATTAAATGCAAATATTCAACTATTACCAACAAGCATAAGCACAGAATAAAAAGAGCATAAAGCCAAACACTATATATTGATAACGCCCATCTAGTGGTAATGGGCTTGCGCCTGACGCACCTCTCGACGCACTTTCGATCGGGATATTTTCACACTTTGGGACCTTCTCAGACCGCGCTGTGTAACAGCCTCATCCTCTGAAAAAGTGGCTTCAACTTCTTCATCAGTCTTTTCCTCTTGCTCATATGGGTAATACTCTGTAACAGAAAAGTCAGACTGAGACATGTATGTGTTTTAGGGGGAAAACAAACACAAAAGAATTTAGTTAGGTTTGTGGACTGTGTGAATCAGCTCATATGATCAAAGTAATCTGCAGTGCAAGCCTGCCTTCGCCGCAAAAAATACTGGATTGTTAGCACAGAAGTCGACCGCAGCCATGCTTACAGGCGGGTTTTCTTACGACGCGGAACAATCGTTGCCTTAAGCCTACGCTCAAGATGGCAACGTTTCAATTGGAGATAAAGCCCCTCTCTCCCTTTCCACCCGTCGTGGGAGTGTGTCATGTGACCTCCCTCTTCACTGGGCTGCGAGTCTGGATTCAGCAAGGGCAAGGCTGAGCGTGGATCAGAGCAGCTGCAGCTCCATGCCCTACTGGTCTCAGTCCGCTCCTGGCACTGCCTCCTTCAGCCTCTCCCCAGGCCCCAGGAGACAGGGCAGGCCGGTGCCAGGGAGAGAGAAAAACACCACATGCCACCCTGAAATAACGCACTGTAACAAGCCGCTGCGCCCCGAACCAGCCGGCTGACGGCTCAGCGGACTGATGAAAACCAAGTGTTGCCACAACACAAAGTGAGGCTTGCTTCTTACCTATGACAATGTTGTTTTCATTGTCCGTTTCTAATCTCTCCCATAAGGGGGCACCAGAGATACAGAAAGAGCCTCTGTCCCTTCCTTTGTTTGTGTAGATATATCCACGTCTGTTTTCAATTACTAGAATAGAACAACTTCCTTGGGATTTAGAACCACACAATTAATTCTCCTAGGCTACTTTTTTTTCTTTTAGCCATTCTGCAACATAAGCAGAAACCAGTATGTAATTACTTCAGTTAGACACACAAAAGACTGACAATTCTTTGACAAATAAAGCAGGAAACTGAGTACCTGACAGCTCCATTGGAGTTTGTCAAGCTTGAGCACATTTTGAAATTAAAAGATCATTTCCTTTGACGATCGTAGCAAAAATAAACCATTTGGTTCTATTAATTTGATTTCAACACATCTATTAAGAAATGTTTCGTGTTTTTTTATGGATACCACATCACAGAAGAGGTGTACCATGTCAGGCCTAGATTCACGGGCAAAATGTGTCCTTCACTGAAAGCAAAAACAGGTCTAAATATTCAAAAGAAATGATGAGTCCAGGGAGGCTGAATGGACACACACACACACACACACACACACACACACACACACACACACACACACACACACACAGACTCCCACAACCTAAGCAAGGACAAAAAGAAAAAATGAAATGAAAATAGCTCTAAATGGCTTCTTCAGCTGAAACCCCCCCAAACAAAAAAGCAGATAGACATATAACACCACTACATTTTATTTAAATCTCAATCACTAATTCACTTGATCAGTTGATAACATCCCCTTTTTAGTCTGGAAAGCATTGCCATTTTAAATGCTTTGCTTTATGATGGCTTTATAGCAGACAAGATGAAAATGACCTGGATGCCAGTGGAATTTCAAACACCGAGCATTAGCATACTGAGATAGACGACATTACGTATTCCGCTCAGAGACAGTCTCAGAGAGATGGGTTTTTCATCTTCCCACAAAGCTCCTCTAGACCTTTCATGCTTAGAACGAGCCGTTATTACTTACCCCCACCCCCCCACCCCCCAAAAAAGAAAGCACACACATTTGAGGTAAATAAAAATCTACATTTGGTGCAACTATAATGCCACCGTCTATGTAGAGAGAAGGGAAAAAAAATGTTGGGTTCTTTTCAGTTTTTTTTTTTAATGAAAAACATCTGTGAAATGGCCTCGAGGAAGTGCTTTGGCTTTCAGTTCATCTACAGTGCAGCACAGCACGGCCATCCTCTTCCTCACAGTAAATGGCAGAGCAGCTCATAAAAAGCTTTGCACTTAGCAGTTCAGACTATTGATTGCAACACCACAGCTGTAGTCAGAGAGAAAAAAAAAGAGATCTCAGAACCACCTGGAAAAAAGGGGGAAAAGGGACATTTGATAACAGTGGTGCCTTTTTATATCAAAAGTGTTGCTTCCTGAAGGGCTGTACGTGTGCGCCATTTTTGCTCCAAGCACGACTCTTAACCGCTTAATTGGACTAGTCTTTGGCTGTAAATCATAACACATCCAAAGACAGATAAACAAATGACTTCAGTTTATTCTCAAAATGCATAGGTGTAAATGTAAACAAGCAAATTACATAATTGGTGCCAATTAAGCCAGGGAAATTGCTAGGAAGAAATGCTAATGCACAGTGTACAGCACTTCAGCAAGTGATTTTATATCCTTAGGATGAGTATACATTTAAGGATGAACAGAATAACACCCATACCATCATCCTCTGTGCTGGGCGTTTTGGTTTTCCTGCCAGGATTTGAATACCCTGGATACAGCTGGCTGGGAGGATCGCTGTTGTCGATCTGTGACAGATCATGCATACTGAAACTCCTCAGGCGCTCAGTAATGGCTCCTTGTCCCTGCACAGACACGATCAGTCAGTCTACCCTGCTACAACTCGCATGTTACCCTTCCTCTTCGCAACAGCCTTTGCTCAATACCTGCGCCTGCACCCTTACAGTGCAGACTGCAACATCTTAGTGCAATTACAGCAAAAACAACATGCAAAACAAATGAAAAATAAGGTGCTTTTGGATGGGGGGTGGGGGGGGGGGGCGTACATATGAACATTCATTGTCTTTATTTGCATAATTCTAAATTAGATGGTGAGGTGAAAAAAAAAAAAAAAACATTTCATTTTAAAATTGACAACCCTGGTGCTGAAACTTCACTTCAAACAATCCACAAAAGGTGGTGGTGATGAAATAATTCCAAAAATCATTTTTACAAAGGATGAGAAAAGAAATCTTTTGATAAGAGGATGTGATAAGATGATGTGATCTTTACTGAGTGATAGTTAGTGGTTAAAATGTGCATCATCACCACAGTTGTACCAAATGGAAAAAAAATAATAAATGGACAACTGGATTCTGTGAACAAAAAGAAAAATTTCAGAGGGAGTCAAAAGATGGACCACTTATACGAAATGTCTTCATGCTGTATTTTCGTTCTGCCATTACCTCAATTTGTGTGGGAGAGAACAGACGAAAGTAGTGCAGTATCCCTATAGGACAGTTTGTCAGTACAAAGGTGAAAGAGAGAGCAACACTGTCATTAGGACAACAAGGTGGAAAGACATGGGAAAAAAAAAACAGCCTCTGAGAATATGATCGATGCCACTCTTAACGAAGACCGAATAAGGCTTTTAACAAGCTCACAGGCTGCATTTTACAGAGGGAGTTCAATGCAGCAATCTGTTCTGATAAGGGTCTCCTTTCAAAATTGCTAACTTCACATATAGTCCCTCTTTTGTAACATTTTTGACGGTTAATTTTGAAATGGAAAAAAAAAACGGCCACAACAGTTTCAATATGTTGCATTTGATTCACGCTCCTATAACCATTAGCATAAGTTTTCATCAGCATTCAACCAGCCTGAAGTGGTTCTCAATGTCTGTATAAAAGTATACAAGTACACAAGCACACGTGGCCTTATGATTGTCAGATAAGATGAGAAAGGTTCCAAACCCCCAACCCAATACAAAGGTACTTTTAATGTACTCTTATGACCCGCTTTGAATTTTCAGCTCAGGCTCTGGCTTTTGTTAGCAACCTCATGACCAATTGCAAATAGAAGTCTTCACACTGGGCTTGACAAAGAATGAAACCGCAGAGCAACAACAAAATGAATGCGATCTATAATTTCACATCAAAGGAAAATACGACACGTGGGTTCGAAAAAGAAATCTAATCTAGAGTAATGGAAAAAAAAAAAAAAAAAAAACAGGGTGCTGGCCCATTTCAGATAATTCTGCGGGCGACAACCAAAGGGCTTGTTTTGATCTTTGCGTCATACACAGAAATTGGTGTGCTGAGGAGTGATGTAGCGCCACACTTGCCTTGACAGCTGCAGAGACAGCTGCGGTTGCAGCTATACTTAGGCCCTGCTTGCCGAAGTTCACCATGGTCTCATAGCTGCGCTCTTTGGCTTGGACAATGTAGTCATCAATTTCCTTATAAAAACAACAATGGTGGTTACTCCCTCTGCATCAACACGCAGTTTTGTGGTCTAATATTTATAATTAATATGCAGTGAGATAATACAGGACAAAGACCCACGACTGTCATTTATTTCACATGGTATTAACTTAGTGAAATCAAAGGTCAACAAAAATATAGCCCATACAGCCACCTTAATGTCAGTCAAAAATGAATGAAAATATCTGCTGAATTTCTGAAATATGTCACGGGCAAGGCCAACGTGTAAAAACGCTGGTGAAAAATCACATGTGCATATATACACATTTATCTGCACACCTGAAAGCAACACACTTTGGCTTTACACATTAGGAGAATGATAATTTAGCTTTTTTAAGGGAGTTAGTAACCACGTTAGGTCGAAAATTAAAGCCAAACTGCTATTCTGGGTGCAAAAACCTCCAAGCCCTCATGTAACAATAGCATGCCACTTTACTGATTTAAGACACTGCTTTCAGTTCTTTTACAAAGGTAACTAAAAACATGCTCCCAAAAACATTTAGTTATAAGGATTTAGAGAAAAATACAAATTGTCACCTTTCAAAACACAGTGTGAAAAAGCATTACCCTTTCTTTTGAAGACAGAAGAGGGTGCAGGCATTTTCTGTAGATAAGACTGGCACCTCTGGTGTAGGGTGACAGCAACCAGATCACAAAGGCAATCTTTATTTCATAATAGAGGGGAAACCTTCAATAACATGAGACATGGCAACTGTGTTAAAATGCATCCTATTAATCATATAACATAATTGCATTCATTAACTCTGAATTCCTCCAAATTAATTCAAAATTAAAGGCAACTTAATTTCATTAAACGTTGATTGTTTTTCACCTCCCATAACTCAAGACAACACAACAAAAACCAAACAAAATTACTTGTTTGCTTGGTATAATGCAATCAAGGGCAATCAACCAAATGATGCATTTGCATAAAGTAATGTCAATGGGCATAATTAATTTCATATCAATCTTACCAGGCGACCGTGAGGTCTGTGAAGGTTTCCACCACTGTATAAAGTGCAAAGACAATCCAATACATCATCCAGCGAACCTAGGGACAGCAAAACAAAGTTAGAAGGGACATCTGACACAGCTCTAGATGAATGGAGGCCTAAGCAAGGGTACTTCCTGTAACCAAGAGGACAGGAGATGAGATAAAGGAGAGGTGACGTGAGGGATGGAATATCAGCATGTTCCTGTCCCAGCCCACCAGCACTGGCAAGCAACTGTAGCAAAAACGCCTTGAGTTACCACGAATCCTTATACACACGTCAATTTTTTTTGCCATAGATGAGCTCATAATGTTCCAACAAATTGCTGGCAGAATATTAATTATAAATGCATTGATTTTGATTCTGACTGCAATGTGAACAGCTCCCTAACAGGACTCAGATAATCCAAACCCCGTCTCTCCTGTTTGGGGGAGGGGTGGGCTTTACACAACTTGCTTACTACAGAATTTTCTTAACGTTTCATTGGTGAATACAATCTTACCACTGAGATTAGTTCATTAAAGTTAAAAAACGGGCAGCCCTTCCTTTTCCTGGCGTAATACAGAAACACACCCAAGTGTGAAAATCATTACTGCTGTGTTAATTCTCCCCCTCCTCACACAAGCACAAGCCTCTGTGCAACAGCCTACTTTGTATGCTCTCCCTTTTCCTCACTGCGACTCCAGTTCCATCAGGTTTCCAGGGGCTTCTGAGCATTTCAATTTCAAAAGGTAACGCAGACAGTCATGTGATCCACCCTTCAGCCCAGGCTCTCCGAGGTATTAGGTGATATTTTCAGCCTCAGTGAACAAAGCAGAATGGATCTATGCAGTGCTGGAATTACTACTCTGAGCAATGTCAGATTTAATTGGTGACCTCGCTGTGAACCTCCAGCAGCCCTGTGATTGTAAGTGATCGATGTATTGCATCAGGCCAAGGAGGACGGCAAGATGACACATTGCCAATCTAAATCGGCCCCAAAAAATTCTCCCCGTGTTCCAGCAGCTTTGACATGTGCAGTTACAGAAACAAAATAAAGGCCTGACCACTGATTGCTGTCCACCAAAAAGCTGCGCCTATTTTTGAAAGGCATTGTGCAAATTCATCGCTCAAGTCTGTAATTATCCAGGCTGGAATTAAAATATAAGGCCTGAGCACAACATTCAACTAACCATACCGTAGGACATAAGTAATGAGAGAACACGATGGGTGTAGAACAAATCTCTGGGATTCAGTCCAAAGGGCTTTGCAGTATGTATGGAACATTCAGCTTTCCGGAACTGATACCATGGTTGAGTTAAAGATAAAATATAAATCAAGAAATGTTATAACGTGATGTGTTGTCTAAAAAGAAATTTGACCTCTGGTTTAAAAACAGACGTTTCTATATACGCATGTAAGCCAGCCGCAGTGTATACCCGGCTAAAAAAAGGATCAGGGTACAAAGCATGATTTGTCCAAGTCTATTTTGGAGTTGCTTTGAAA
The DNA here is from genome assembly GCF_013368585.1 of Megalops cyprinoides. Lineage (NCBI taxonomy): Eukaryota > Metazoa > Chordata > Actinopteri > Elopiformes > Megalopidae > Megalops > Megalops cyprinoides. The sequence goes on from NC_050583.1 coordinate 55,213,949, forward strand.
AAGGTTTCTCAATTACTGGTCTGACATTCAGCATGTATTCTCAGACAAATGTGACCACAGTCGTGACTTGTTTTCAAGCTCATGGTGTGGTTTTTTTTTTCTGATGGGGAATGCTCCTTCCGTTTTTGGAAAACCCTGCCAGTAAAATCTAAGTTCGGTGGCTTAATTAAATGGGCTTTTCTATTGAACATTAAGAGTATAAAAATCACATCTACACTGAAGTGGGCTTTTGAAGCCAAAACAAACAAAAAATACAATGCATTCCTTGTTCAGTGACAGGAAATTCAAGCATAGCTCTTATGTCCTGTCAGGGGCAGGGTGCCAGATTTATTGCCAGTCAGGCTTTGGTTTTAACTGTTTTTCACAGTTTAAATACCCTCAATGGTACTGGACCTCAACAAGAACTGTCAGCTTTCAGATCTAAAGTATAGGGACATGGAACTGTACTTATACAGAATTAAATGCATACAGGCAACCATCAATGCAGGTAACTGGCCTATGGCTTTGATCTTCAGATCCCCCCCCAATCAATGTAACAGTTTAATTATTAACTTATTTACATGTTCAATTAAATTACACAAGTCAATTTAAATGCACCAAGTCATTCAATGCGTGAGGCAATCAATTATAGCCCTGGATGGGTTCAAGCACAGCGGCTGTAGGCCAGTGTAGGTCTCTACCTTTGCATAATCTTAAAGGTAAGACAGCCCGGCCAGCACACTGAGCAGTGTCTCAACAGCATAACAAAAAGGATTTTCCACTGCAAAGGGCAGGCTGCCAGGAGGCAAAAATCTTTGCCAGCTACGACTCAAAGTGTGCTAAAATCAGCTTGGCCTACCAGACTGGTCCATGCGAGATTTCCAAACAGCAAATCGTTAAATCAGGGAAAATGATATCCCTAAAAAGATTATACTGTGTACCAAAAACTGCCAGATGGAATTCAAGCTTTAAGGCATGAATGCATTATATTTGATTATACATTTTTCAGATTGCCTGAACTAAGAAAGTAGGTGAAGTGACTAATGCACTAATACAATCAAAAATATACAAATAAAGACCAGAGAACAAATATAAAAATACTTCGATATAAAACACAACTTCGATATAATACATTGACATAAAAAACACATTTGCAGATAAAAAAAATTTAGGATTACAGAAGTGTAAAGATATTGGTAAAAATCACGAAAATCTTGAAACCAGGGCAAACGAGGTCTCGTCCTCTTGCTGTCATGGAGACGATACGACACACATCCTGAACGGTACAGATACAGTTTTCATAGCTCTGCCTGACAGATGTCACCGCGGCAGCGCACACAACAATGAATGATCCGCATACGGCAGCACATGTGCTTTGCTGCACTGCTGGTGCTGTTCCTCGGAGGATAAAGGGATATTACATCTAATCACAACAAGGATTTAAAATGACAGTGTCTTGCTTTCAATGCGTCAGCCATGCAGTGGCCCTACTAGGGATGGGAATTGATAAGATTTTATTGATACCAATGCCATTATCAATTCTGCTTATTGGTTCGATTCTTTATCAATTCCCTTATTGATTCCTGATCAATTTTCTGTGGGGGAAAAAAAAAGTAGGCCTACACAGAGATAATAAAACAGTTGCATTGACGCTGAAAACCTGAGTCTGAACCCAGTGTAGAATGTCTGCCAAATAACATTTGAACATGTTAAAACAAATTACAATGCTCTTTTTCTTAAAATGATATAACTTGGAAAACAAATATAAAAGTGACTGCTAAAATAAACAATTCTAACTAGCTAGCTAACTAAAACTGCGAGGCAAGTTGGCAACGACCACCAACACTGCAGCAATGCCTATGGCTTGCACTGTTTATGGCTGTTCCAACCGATCAAATCAGGAAAAAAACCAAGGGCTACTTTCGAGTCCCAAAAATAGTGGTACACAAAGGGGAGACGTTTAAAAAAGTCACAGAGAAACGGCGGCAGACATGGATCAAAAACGTCCGTCTTAAGTCTGGTGGAGCGGAGTCCGACAATGCTCATGTATGTAGTGACCACTTTGTGAAAGTTAAGGCTCAAGTTATTTTGTTACCTAAATAGCTAGCTAAAACTGACAAAAAACACAGACCAGGGTGGTGATATTGCGGGAAACATAGCTAGCTACATCTGCGGAACTCCTAATACTTATTACACAACCAACAGTACTGATTGCGTTGCATATGTGGGAAGGTAACATTCAATTCCTAACAATCTGGTCTGCAAAGGTTCTTTTTTTCAGGAAGTTAGTATAGCTGCAGAAAAAACACCACAGGGTGATAATATCACAGATGTAGCTAGCTATGTTTTCTGTTTCCTATGTTTCCTCAAACCATAGGCATTGCTGCAGTGTTGGTGGTCGTTGCCAACTTGCCTCAGAACCTGCCTCCAGTTGCCAGCCCTCCATCTGGAAAGCATGCTGGTTTGTGACGTCATATGCAAAGAACCTATGCGCAACTGTCAGAAAAGCATGCCGGCATCGATAAAAGGAATTGATAACCTCGGAGGCATACGATTCTGACGGATTGGACAATTTGGAACCGGTTCTCAACTGGAACCAGTTCTTGACTCCCATCCCTAGGCCCTACAGTATAGACCGCCTTCCAAAGGCAAGCAAAAGCAAAAATATCAAATCCCTCCAATATATATATAGCCAGTGTCTTTTCAAGCCTGCATATTGGAAATACAAGTATAGTAATTTCAATGGGCATTTTTTCCCTTCATCTAACATAGCCTACCCTTTTATATTTATTAGTATGCTTTTCTCCCCCTCAGCAGTATAGCAGTTACCTTGGAGCAGCAGAATACTGTATGCAGTTCAACAATTTAGATTAAACAGTGCTTTGTACTGCATTGTTCTACACAACATTCACTGCATTTGCACTTTCAGTGTGATCAAAAATTGACTCTACGTTTCAAATGTGGTGTTACTTCTCAGGCTTGGCTCTAATTAAGCTCAAACTGCAGGACAGAGAGCAACCACTCTAATAAATAAAAAATAAATAAAGTAACTCCCAATGAGAGACAAAGGAGGCAGCTTGATTACGCGTAAAAGAAACCAGCTTAGTTCTGCACAAAAGTGTAGCTGCACATCTCAGGTTAGGGCTATATTTGTTATAGCCTCCAGGCCCGATTTCAGAAAGACTGCAATAAATTACATCATTCAGCCAGCACAGAAAATGGCTCTCTACATGTGAAACCATTCTCCATGTGAGCTATTACGCAGCAATGCCCCGCATGCTGCTGAGCCTTCTGTTGGAGCGATCAAACACAGAAATGTAATGCAGTGCATAAAACAAGAACTCGACCAACAGGTTCAACGTTTTCAAAATGGCAATCAGAATCACAAATAAAACGATTCACATTTTTCACAGAATTAGATTTACACCAACACCCGGTTTTACACCAGAAGAACTGTGTAACAAATGTCTTGTAAAAGTTATTGTAAAAACAACAAGACTTGGTTCGACCGTATTTTTCCAAGAATTGCAATACTGGAGTAAGCCCCAAGGTAGAACATTTCATAGAATGAAACGGCACAGCTTTCAGGAGCACATGGTAATTTCATCAGACATTGTCTGCGGCATGTCTAAGGTTATGGTGCAAATCAATTCACATCTAGGCATTGCAGAAATCCTGGTTTTCTACAAATCTGAGGAGCACTCAATGGGCTGGAAACAATTAATCACACAGAATGGGCTTATCTTTGTGACAGGCTGCACGAGGTAGCAAGGGATGAAGCAGTTGGTGAACGGGAGCGTGCGGGGTACGGTTCTGACAGAATAATGGACTGAAGAAAGGAAGAAAAAAAAAACACCTGAAAATGGCCTCTCCTTTGAACAAATGAAAATGTCACCGTTTTCATGAGGCTCGATGCCAGCGGAGGCCTCGGTGACATACCCTGGCAATTACGGCACAAACGGATCACACTGTTATCCGTACATATGTGCAGCGATTTTTCCCACAGGGTCTGACAACATCTTGGACAGGATTCAGTCGAGACTCCTAAGGGTCACAGAATGAAAACAGGAGCCAAAAGAAACTGGCGACCATTTAAGAAAAAAATTATGCTGGCGAAATTCTGGACGGTGCTATTGTTGTCAACTGAAAAACAACCGAGACAATTGCGGGCAGTGACCTGCTTAGCATTCCTAAAAGGCACCTGCTTGGATCATTCAAGGACGAAAGCCAGGCCCACACAAGCTCGGCTGCAAGTTGCCACGGAGAAGACACGTCAATCTTTCTAATCCACTGTCACAGGCAGTTCACACCCATTCACATGCCTGGACTTGTTCTGAATACAGCCTTGTTGGAAATATCTGGAATTACGCAAAGCGCAGCAAATATTGCTTCAGTACAGAACTGACTACTGTCAATTCACTCTTTCAAGTGTTGAAATAATTTGTAGCATCCATACTTATATATTCCTTGTGTAATAAAAATTCTACCATTTGTAACATTCACTAGTGAATTCCTTGTGTAATACAAATGCTATACTGTGTACCGTTCATACTTACATATTCTTTGACATTCTTGGTTTTTACAGCTTTGTAGGAGTAGTAAGCTGGGTACATCGTTCCAAAGACGAGCCTGCGAAGAAGACAGAAAAACAGATTAGACCCACATTTAATCTCAATATCCATACTTTAGTTTTCCTCCCTTAGGACAAGAGAATTATGAAACAAAAAAATGCAAAAGCAAAGATGGTACAAACACTGGGTTGCATTCCATCTATTCCATTGTTTACCCGGGATTCTCTGTAGGCCCAACGGCCTCGCACTGGTGGATGATGGGGGTGGTTGCCGTTCAGACAAACCCAAGGGTAGAATTCAGACACCTACCTACCACTATAGCCAGTGAACAAATTGGCAATCTGAGATGTGATACTGCAATTTCAATTTCTACAGCAACTTCATTTTAATTGGCTTGCTAATTTTTGCAGCTAAATACTTTGCTATTTTCAAGACAACAGAGCTGACAGAGACACAGTGCTGTCGTGTTTCAGGTAAGCGAAAATCATGTTCAATGGTAAGTTATCTAGCTAGGTTAATGACAAACTGAATGATAAACTTTACAAGTGATACAAATGATATTTTTCTTCTCTCTGTAGCTGCACAGCTGCACGCCAAGAGAATGAATGAAAATCCATCTTAAAATAGCCTCCTCTCCAAAGTGAACACAACCTACTTGCTACCTGGTACCTAAAAATCAGCTGACACTTCAACATGTTTTGTGTATGGCTACACCCACATACGTTTGGTAGAACATACAAGTTTGAAAGGCTTGACGTACCTTGCTAACTATTGTTAAGAGGCTTTACAGCCATCTGGTCAGCTTGTGAAACTGGCTGTATTAAAGACAGATGCAACACAACTTGGCTGACAACAATACTGCAATGCTTGTGATTCTGTATAATGTACCTTTCATTTCAGGTATCGCAAGCAAATCTGGATATCCCAAGGGTAAGGTGCTAAAGGTTCCACATTAGGGGTCAGCATTTTCTTTATAGGCATAAAATGGATGAGGGGGGAGAGAGAGCAGGTAATGGGTTTTCAAATGATCCAGCCAGAACTCATTAACACAAACAGAGCACTATTCCCACTGTGTGTTCCATACATTTGTGTCAGTGGGTCTACCCCTCATTCCAGTGAAATTACTACATTTGTTTGCATCCAAATGACCTTTTTTGACATGATCTGCAAGACAAGAAACAAGCCAATAGTGAAGAAATCACTTTTATACAAGCGGGGGGTAGCACTACTTGGTAGACAGCAAAAGGGAGTGCCAGCCTTAACATGGAGGTGCAGTGACTGTAAAAAGTTACCCCAGAGCAAAAAGTTGTGACATAGCCCAGGTCCAGAGGTACCTGATCAGATGTTTTCTATTCACTCCTTATCTACATTCATCATTTTGTTGAGAATATTGGTTATATACTGTAAATCGCTTGTAAAGTAAAATTTTGCATTCCCTCTAAACAAAAAACACCAGTGAAAACAGACAGTAGAGATATAAACCAAAAACAAAACATCCAACACAAAACATCTATGCCTAACAGTTAATTAAATTTCATCTCTGGTCATAAGGAGTAGAGGTCTTAATGTTTCTTGAGAGCGGTTTTCTATACAAGCCATACACGCATAATGCAATCTATGAAATTCTCTCAAGTACTGGCTGCCAAAGTAACCTACACGGTCTCATGAATATCCTCCCACTCATTTCATTAAACAACAGTTGTGCTGGAAACCACTCACGCGCCGCACACAGCATTTAAAAAAGCGGTAAGCGCGCCTCGTATGCAGAAGCATTAGGGACACTTCAGAACACGGTGTTTTGGTAGCCATCAGTCGAGCGGCGAGGAGGGAGGGAGGGAGAAACACGGGCCCATCCTGCGAGGAGATGACCTGCGTTAATACACCAGATGGGAACAACGCCAGCCTTTCATCTGGAGGCTGGTTTCAGCTGAGTCTAATTTATTACGTTCCACTCTGCTAGATTTGTGGGCACTCCCGTTTAACTATGTATAGAGCTTGGGAGACAAGGGGGCCCTCGCCGTTCGAGCTTTCCAGCTGCATTAGGCAATTAGCGCGCAGTGTGTACACTGCAAACACGACAACCACGGCGGAACGACAGCCGTGGCCATCTTATAATTTGCCCTTCCAAGTATGACCCCCCAAACTGAACTGAAGAAAAAAAACTGCCCTACTTTGAACGTGCAGGAGAATAAATGGAGGTACTCCAGTTGTGTGTGCCAGTACATCATACCTTCCTCACACATGCAAACCAAATGACATGAAACTGCATTACATATAATACTTTTACTATTTGAACCGTTTACTGCCTGCTGGGTACTTTTGCACTTTATCGAGAGCTACACCCATTGATCCAGACTAACACCCATGTGTGATGCAGCTGATGAGGGTCAAAACCCTGCTACTGGGTCTTCCATAGACATTCACACTAAATTAAGTGTACTGGCTAGTGTACATGCATGTTATTTTGACACACATTTTACAAAATTTGAACAACACTTGGGGGTGTTTTTAAAAAAGGGGTGAGTGACAGAATAATGTATCCATCCAGTAAGTGGGCTACAGGTGTGGAGAATTTGAGAGCCCCTGTGGAAGGAGACGCTTCACCTAAAAGACTGGATTCCTCTTTGAAGCCAGTGAGAGAGCAATCATCTGCACTGCAAATCTAGGCCTCTGAAAAGGATCTGCTCATTCCAGCGAATAACATAAGTCTTGACTTGATTCTGCTGCCAGAATGATTTGTGATCTATTATTCAGGCCGATCCAGCAGTGGGGAAAACCATTAAAACGGAGTGAACACTACTGAGAAAGGAAAAAAAAAAAAAACAGAACGTTTACATTTATGGACAAATTGTGGACAAAGCATCCAGTTATACATTTCAAACAATCAAATAAAGAAAGCCACTCAGAAGCACAAAACTGACAAATTACTGCCAGGCAACAGTGCGGCATTATTCCCTTATTATAAAAGTATTATGAAATGAAATGTTCTCCTGACCATTCGTATGCTGTTGGAAATCGCCTGAGCTCGAGGAACTCATCCACCATGTATTTATATAACATGAAACTTTCGCTCAGTTTTATGTTTCATGGCCCCTATCCAGGGATCCACCTTGGCAGCAGTTTATTTTTCTGTTGCCATAGAAACAACAGGGCTGCAGGGTTCTAACAATAGTAAGTCAGCGCCAGACCTTACACAAGCTTCTGCACCTGGAACACAGCAATCTGAAGGTCTCCGTGACAGCCACTTGTGTTTGTGGCGGCCCGTTTAGTTAATAAATCGTATTTTCGTTTATTTAGCCATGGTTTTTATCAGCTTGGACTGTGCAAATCTGCCTCTGCCTACATGAATTGATATTGTTGCAGGCCTGTTGCAAAAGATGACACATTTAAATTAAATCATGCAGCTCAGATAGATACCAGCGTGAACACACATTAGAAGAAAATTACCATTAAATCTGAAACCAACTCCGCTCTCATTAGAACCAGACAAGATCCCAGCTATTCACATAAAAACTGCATCACTCTCAGTATTCTGAAATGAAAAGGAATTCATTTGCTGATAATTCTTGACTTTTTACATCATTGTTCCTGCATTTTCCATCTTAAGCGCTGAAACTTGTATAGTTATCCTTACACAAAACAACCCCCCATATATAGCGAAATTGCTCAATGTCTTGATGTAAAATTATATTTTCATCAATCATCTGTCACAACTGTTAGTGGGAATGAATACAGTATTACTATGTGGCTCTCATTCTGAAAAATACAGTAGGAAGGTGCAAAAGAGCATTTAAACATTTTTGAACATGAATATATTCCAGAATGGGTTTGGCCCACATTCAAACCAGTGAGATTACATTCATTTCCATTCTTAAGTATTAGTATTAAGACCAATAGCATGGTCTCCCCTTAAGCCAACTGAAGTACAGTGAAGGAGTGACAACTTATCTGTCCAGTACTGGCCATATCTCATCTGAACAAGGTGCATTAAGGCAAAAGTGCTTCAATGTAAAATACTAAAACAATTTGCACCATAAAACCTATTCAGAAGGCAATCTTGCGCAATATGTGAATCTTCAGCAATATCTGAACTTCAGTCCAGTGTATTGACAGGTGGTTTCTAATTCACTAAAAATGTTATTGATGATGACTGAAAAACAGTTCATCAATTCGATGTACCAATGAAATGTTGCATTCATTGTTTATTCCTTTCAAGAGGCCAGGGTGCAAGCATTACGTAAATTTAACATACACTGCTAAGAACTATTAAAAATAGAAAGAATGAAATGCCTCTACCTTTGTTCCTGTTTGAATACATATTAAAGTGATATCCACACAAATTAACCACTGTCTGACCTTTTGCATGGAAAGTGCCCACATTTCAAATACTTTAATGCAACCTGTCAACTTTCTACAGTGGCAGTTTCCAAGTGCTAGACCTTAAGGAAAACAAACAGTAAATATTCTAGATATCGAATAATTACAGCCTTGACATAAATGGTAAAATAACAGTAGTAATAACAACAATAATAATATATGCCAAAAGGAAGCTTATTGTTCTAGGATTATTTGGCAATCACCATATTTTCTACATATATCAATCACAATATATACACTCCACACTAGGCATTTAGCAGTCAATTAATTCCACTTGACAGGAATCAATAATCTCTTACGGCAGGCAACAAAAGAGGAAAAAGGCAAAAAGTTCTGATCTGATCAGGCAAAACACACACATATAAATTTCCTATTACAATGAGAAATGTGAATCCCATGACACTGTATGCATTTTCCCTGACATGCCATCATCCCCATTCACATTCAGAAATCCACTTCTATAACAATCCAGCAATAAAACAATTTATGGAGGAAAATGTTTTCCAACCATGGAACCACAACTATGGAACAGGACTGTCCAGAAGACAATTTTCTGCTTATGAGGTTCTGTAAGGATTTCCAGCCTCCAAACCTTTGACAGCATCACATTTTAGGAAATGTGAGAAGACAATCTACCAGACAGAAGTGTATGAATTATGTTATGAAATAAATGACTCATAAATTGATATAAATCCATACAAATAGAAGCAAGTCCTTATCTATTTGTAGTTAGACATGGGGAAATACAGTATACTATATATACAGTGGCAATCCACAGAACATATAGATGGGGAATCCATACTTAATGACTGTCGCTGAGAGCATTCATGGTTACAAAAAGCAGCTAAATGGAAACTGTGCGTTCTATTATCTGCGACCCTTGTAATATTTTACTATTCAAAAGACATTTTGTTTCATCACACAAAACAAATAACATAAAAGCCTATTCACTTGATGACGGTAACTCACAGGGAAAAGACACTGTCATACCACTCATATTTAAGTATTACATGTTTTCAAGTGGGAATCTGTTCTAGGTTTACATCTTTCATTCTTTCAGCTCTATTATACAAGGACACAATGCCATGTTTGCAAAGCAAACGTGTGCCGGTGTGAGAGCTTTCTGTACACAGATGTTGCAGGCACGTGTACAGAGTGAAAATCTTAAGAAAGCTTTGTGATTAAAATGATTTTTATTTATATTTTTGTATGTGACTGCACTGGAAAGGATTACCTTTAAGGGTGTAGCAGTTACTTCCCTTATCAGACCAATTCATTACGCAAAGCTTATGACATGTAACAAAGCTTAAAACATGTAAATTGGCAAACACAAATTAAATATTACAACATATTGTGCATCTGTGGGGCCAGCAGGGCTCCACGAACCCTGGCCAAACCCCTTGTATCTGTCCATCTTCCATCGCACAAGTCATCAATAAGACGTTGGAAAAACACAACCAGCTGCCTAGCTAGCAACACCCGTTTGACATACAACTGAACAACTGTGTTGCCACCTGTGATGCCAGAGAAAACACACAGGACCAGACCTGGATTTATGGGTAGTCACAGCCAAAAAACAGTGTAAATGGTAAAACTGATTAAGAAATGAACTGAAAATATAAACACACACAACCCATAAGAAATTGACACACAAGAAAGGTTGAATTTTAAAAAGTCCTTTAAAATTAAACCTTAAGAGTGCATTATAAACAATGGTCTTTCAGAAGAGCCAAATATGCTGTACATATCCTAAAAATATCTGATTATAAGCACTGACCAGTACACTGAACCACTGAATAATTGATTATCAAGAAATCTGACAATATATGTTAATGATAACCAGCACACCATTTCATACATGTAAATTGAATGTAATGTATACAGTGATTTGAGCATTCAATAGTAGGTCATTCTAACAGGAAACCATTTTAACAAACGAGCCCAGAAACTTTGGTTCTAGTCAGCCCCGCAATGGAACAAATCAGCAGTTTTGAATCTCCACGTGGATATTGCATTTCATTGAAGTGGAACACATTCTTGGCTCTTGTGAATGCACCTTGCGATAATATCAGCAGACTGGTAATTCTGAATTAACTGGATCCAACTTCACTGACAGCTCCATGCTGTCTGCATGTAGCAGACGGAGATGGCACACTTCAAAAATGAAAGCCCACTGGCACACGACAGTGATATTTCTTCATTTCCTGTATGCAGCATGCACTGAATTGTATCCAGTGAATGCAGTTATCTGGACATATACCCACAATGCACACAGTATATTCCAGACCGTTCTAGCCCCTTCCTCCTCTGGCAATTGATCTCTTTGTGTGACATCACCAAGTGCTCACTTGGGTGGCCAGGGAGCCAAGTGTTAAAGCAGCTGCAGAAGTGCTGGCACTGAAAATGTGTTTGTTTCTTTTTGTGGCTATCACTTTTCACTCTGTTGGCAACATTGTTTGATCTCTCCCAATGCCCCCATACACTTTTGGCAAATTCCTGCCACCACCACTAAGAATCTATATATATATAAAAATAAATGTGTACTGTACACTCACACAGACACACACACACACATGCGTCACATGCACTAATTATATATTAATTTACGAGATTAATATTTAAGGTATAAGCAAACTTTGTATGTACTGCCACTTCCTCAATATGTCAGTTTCATTCTGCTTGCCTAGTATCATTCTATTGTTTAATATAATTCTCTATATTCCATTTAGCATTCTCTTTTTTCATTCAATAATTCCATTCCAACTCCATTAATTCCATTTCTTATATAGTTGTCATCTTTTTCATATTTGTTACAGTTTAACCATCACTTTGTGTTGGATTTTTCAAAGCACTGGCACAATTCAATTGTGCTGGAACATCAGCATTATCCCTCTGCACTTCAACAACACAGCCTACAGCTCCGAGTTGAAAAAGAGATTTCAAAACAAGCACTTACTGGTCCGTTGCAAAAATTTCTCCTTGTGATTTCTAGGTACAAAATAAACACTTCTGAAAATCTACACCACTCATGAAAGGCACTTCACATGGTATACTGACCCTTTACTTCAATCAACCCACAGTTCAGAGAACAGTCAGTCACAGCACAGTCATAATGGTGGAAGCTGTGTCGCCTGAAACAACCACAAGTTTTAGTCACAAAGGTGCGTTTTTCTTTTTTTTTTAAAGCAAAAAACATTTCTTGTACATGAGTGCTACTTATCTTGTGCTTATATTCAAGTACTTTCTGGCCTTTCCTAAGAGCATTCAACCCATTTTCAATTTTGAGAAACATGAAAAACAAGTTAAAACTGCAAAAATTTAAAATGTTTAGGTGCCTTCACAAACAGCTCAATGGTACACTTCAGGCTACCTTTTATTGCCTGTACACTGTTGCCTCAAACTTGCATGACAGAGACCAATCTGTCTCCACTCAGCAAAAACAGGCAGGCTGCACATTATCCTGGCCGAATGTTCTCACAGAATGAAGCATTTCTTCATAAAACGGAGACTCAAAGGAAATGGTGCCTGCCAGGAGAGTTCTTGAAACAATTTTGTGAAGCGGGGGCCTCACTTTCACTGCAAGCAGCTGAAAAAATAAAACCTTCAGACAGGCCTTGACATTCTGTTTCAGGTCAGCTTTGAGTTTCCTGCTAAGAAACACTGACACAGTACACCACAAGGCCCTTACCAAGCACAAAGACATGGTAGAAAGCCAGATGCAGAAAATTCACAGAGCTCAACATCTGTTTCAAGATCTGAGGTAGAGGACTCTTTCCTCATTTCCTTAAAAAGGCAAACATTTTGCAACGAATACAGTGGAACAACTAAAGTCAGAAAAATTTTTTCCATTGCTTCTTCTTCCAAATGAACAAACTGTAATGCCACTGCAAACACCAGTTTTTGACTATTATGCACAGGAAGAGTTACTTGTTCCAGAAAGAAAGTGCGCTACATTTTACAAATGTGCACAGAAGAAGCCAGCCAAATGATGATGGAGATAGATAGAAATGTCTCAAATAAGAATAAAAACAGAACCAGTTACTAAACCCTGAAAGACTGCCAACTGATGTTTTCCTCACTGCATAAAATTAGTCATAATTCAGGCATGTTATATTTTACCACATAGGCATACACACACTTCATCCACCTATATCTGACTACTTATATCTGACTTTTTTCTGTTTCTATATGTATATTAATTCACACAGCTGAATTTTATGATTGAGCGAACTGGTAACACACAAAGTTTTGAAATTGAATATGCTAGTTAACATAGGCTGACAAACAGAATACTAAAATCTTACTATTAATCTAGAAATCGATCCAGCCATGGTGATACTGCATAAACTGATCAGACCAGCGATCAACAAACAACAAAAAAAAAAACACAAAGAACGAATAAGTGACATTCAAGGAAGTAATTACTCATCACCCCGACTGATATTTTAAAAACATGGAATGACATCTACACCGCACCCATCACAAGTGAGTAATAAGTGCCAAAACAAAGGGAAAGATCGACACGGAAACCTGTATCTTGGAAATCTTGCCAAACGTGTTCCATGCCATGAGAGGAAAATTCTTCGGCCTCAGATTGCATTGCAACTTAAACACCTCACTACGTCCAAAAATCTACACGGCAACTTCACAAAGTTAAATATTCACAATTCAAAGGCTTATTCACAATTCACTTTAACATTTTTTTAATTAATAACGCATTGAATGCGATTTATCTATGTGACCGAACTGAACATCATTAGGCAACAAATCAGAAGAAATTTGTGTATTATGTGGAATAACGTTAGTTTTGATGCTTAAGTTCTCTTATCTACCACTTTCCAATAAAAAAAAAACTAAAATCGATAGGCCTCGAGATAACTTTAATGCAGAAAAAATAACCTTATAGATAAAACACAACATATTTTACATCTCTAAATATAAACAATGCCCCACCAATGCTTACCAGGCAATGCATTGAATCCATCCATTAGCTTAGCTTATGACAGTATACCAGCAAGCTGCGCCATGGTGTCATCTTTTGCAAACTTTTTATCACTAGGAAGCCAGCTAGCTAGTTAACCAGTTGATAACATTATTCGTGACAATCACAATGGTTTCCTAGTTTAATGTTTTACAATTAGGTGTTGAACTAGGAATAGTGATGCCATGTCACAACACTGACGCTTATTTTGATAAATTAGTTAAATTTTACCAAAACTGGATGTGTTGTTAGCCTAACTAAGCATTGGTATTTGGTGGATGACACTTGCCTGTAACGTTTTCTTAAATGACCTAAAAATATCTTCTACGGAGCTACACCGACAACTGGCCACCGATGCTAACTAGCATCGATTGGATAAGATAACTAAACGAATCCTATACGGTTGAATTGTCTAGCCATAACATCCTCTTTTAGAGCAAATATTATATATAATGTAATATAACTATATAACATTTATAAAACATACATACAGTTACATTTTGTCATTTAGCAGCCGTTAAATCCACTAAATTACATAGGCGCTAGTACAAAGTACATTTAACAAAAAAGCATTAAATATTGTACAAAACAAACCACATTGAAATTATACATCTACACAGACATATAACGTTAGTCTAGTAATTTTAAGGATTAAGCTACCTGTAACGAACCAGAAATGTTAATTTTACGATGACTAATTCATTCCATGAGAATCTAAAGGAAAACACATTAGCAAGTAGCTAGCTAGATAACGTTAGCCATTCTGCAACAACCTTTGCTTAGCTGGCTAAATTAGCATAAACTTTGCTGGCTAACAATATTCATTTGCTGAAAATACCGAGATGCAATGTACATCACGTGGGGGTCATCTCCATTAACGTTAGCTAGTTAGCATGCTAATAAAGCTAGCTAAAATAGATGGCTGCTGCTGGCTGATCAGGGAGACCCTGGACAATTGGTAAGTAGCCGAGGGTGACCTCGTCTGTACTGTGCATTAGTCCTATGTCGCGTAGGTAGATGGATAACGTTAGCTAGCAAGGCGAGAAAGACACCAACCCAGAATTTCTAGCTGCGTTCGTTGCAATAGCCAACCCTTGCTTACTAGCAGTTGCACGCTAGTCACAATAGCCATCTAACGTTAGGCAGCTAGCTCGATGACGACAAATTGCAGCTAGCCAACGTTAACGTTAAATGTAAACTCATCAGAAATTAAGTTTTTTTTTTCGCGAGCCACTTAACGTTAGCTTTCCAATAACAAAAGCTAGGCTACCTAGTTTCGCAGCCAGCTAATTTAAATATAGGAAACATCCAACAAATATAATAAAAGGTGACAATTTAAGTTAGTTTATCTGACGAGCTATTCAGGATTAGTGTTCGACTTACACGACAGCTCTGGAGATCATCCAGGACACCATCTTTCTTCGACTCAGTCGCCTAACGTTAGCTGGGGGAGAGAGGGCCCGGTGGGGCTGACGAGGGCCAACACCGGGGCAGTTTCGAAAACTTAAGGTTAACTTCTCAAACCTTAGATTTAATATCGAATAACTGATCGGACATTTGACTGGCTACAAACAGTCAAAGTTATTGTTAGATACTACGTGACGCACCACTCTCGCCCTTGTACGGAGCCACCTGAGTGCTCTCCTCTTTTTATTTAAATCTCTCCTTCTCCCCAACACAGGACACCTCCTTTGGTTGCGCTTGCTACTTCTGGCAAAACTGACGTCACTCAATTTAATTTACAAGGTCTGCCTCTTGCGTGACACAATTGGTTAACGGTGTAACGTTTACGTCTATGCTGCATTATTATTGGCTGAGCGAAACGCTATTCAATTACTTCTCACAAGCACGGAAGAGGACACATTCAACAAATACTCAACGTATTCTACGCTGATGCGCTCAGACTTGTTTTATGAGCGTTATAGCCAATCAGTGTAGACAGCGTTGAGACATCCGTTGACTAAAACATGCCCCTTGTCCTTAAGGAAGACAAAACTGCCTTGAGGGCTTATCACGTAGAGCAGAAGTGCATTGGTTGTCTTTACAGGGAAGAACCTCTGAAGAATGTGAAGAGTAACGAAACAGCGTCACTA
This sequence comes from Megalops cyprinoides, assembly GCF_013368585.1. Taxonomy (NCBI): domain Eukaryota; kingdom Metazoa; phylum Chordata; class Actinopteri; order Elopiformes; family Megalopidae; genus Megalops; species Megalops cyprinoides. The sequence continues at coordinate 55,229,950 of NC_050583.1, forward strand.
TGGCCTGTAGGTTATCACAAGTTAAAACAGGTTATGACTGCCTGTTCCTTTGTTTTTGGTTCTACTCTAAAATGTCTTGCTGGCGACATTGGGGCTTTCATAATATTCAGAGGACAATGGCCCAAGTGAAATTTTAAAATAACAATTCTTCTGTTTCCTAATCCCAAAATCCATGTAATTTTCAATCATAATCACATTACTTGTCAGCTGAATGTTTATTTAGCAGTTCAATTGTTTAAATGATAAGCTTCTGTTGACTTTTCACCCCATTAACAGTGATCACACTCCCAATTTCTCATATATCTTTTTTACAGTCACAGATTCTAAAAACTATGTTATAAATAATTATTAAAACTGTATTAACACAGAGACTATTATCTCACGGATATAATCATACAAACATAATAACAGTCGATAGGACAAGGTGTAAACGACAGCAAAACAAATAAAACACAATAATACCAGAGGGAACAGTACATAATGTTGCAAGGACAGAAGTGATAGTGGTTGATCTTTGGAAAGGGTACAGTTCAGCCACAGATGATGACAACCCAATAGGGAGTCAGAGTAATTTCTCCACCGGGAAACAAGAAAAATATGGTCTAGATATGGAAGATAGGCTATCAGTAAGAGAATGCTAATAATATTAGCTGCTGCCATTTTTATTATTGTTGTTGTTATAATTATTATTATTATTATTATTAGTAGTAGTAGTAGTAATAATATTATATTATATAATAACAACATTAATAATAATAATACCATGTTTGAATTATCTGTTGTCACGAAGTCCTGAGCATTTCACAGATTTCAAACAACACTATGTGCTCACTAATTACCAAATAACAGGTTATTCAATATTTTACACCTGGTGTATACCTAAAGACAAAATATTACTATTACAAACTAAGGTATTAATCCAATATAATCAATAAAGAATCTAATTCATTTAATGTTTGTTTTTAAATTGCAAATATTTAACTGTATTATAATGAGGAAGAAAAATCTGATTTTTATTGGTAGAAGTGGTACTGAAGAAGTAGTAGTATTACTTGTAGTAATAGTATTAGTTGTAGCAATGGTAGTTGGATTACATGGGTTTATGGGTTTGAATTAACAATAATTTGTAAATTAACAATATTTCCAACTCAGATGTTAGAAAGATATTCAAGGAGAATTGCCACAAAAATATAATTTTATGTATTATATATATAATATTGTCCATATTGTCAGATGAAAATGATTGGTGAGAGAATGCCTCTGGAAAGGCACCTGCCAAAAAGCAATGAATAAAATGCTGCATTTATGGGAAAAGTAAATATGCAGCAATTTGCATTGTTATTTTCAACTAAATGATCCTCAGATCTAAATAGTGAATGTATTCAGCATTAATTGTAAATAATACACTGTTTAAATGCGAAGTGCACCTTGTTATGCTTTATGCATATAATCTTAGAAAAATCTTCTTCATGTGATATAACCTATCTCGCTACCCATTCAGTAGACAGATAAAAGGGAGGCACAGTTAAGCTCTTGGACTGTTAGAAATACATTGGTATAGTGTGCCGCTCAGCAGAGCAGAGACATTTTCCACATGTGGTGGAATGCGCTTGGCAACAGATGACGTCTGTGAATTGTGGACCCGCTAATCTTGTTGTTATTCATGAACATGTCTGCAGCTGAGGGAAATTCCCTTCTGGTTCTCTGGCCTCACTGGCGGAGAGTGAGCACAATGCACAGCAATGGTAACTCTATCACAATATATTAGAATGAGGAATTGTAAAAAAAATAAAAGATTAAAAACAGAAGGTGAATTAAACACTAAGAAAGCATAAACCATTGTTTAGTCCACCTTGTAACACACAGTATGACACTTGTCCTCATCAGCATTTTTTTTTTTTTTTTGGTTGCTCTCTCTGCTGAACGCAGTAACCGCAAGATAAAAGGGAATATTCATTGTTCAAAGTCGACTGCCTTATTCTGTTCTTCCCATTGTATGGCAAGTGTGAAGATTAATTTAATTATTATCATTATAATGTTCAAGGTGTGATAATCTGCTTTTAAATCATACATTATTTAATAACCAAATAATACACACTTAAGCAGATGTCTGATAATGGTTGTATTAACTAATAAAATCCCATTCAAGAGTGTATCTCCACTGATGCACTATTATCCTCCAGTGTAACCGATGCCATATATATTCACTTGTGTAATCATTATTGATACTATTGTATAAAAAAATTACAAACAACACCACAATGATGCTTTAAAAAATATTACATTAAGAAGATTCACATTAAAATATTGTTGCTGGATGCCATTTTGGTCCTTACGTCAAGAAGAAAATGTAAAGTCCCAGATATGCACTGCACAAAAATATCCATATTTATATCAAATTCTGATGTATCTCTGTGGCTGCACAATGTCAGGATGCAATTCATGCGGGAACAAATTTCGAAACACTGCAGTGATTACTGGTGACCGCAAACATGATGTTACTGTTGTTGGTTCTGATTGCAATCATTGGTGTTCAAGTGGCTGAAAATTAGACTCAGTGATACTGCTTTGCGTTAAGCACATCTCCGCTCGCCTCTCCTTGCTTTGCAGGATGGCGTCGCCTTTACAGCCAGGCATGTCTTAACAACCGTCACTGGAACACTATGATTTGTGATTCCATCAGCAGCGGGATATCTTTCTCCATCTACTGCCCTGACCCAAAGGTGACACAAGGCTGATTGCCTCCAGTGGACATGTTTTACATATAACAGCCCACCCTTTATCCTCATCACAGCACACCCCATAAGGTCAGCCTAAGGGGGCAGCAATAAACTAGTGAAGAAAGAAGCACAATAGCACACACAGCATAATTGATTCTCTAACTGTGGAGGTGCATTAATAAGCCTGTGGAGGCAATGAAATGAAAACCCCAACTGGGGAATTCATCACACACAGAGCACACAACATGTTTTTTTATAGAAATACTCAGTATTTGTATCATCACACAGGAGTAAACCAAACAAATAAAGTAAAATACAATGGCAGATGTATTGGCCATAGTTTTATAATATGTCACCATTCAACTTAGGGTGGCGATCAGATTTCTTATTATTCTCTGTTGAGCAACATGCACTGTATTTCAATAACGACAGGGCACTATTTTTAACAGTCTGGTGAGAGTGGAAAAGCAGTCTCCCACAGAGAATGAATCTGTGTCTGGCGGACGGAGAAGTCTGCTCGCTGCGGTTTTGCACGGTTGTGTGCTTCAGCGGGGGCGGAGGGATACGAGTTGTACGCTGGCAGTGATCTGCTCCCAGTGTTCAGTTTCACGGAGCGAAGAAGTGACTATCTGCGGGTGGAGACTGAAAGAAATTTAAATCCCCCGGGTTGTGCTCGACACGCAAAAGACGAAATAACTGTTAATTTTTTTGTTTCTTTCCTTCCGTGCTTCTTAAACGCCGTTTCATGTAGTAAATGTCCGATCGATAGGGCGTTGGTGCTTAAGTTGTTGAGGGTTTTTTCACTCTCTAGTGAAAGGCCATGGCGGTGGAAGCGCGGCCGGAGCTGGTTGGGAAGCGGTTCCTGTGTGTCAGCGGAGAGGAGCTGCTGGAGCTCGGGGAGATCGGGCGATGGGGATGGCGAGCCGGGGTCATCCGTGCAGTCAGTCACCGCGACAATGACAATCCAGAGCTGACGGTAAGGAAATGGTTTTTTTTACACACCGTATTTAAGACGACCGGTTACTGTATGGACGCGCTGCAGAAAATTTTGCAGGGTGAATATTTTACGTAAGAAAACGCTGCCTAGCCTTGCCAGCTAAGCAGGGCTTATTAAATTTGAAACAGCTAGCTAGCGAGCTGGCAAGATAGCAACGAGCTTTTCGCGAAGCCTGTGATTTGCAGCCGTGCGCGCTTCTATGTTTACACGTCTTTTTAAAGAAAACAAATTAGCTAAATCAAGAAGGCAACACTTTTAAAGTTGAAGCTATTTTGTGCGTTATTGTTGTTCGGTTTTTGCCGAGCTTTCAGTAGCACACACGGAGATTCTCTGCTTGACAAAAATGTTGAAAGCTCGCCGTTGTAAGGCTGCTTATTCGACACACAGCAAGCCAGCGTTACTAGCTAGCTAGCTACCTAACTGTGTCACAGCACCAACGATAGCTAGTTGCTTGCCTTAACTAACGTCAGTTAGTTATCGTTAACGTTAAGCGACTGTCGAACTGCCTGTGAAGAACAACTGTTGGGACTGGTTAGCCGAGAGCAATAGCTCGATATGTAGCCCCCAGTAACGATAGCTACTTTTGTTGCTTGTTAGCTGACGTTAGTTTAACGCCAAAGTTAATGTTTATTAGCGAAGGTTACAAATAGCGTTTGCTATAGCAAGGCCTTCGCTACGAAAGATTGATTTGACGGTTTGTCGAAAATGGATAAAAAAAAAACAATGTTGACGACTGCGTTTGGGGATTTAGCTATTCAGATATGTTTCGGTACACGTTGTAACCCACGGCGGACTAGATTACACATTGGTAGCTGTGTGGCAAGCTAACCATTCAGCACGCATATGTTATGCAGATATCAGTCAGGTGGACTAACGTTGGCAAATTCAAACTGTAATTTTAATTTGACGTTTGCTGTGTATTAATATAAGATATATGTATGTAAGGCTCGTTCCGCAGTACTGCTGTCTAGTTGACGTTAGGTTAGCTAGTGTTACCTATTTAAAATAAATCTATCTCGCCAGACAGCTTGGTTTTGAGTTGAGGTAACAGTTAGATAGGTCGCTGGCTAATTGTCACCCAGTTGGCTTGCCAGTGTTACTTAAATATCATTTTAATCGTCGCTGTCGCTGTACTTACTGTATGCACTTTTGTTAGTCGCTTTGGATAAAAGCGTCTGCTAAATAAATAAATGTAAATGTAAATGTAAATCGTCAATTTCACGCGTAAATTAATGGCAATCAATTGGTTGATTAGGCTACTCGCATGCCACTCGACTACGTTAGACCATTTCTTTAAATCGGCGTCAAATATTTAATGTTCCAAATCTAGCCAATGTTAGCTAATGTTGCAGTTAGTTAATGTTACAGTACCGGTATAATAGCTTCCCACATGCAGCTGTACACACAGAAGACCATCGTATTTAGTGGTAGTTTGTTACATGCCTTTTAAGACATTAATGAAAACGTTTATGACGCTACGTATTATTTTTCCACATTGCACACAGATAAATATTTGTAATTTTGTGGATGTGAAAGATCCGCGTGTTCACTGGAGGTTACTTCATTATATGTAACGTTAAAACTGAGTCTTGATAAATACCTGTACATACACTATGATTACATTCACAATCGCAGTGGACATAGAGATTTCATGTCAAGCCATTTCGCCTGTATACATTACGCACGGTCAAACTGCACCACTCATCTAGATTGTGATGAATGGAGCAGACTGTCCCATTGTATTTTTACAGTCAGTGTGTACAGTATGCTGTTAGTTTGTTTTCAGGGACGTGGCCTGAGGTCACCAACTGTAGCAGTGCTAATCAGCAGAAATGGGGCTGGAGAAGAATTTTCCACAGCGAATAGCTGGGCTGTTTCTCGGTCTGGCGTCTGCCGTCGTGTAGCACTGATAATGCTTTGTGTGGAGAAATCATTGCATTTAGGTAAACGATAAAAGGAGAACGACGAGTTTGATAAAATATCTCTGTTTAAGGTGTCGTGATTGTACTGTATCCAGAAACGATTTAGCGATTTGTTTTATTATGTTTATACAGACTACTTTTGTGATGCAGACCACAACGTGCCGACGTTCATTTCGATTACCATTTCAAACCAAACATCAATTGCGCTTGATAATAGTGTATGAGTGTATGAGAAATATGAGTTAATGTCCACATTGACCTCAAATATAACACGTCAAGTAGGCTGTGTTTTAAAACGTGTATGGTACAATTATTGAATTGAATGAATATAACAGTCCCTTTAAAACATTGTCCCTTCAGAGTTAATTACTTTATTCATACGTAATTGTTTACGTCTCTCGTATATATATATCTATATATATATACATAATTGTTTTTAAACTGAATGTAAAAGACCAGTCTGGAAAACTTCAGTCATTCCACTGATGATATCACTTTTAAAATTATTTTTACACACTTTTTTAAAGCCATGGCTAGGACTCTGACTGTGTACAGAAACTGTTTAAAAAATCCCTTTTAACTGCTACGAATGAACAAGTGATTTGTGGCTTAAGAACCCAGCATGTAATATGAGACTTGGATGGTCATTTCAACTCCCCTCCCCCACTGCACCATAACATAATGGCAGCAATGTTCAAGACCCTAAAATATTTTCCCTTAGAATTGCTGTGGGATACATGGAGATTGGTCTTAGTACTTGATGGCAAGTTGTGATTAATAGGTGCAGTAAAATGCGTACACTTTTCTACAGTATAAGAACATTTTTTACTGTTATGGGGGAACGCAGGGAGAGAACTGTGAAATATGTGTAGCTCATATGGGCTGTACCTGAGGAGACCTTCTGTTAATATTTTTGTCTGTCTGTTGTTATTACAGGTTTGCATCATAAAGTGAATATTTCTTGATGCAGTTTGTCTAAACCTGCAATATACAGAAATAAAATGAATCTAAGAAGGGGAAAAATATTGCTGTAAGTGGAAAAGGTTTAGTATTTACATGCTTGCATATTCTTAGCCTTACGTACTGGCCAGAAAACCTTGACCTAATTTGCAAAGCACTTTGACAGTCATTTCCCCTAGCAATAGATTGTTACATCAGTGCCAGAGAGTTAAAGGACACACCACAATGTAGGGGAAAGAAGAAATCAGAGTTATAGAAATAAACGTCTTAATCCGCCGTCAGATCACTGAGGGGAAAAAAAAAAAACTTGTTTCTCTCAACTTTGCTGGTTAACCTTTGAATTGAATCAAACCCATTTCCCCGACTGAGCTAGCACATTCTGTGCTGCTGAGCATGGTGGCGAGAGTCTGGGTTGATTCAAGGACCCCTGGCTCAGGCGAGATGGACTCAGCTTTGTCTGTCTGAGAGTGAGGATGTCTTTCATCAGCTTCACTGTTTTGAAACCGAAATGAAGAGCCCATTTAAAAGAAGTCAATTAGGTCAGATCTGGCTGTGCTTTAGTTATCTAGCTCAGTTCAAGATTGCATTAGATGCCTGCAACACGGCCTTCTTTTTCCCCCCCACACTCGTGTTCAATTAACACAGAGGTCACGTATTTTGCGTTTGGTTTCCAGGCAAACCAGACATTGATGAGTAAGTCAACCTGTGAGGGACTGCGGATATGTCCCGGGAGAATTTTTTCTGCGGATAGTTTGTTCTTTTCTCCTCCTGAGTTGAATGCGCAGTGTTCTGCAGTGGTCATATTTCTGCAGCCTGTGTTGGCTGCCTGTGGATTTAAAAGGTGCATTCATGGAAATGATCTTCTGTGAATACCTCAGATTATACAGATGGAAAGGTCCATTTTTACCGGTATACTGTGATGTGTAGTTTCTGTTGCTGTGAAGGAATGGTAGTTGAAATTGTGGATAGATGCATCTGTAATTATTAAAGGCCATATTTTTTATACTTGATTGTATGATTTGCAGCCAGGGGCTTTTATGCTTTTTTTGAATAGGCATATACTAAAGTGTATCTTGAAATTCTTGAATTCATTTTGAAGTACCGGATGAATGAATAGCATTTTACTCTCAGACAAAATTTACTGAGAATGTTCTTGCATCATCTCGTGAAGACCTTGTTTTGCCATCAATGGCGCCAGTGTGCGGGTCCTTTTCTTACTTGTGTTTCAGCAACAAGACATGGACATCCGGTCTTTTTAGAATTTGGCCCACTTAACCTGGAGTGACCCGCAGCTTTGGAGCATAAACAGGCATTGGCTCAAACACTCTTCTGAGCTGGGGGAGTGTTGTGCCATGTTTGAATTAATCCCTTACGCCAGATCGCACTGTTGAAGTGGGTTGATAAGCTGATAAGTTTTCTTTTTTGTTTTATTCTATGTATCTGGTAAAATTCCCCAAGGTAAAATTAGTCATTCACATTGAATAAAATTGGTATTGTTTGTCTTCTAAAGCCTGGTTTTCATTTCATATTGGACTGCGTCAATGTGAAGTGCAGTTCATTATAATCTGACTGCGAGAGTCAATTCACAGATGCGCAGGGATTCATTACAATTGCCTCAGTGCATTTATTTTTTTTTTAAATTTCACATCGGTTTGTTTCGTAATTATGCTGTACATTGAAGCTGTCTTGGTTTGTTTTAATGAGATTTATTGTGCTCAGCATCCAAGAGAATGCACAGCCTGAAGTCCTTGACTCTGTTTGTCATTGATATCTTTGAAAATGAAACAGAATCTCTCGTCAGAAGCGGGTTTACTAGACCCCTGAGCAAGTGAGTGACAGCGGCGAGAGTGTGGGTCTTTCACCAATGGCTGGTCAGCCTCCCATAGCAACAGCAGCATAGCGGTGTGAATGACAGCTCCTCTGAGTTTTAACAGCCCGGCACTTAACACTTTCAGTGCTACATCAACAATGTAGTTGCCTTTGTCATCATTCCTTTTTGCTTTTTTTCCTCTCTTTTGTTTCTTTACTGAGGTTGAAATTGAGCATGTAATTTTTGCTCTAAGAACCCTCCATTTGGTGTAAGAGTAATGTTTCTACCATGTTTAAGCATGCAGGCAGATACACGCATACACTTACATACACACAAACACGCACACGCAGGGTCTTCATTCATTTATAGCACAGCCATCAGTTTGCTTGATATTTTACATAATTGATTTTTGCAATAAAGAAATATTTTCAGGGCACAGCTTGGACAAAATGAAATGGTTGTAGAATAAAATAAAACATTTTCTCATGGAGCAGTCTCCTTCATTACCTGTGCAGTTGGAGTATTGTTCCATTGGGTTATTCCACTGATTCCCAACAGGGCCATTTTACCCTGATGACCATGCTCGTACCCTTCTGCTTCAGTGTCCCCCAATGTCAAACTTTCCCCATGATCCATTTTATGTTGTGTGGATGGGATCAGGCTTTTCTTCAGTCTGAGTGAGTGGATACATTTAGTGGTGGTGTCTTGTGCTGGTAGTGTGCGATTTTTATTTCTATTTTATTTATTTATTTATTTTGCCCAGGACGGTGAATGGTCAGCTTGGTCAGCTATAAAACACAAACAACATTAGTCATCTGTTCTGGAGGTGGAATTGACATCTGAGACAGTCCAGACCTCCAACCCTATCTCTTTGTACTGATTCTGCAATGCTTTTGTTAAATATGGCCTTAAGTAAAACCAGATGTCTTTCGTTTAGACTATACTGTATATTCATTTTCAGTGCATACTTTCCCAAATCAAATAAATGGACTGCTACTCCAAGGGCTCCACTCAGAATGTTTAGTCAGTGACGTGGGGAGGCACATTCGAGCAGCTTTCTTGGAGGTGGTAGCGTTGGTATTTTCAGCTTCTTTGCATCGACTTGAAGAGACGGCAGGAATGCACCCGTAAAGAAACTGGGCTCCAAACAAGTTAACTCTTGTTACCTCATAAAGGTAGACGGCCTGTTTGTGTAGATGAAACTCACACAGTGGAAACAAAAAAAAAAGAAATATCAAAGATAATTCACGTTAGTTGCCTCATAAACCATTCTGAAAACGATTTGTAGTTCCTGAATAAGCAGTCCTGAAACAACAAACGATGTGTGTCAGTGTGTGTACTATATTCTCCACCCAATGCGGCTTGTGTTTGTAGAATAAAATGTGCAGCGCAGGGGTGTATTTTTTTTGGGCTGCCCTGCACAAGTGCTGTTAGCTGTATGCATTTTCACGACGGTGGCGGAGCCGAAATGGGACATGCGAAGAGCACATCTGGAAAACAAATGAGTGTGAGAGTTGTTTTGTCTTTCAGCTTGTTGTCATGGTTCTCAGGCAGTTTGGCAGGATCTAAAAGAGACAGTTGGGTGGCGCGTTTATTTAGTTTGTTGTGCCTCGGGCTAAGAAAGCAACACCCACAAGTCAGAGAAGGCATTGTGGCGGTGACACACCTTGAAAGGGGAGCCCGTCGGGAGGTGCGTAAAATGAGTGGCAGCTCAGACTTGTTTTAGAAAATATGGGAGACACCTCTCGCTTAAGTAAGCTCGTCACTGAAACCATGCATGGAACGTTTGTTTGCTGTGATTTCCTGATTTTGATTTGGCTTGATTTTTTTTTTCCTTCCTGGCCAACGGGTGTCAGTTGGACAATCGTCTGGAATCAGCGCTATTGTCTTTGTTTTTATAGGCTACTCTTTTGGTGCTGGCACAGATTTTCAAAGAGTTTAGATTTTGTATGCTGTTTGTATGCTGTTCGTATGCTCTTAAATATAGTTCTGTCATTTCAGAAAATTTTAAGGCATAATGGATATTTTTCTTGATTGTCACTAAATCTGCAAGGGTTTCATTCACTTAAAAATGAAAAACTCCCTGTGGAAAGACAAAAAAAAGCATTTACAGCATAATTAATGTAAATGAAGATTACGCAACATTAATTCAGATTTGGTTCCGTGTCGAAATTGTCTCTTTTTTTCCTTTTCTTTTTGTCCCCACCATCAATCTGGTGTTTCCTAACATGTGGTGTCTCAGAGGTTATCTGCCTGAGGGACAGTCGGTCTGTAACATGAGTTTTCTTTAAAATTTAGGGCAAGGTTCCTTTATTATGTGAAACAGTATTCTTTGTTTAGAACTTCTTGTGGTACTGGGAGTGTTCTATGGCTCCATTGATTGGTTCCATACAGTGGAAACTTGACCTTTCGCAGATGTTTGAGGCTCTGCCAAGGCGCAGCATGATCTGCAGACCAGACATCTTTTTACTTGTTATGTTGACGGAGAATCGCATATCTGAAGCGAGATGCGAGAAATTAAATCATTGACGTATTCAAATGAGCAGACCACTTAATCATCTCAGAGCAGGGGGGGAGCTATCAGTATAAAAACATGGTTATTAGGGAACATATTCTGATATTCTCATGCAAATATCATTGTGCTTAAATGATTTCAAAACAGCTCAGCAGGGTTTGCATGACAATGTGCTACAATTTATGGTTCTGGGAAATGTCTTTGGTGGAAAGGTTCCTTCATTAAATAAAATGCCCGGCTAGCTTCCCATGGGGGTATAAAATGCTTCTGGTCTCGACTGAGGACATAACGGATGCAAAGTGATTTAATGTTTTTGTGTGTTTGGTTTTTTTTTTTCCTGCTAGAAAGAACATCAAGATATTATTAACATAATAATAATAATTTTTATTTTGATGTTAATAATAATAATGTCAGTGATGAAGGAACCCTCCCCACTGAACTGAATTAGCTGGCAGGCTAGTTTAACTGTAATACAAATTTACAATAACAATTTGCATTTGTGGGTGGGATTTAGTCCAGATTTCAAAACACCTCATTTATATCATCATTCAGCGCTGGCAGAATAAAAGAGATTGTGAAAGGCTGTAAGCTGTTCAGAGCTGTACTGCCCTCAGTAACACACTCAGCTGTGCCCTGTTTTATCTTCCTTGGTCTAAAAGAAGCAATGACTGCAGTTACTCAAGCTAACTGCAATTAATTACAGTGTGTCAAAAGGGGGACAACACAACACAGGCCTAGATTCCTTACATCTTAACCTACTAATAGTAAAATTCGAGATAAGTGACTGTTTCTGCTGCGTCAGAGAGTAGCATGGTGCAGTGTAGTGTTACAGTATGCTGTTGAATTTCGCACATTTCAAGGAGATATATCATGAAGGCAGGCCTTGTTCTGAGCGAGTAAATGTCGTCGGCTCCCTTGACACATAGGGGCGAAGTAGTTTGCATGTCTTGGTGGTCTCCCTCGCCAAATTTATTCATTTCAGTCCTCCTGCTGCACTCCTGTCATCTTCATCAAGGATATTTACAGATGTATTTAGTGTTATAGAAAGGCATTACTTAAAAAGAGTTGACAGAAATAGCAACAGACTGTGCTCGTAGCTGCCATGGGCTGAGACAGACTGAAGCACATGTACCCTGCATACAAACCAGATGCATTTCTCTTCCAACCCCCTCTCTTTTAACGCTCATATTTTTAAAATTGTTTTGTTAATTGTGCTAAGTTTTTTTTTGTTGTAGGACTAGGGTTTTAGGTCAGCCTTATTTCGTGCAATGTTACCGTGCTTTGGCAAGTGTAATATTTATTTGGGTTGCGAATAAAGCTTCTTTTGTTTTGATTGGATTTGATATTGAGTATTCGTGTTCAGTGCTTTTGGACTGAGACCAGGGGCTGAGACCGTTAGACGCCTGTGCTTATTAAAATTAGTATTTTTAAATTTTATTTATCGCACCCTTTGTTTGGTTTGTTACTGTATTTATTCAACTTCCAGTACAGTGTAGTGGCGATAACAGCATGTATATAATTACGAGTTGGTATTGTTTCATTCAGACAAATGGCACACGGAATAAGGCCGCTCCTTCTTGAGCTCTGCCCAAGCAAAATTAAAACAATCGTTTACATTCGGTGAAATCATCGAGCGCAAAGGAAACAAAATATCCGAACGGACTTCGATATGACGTGGCGTTTGGAAGCACCCGCCGTTGACGCTTTGAGGTCGCGGCGCGGGATATTGTCGATTTTTGTATGAATGAAGGTCCCCGAAGGCCAGCTTAATGGGAAGGAGCAGACATGGCTGCCCACCACTGGGAGCTGGGAGTGCAACAGCGTGAGCTCCGTATTCCCGTGCTCACCAGCGAGTCTGCAGGAAGGGGCTCGTCCATTGTGTTTGCAGGGGAACTCGCTGGTTACATTTCGATTCTCACAGCTGCAATTTTCTTTCCTGCAGGTGGTGGCTGGCAGTGGGGTCTCCTCCGTGTCAGGCATGAAGCAAACAAATAGAAATGCTGTCTGATAAGGAATTAAATAGACTCCATTGTTTCATAGGAGACGAAACGTTTTTTCTTTGCATACATTTCTGCCTCTCCTGCATTGTTCTTTCTTAAAGCCTTGTGTTCTTAAAGCTGAATTTAATTGTGGAAAATTATTTTGCCCTTTTAATTGCTTGAAAGAGCCTACATTTTAATGAGTAATAGTAGGGTTTTTCTGGGCATTAATTGCTGGCATTGCCCCACTTAGCTACCTCCAATGACTCTAGCAGCGAATGCTGGAGAAATTATGGTGCAAGTCCTTCCACAGTGCACCAGGGGAAAGCCATCATTCCAAATCACTGCAGTAAACATGCTGTGTGCTGCAGTGTTGAAATAAGACATCATTTTAGTGATTGGCTAATTGGCAGAAACAAACAAGTATATTTTTTAATCATGATGCAAACTTGACAGAACCAGACCAGTTGCCATAGCTTGCATGCAAACACTATGAAAAAACAGGAGGTATTTCTGTGTTTGGAGCTGTGTGATCTGCTAATCTGGTTGGTCCGTATGACAGCGTCATCAGCGTTTTGTAAACATTTCAGTATTTTCACAGCTTCATTCGTATCAAACGAACACACACATTTTCTTACCTTGCCTACTAGGTTACATGTTATAAAACTGCTGTAAAGTTGTTGGAAATGAAATTTCTGCAAAAAGCCAGTAATTGTTTTAGCTCCCATTTACATCAAGGCAATGGAAGGAAATAAGTGGAAAAATGATGTGATAGTGAGGATGGGCTGTTATGGCAAATAACCACTGAAGAGAGAAATGGGAAAGCTTAATCAGGCCATCAGGACTGAAATTATGATTAAGTTGCAGACCTTATGTTCTCATTAATGATGTTTGCCTTCCTGAAAATTAAAATTATGCAATTTTTTTTTTGGAATTTCAGCTCAGTTTTAATGTAGGCCTCAGATGCTGAACAAGGAATGAGTGGTGAAATCTTTGCAGGAGAGCAGCTGTTGAGATATTTTTTGTATGTGCTGAAATACTGTGCTGTACGAGATTAAGAAAACTCTGTGAAGCTAATTAAAGAGATTAATATGCCATTGTGGGGGTTGCACCTACTGTACATGGTCATCTAAAGTGAATTTGCACTTGTTTGTGTGGTAAACCGGGTTGCATTTTCACGTGTTTCACCCCGTGGTTATAACCGAGAGAATACAGGCATGAATAACATGCATGAATGAAGGGTTGAATGAGCTCTGGTTGCAGTAGACCCTCTGGCAACTTTTGGTTTTATGTCTGTTACACATACAGAAGGTTGCAACATGGAGGGGAGGCTATTCTCAGTGTTACCTGGTTTGACTGAACAGACAGTATTCCGTGTTCATGTTCATCCTACCAAACAAGTCATTAGCTGTGCGTCTAGACCGATGATAGAAAAGATGAAAATGACTGAGGCAAATAAATTAGATTGCTCCTGAATGGCCTTTCACCACCGAAACACCGTTTTGATAAAAATGAAGCTGTGAAATAAACGCAGGTTTAAAACCTTAACGTCGGGTAGAATCTGTGCTGATACAGTCAGAAACCGTAACATTCCACGGGGACTACCGGAACAAAAGGCATTAAAAAAAATAGAAAATTGATGTAGGCTCCAGGGTCTTACTCAACCCTGCATTTTTTCAGCCCTGTCTGAACATTTACGTTGCATAATCGCAGACCTGTATTTATTTGTGTTTATTTTACACCAGGGGTAGAATCAGTGTCTTGTGGCGGGGGACGAAAAAAACCGCTTGTACATTCTTCTGTTCTGTATGGCAATTCATTGGCGAAGATGTTTTCTGTTTCTGTTTTTTTTAATGAATGTAAAAATGTATATCCTTTGCTATTTCTGTTCCAGCGGTGGGAATGGGGATTTTCTGTGGGCTCGGCCTGACATCCTGTTCGAGCGGCTCATCTGGAATTCTGTTTGCTTTTGCAATACCCAGTCCTCCGCTGGCCGCTCCCCCGGGGCCCGAAAGCGGGGGCCTGGTCAGAGTTCGTCAGAGTGCGGTTTCAGCCGAGTGTGGGCGACGCGCTCAAAAGGCCCGTTGTGCAGCCGGCCCGAGTCCAGAAACGCGGCATTGTGGAGCGCGGCCTTCTGATCAGCGCCGTTACCGTTTCTCTACAAATTAGGGCCCGCTTGGTTTCTGCGCGCAGGGCCGGGCTCCGGAGGCCGCCGTCTTTGTGAGGAGCACGCGGAGAGGGTCCGCGGTGCATGCCTTCTTTAAGGGGGGGGGGGGACTCGCTGCGCGGAACCGCTAAGTAAAAGCTATCACATATTGTGTTTGGATTTTTTGCCTGTAGTTTAGGTGCGTGGGATTGATAATGTGGGTCTGCTGCATTCCGGGGGTGCGAGGAGAGCTAGCTCTACGGTCACTGCCCGGCCAGAGCTCGTAGGGGCCCCCTCTTCTTCTGCACTCTTCCCACCTCTTTATTTAGCCCTCCTGACTACATGAAGGATGTTTTCCCGTAATTCTCCCGCTGAAATGTGACTCAGGGTCCCAGGTCGGGTCAGTGGAGCTCCTGGTGTGTTAAATATTTTCCCTTCCTCACCTACATGGTTTGAGTATGATCTGCCCCCACCCCCACCTCCACCCCCACCCCCATCCCCCCCGCACCCTTTACTGCTCAGGTTTTTCGTGGTCCGTGCCGGAGACCTTTGCTCATTCTGCGTTCTGCCCAGGGTTCTGTTTCATTTAGGTCCACAAGTATCTAATGAAGCGTTTTAAAATGTAAGAGTGCGAAAGATTGAAAGACTAGGACTGAACAGGGTTGTGTAACGCAAAGGTGTATGTACTTCGCTTCACAACTGAGTTGAACCTGAGTCATGTCTCTACCCCTGCGTTAATCATCGGTTTTTCCTTTTTGGCTACTTTCTCTGTGCATTTGTGGTGAATATCCAGCTCCAGGTCTTGCTAATGTAACCACCGCACTGTGGCTTTGAACACGGTGCCATGGAATGTTGCTCGCTAATATTAATGTGGCATTGTCCTGGACTGCTGTTTGTTGCTGCTTAGCGCTAGAAAAGCTAAACATTGTAGACCAGTCCATGTCAACGGAAAGACAACAACAGCAGGTTGCGATATTGACAGCCGGGGGAATAGTGCTACGGGTGAAAGGTGGTTGCAGCTCAGCTATCTTGTCCAGTGCCTTAAGACCTGTTATGTTATTTCTGCTGGGCGGTGAAAGGTTGCTCTGTCTTGGTAATGCACAGCGTCTCAGCCGTTGCCCTAACAAGCAATGGTCTGTATTAAAGTTAATCACCTGCTACGCATTATCAAATTAATACCTACTCCTTTTTCAAGGGTATGTTTTATAAGCACACTTACCTGTAATTAGGCTGTGCGTACAAAATGGAATGTAGCAAGCGTATTTCAGATTATTTCATAGATGAGTGGTGGAGAGGCAGAAGGTGGGGATTTTTGTGAGGAAATGCCATATTTATGGGACTCGATCGGTTTTCGTTTGTTTCAGAACATGGAAATGAAGTTTCCATTCTCAGCACAGTTGTTTGTTTTTGGTGTAATTTGGCCCTGCCTTTGGTTAGAAGCCTGTGTTCCATTAAAAGAATGAAATGCCGTGTGCTGTGTTTTATGCTTTGGCATTGAAATATGTATGTATTTTAGACATTTTGAAATTGCTTGGCTGGCTGTTCTCCTGTTTTATTGTGTAACACATCTGAGAGCAATGGAGAAAGTTTATAGTGACAGCTTGAAATTGCAAACAGATATTAGGCCTAATTCTTGGGTTAGATACTGGATATGTTCTTTTTTTTCTAGCAGCAAAAATGTAAATTCTCTTTATTAACTGGCTTAACGCGTGTGATGCTATATTCAACATTGTGTATTGGTCAGAACATGTTTTAGAGTTAGCCCACTCTTCAGCATTAGGCTTAATTGCTGCCCTTTATTACCGAGGGTGGAATTTGTCATTGGTCATAATTGTCTCTCATTCATCGGTTTGCGTCTGTAAATTCAAACATAGGTTTTAGCTCTGCTGTGCTAATGTGTTTGCTGGACTTTCAAGGACTTAAGTGCATAGAACAATGTTGTTATTGCCTGCATTGGCTTGGCTTCCATTGATAGAAATGTTGGCTAAATTATTCGATAATGATAACTGACAAGTTACCACATGCTTTCCAGTATATGGTGTGCCAGGTAGTGTGAAAAAAATACGTTGCTTGGAGATTTTTTTCACTTGTTGAAAGGGTTGGGTCAGTTTCCAAGTCGTCACATCATATTGGCCAAATGTACACAGTGTTATCTGGGGGTTTGGCTGGCACGTGATATCATTGGCTTTCTATGGCAAGTGTATTCTCTTGAAGTATAATGTGTATCCCTTTTACAAATGCTGCTTTAGTGTGGAATCTGGATTTTATCAGCCTTTGTATTAAAGCAGCACTTTCATTAAATTAGTATTATTGTTATTCACTAATAACACTTTGTCACTTTACAAGCATTGATTTGACAGCAAAAGTTATAGAACCTTTTAACTGGCTGTCAACACTTTGGAGCTCAACAACGTGTTTATTTGGGAAAATACATGTAAACAATGAGCGCGTTTCAGGTTTGAGTTGCTTTTGAATTATATGCTTAATAAACAATGGCAGCAAATTCAAAACAATCAATTTATCATATTAGATCGCTGAACCACGACACACACTGCTCATTTAAGTTTAGCCAGCTATGCTTTTTGGTGAGAAACAATAGAATGTCCGATTTAATTGGTGATCGTAAATGGATGGCGATATTTTCTGCCGTGCTAGATGCCGTTTCCGACGACGTGGTTCTGGCACTGACGCACAGGTAACTTCTGGCAAGTTTGTGCCATCAAAGGGAAGGGAATGGCTTTGTTTTGCCACCGCATTAGAGTATCCTCCTCTTCATTGATCACTACCTCCCGCAGATGCTCTGTCACCTCAGCAGTAACTCAATTGGAAGGGAAGCTGCTGTCACGCACAGCTATAAACAAGAAAAATAAAAGAAAAGCTCTCTGTCACTAGCTCAACTTTTTTTTTTTTTTTTGTCACAGACCATACATCATTTCACAGCAGTTCACTCTTTACTCTGAACAATTAAAATATTTTAATTTGTAAGGCAGAATTTTCAAGAAGAAAATCATATTTATGTGTATCAGTATTTTCAGATACTGTGATGTCTGGTAATAATGACTCCAGGCTGTACTCTGTCAGTGACTAAAGAAATGACAAACTATGTCATTTATTGACTGTAATGCAAGGCGATTTGATTCTCTTTTTTTTAACTCCTCTATCTGTATAATATAATATATAAAATAACTTTTTTTAAGTATTTACATCAATGCAACAGTCATAAATGTCTTTATTTCAGTCTCTCTTTGCAAACCTACAGTGGAGAAGTATGTTGAGTTGTAGTCTGAGCCCTTTTCCCTAAATAAGACTTGCCCTGGCTGGTTTCAGATCTGTCCGAGACCTCACATGAACAGGAAAGTCTTGGCTTCCTCAGTAATCACGCTTGTTGTTTTGGAGCGTAAATCGCTGGCATGGCTGAGGTTTTGCACTAGCGAGGGAGTGATAAAGCGCTCTGAGCTCTCAAATGTCAAATGATCAGGCTGCATGAACATATTTAGCTGTATTTAACACTTAAACCACGGAGTGATCATTCCTCCAAACTCAAGGGTAGTTGTAGAGCATAGTATAAATGTTTCTTTCTAGAAAAAAGCGTTACATCACACCAGTAGTAAATCAGTAGTAAACGGAAAGGTCTTTTGTTCTATCATGTCTCAGGTGCTGGTTCTCAAATGAGGTGAAATTGTTCTTAGGGGTGTGTAGTACGCACAAAGTCAAATTTCCTGTTCTGGGATTCACCTGGTTTGTCAGGCTAGTGAGTGAGAGTTATTAGTGCTTGTCTGAGAGCTCCTCCCTTTGACCTCCGGCATTCTGCCTTAGCAGCAGCTCTCTGCAGAACTTGCAGGCCGAGATGTGTGGGGAACAATGGAAGAATTATGTAGCTGTTAAAAACATCAGCCTGACTATGCCTAGTAGTGACAGCAGTAGTGGAGGCAAAGTCATGTTAACACTGCTCAGAATAAAGACATGAGCAGGCATAATTCAATGAGATACGTAGCTGATCATGGGAATAATTCTTATTTCTTAATAAAGCCAATGAGATCTTTAAATCAACGGACAGCCTGGGTGACATTTGAGCAGAAAGGTGACGGTAATACGCGCCGCTTTCTCCTTCAGGTAAAGCCGGGAAACACCGTGTCACGCCGGCGTTAATTGGCGACATGAATTCATTTAAGACCTATCGCGGGGACTGATCAGTTTCACAAAACTCATAAACGCGGTAATTGCGCCTGATTTAAGATATGACAGGGAGTTTTTTTTCCTTTCTTTCAAGCCAGAATCTCTCGGTGTTTTTGTGGCTGGGCTGCAGAGTGCTCCTTGGGTGCCATTTTCTGAGGATGGACTGGCCTCCATTAGTGAGCGCCGGCGGGTCCCTGCGGATGAGCCTGCCTAGGCTGCTGCCTGCTGGGCCCGCCTCGCTCGCAGGCCGGCCTTTGCCCAGGGTTACGCTGTGCAGCCGGGGCTGCGGGAGGTGATTAAATGTCTGCTTGGCAGCGGCGGCGAAGAAAGGGGAGAGGAAGAGGAATCCGCCTCACGCTGCGTTTTTCATGCCGTTATATTGTTTTTGCCTCCTTCTGTAATCTCTAATGTTTTAAAGGCAGCAGTGGTTTTTTTTTCCTTCTTCTTCTTTCCCTTCCCTGAGCCCAGGTTGATGTTGTACCGACAGCGCAGTGAGAATAAAAGGAGAGTGTACAGAATAAAAATTGCATTCATGACGGTAGCCTATTGTTCCGCCGCAGTGTGCAGGAAAGGCAGGTGTCTCAGTTCTGGGAGGCTTTACCTCGTACAGAGCCATGCCTTTCAAGACCATTCGCAGCGGGTCTGGAGTGCTTGCTCAAACAAATTCATCAGTCGCTACATTTCATCCGCTACAATTTTTACTGTTCTCACCGCTATCAGAAAGTAAAAATGGAGGATCAATGAGCTCATCTCAGAAGGACTGGTAAAAAGCATTCAGTTACATGTTAGTGAGGTCTGCCTTGGATCTGTGACCACTGCTGACATACACCCCTCTTGTTCAGGGGCTGTGAGAGTGTGTGCATCGCTCTGCATTGTGAAATTTTCCTCCCTTGAAAGTAATTGCAGTTAGATTTTTTTTTTTTCCAACAGAGTGAATGACTGGTGAATGTGTCCTACTTGCATCCTGAATTCCACCCACTGTGAGGTTAAAACAATTCAGCTATGCTGGTACACTGCATGAAACGAATTGAATACATTTTAGAAATTTCAAATGCCAAATCTGCTTTGAAATTCCCAAATCCAGTGCAGCTTTTCTGAAAGGTTGCAGTACTGCAGGAGTTCTCCCCGTGATTCCATGATTTCGTTAAAGCCGTTGATAAAGAGGCATGGGCATTGGCCATAGTCCTGATGGAATCCTAGTATAATAGAAACTACAGGGCTCAAAAAGCAGGTGAACAAGTGTAAAATGTAGTGCTGTTTTTTTCCCCATAAGGTCAAAGACTGATATTTAAAACAAACCAATGCGTTAAAGGTCAGTGCTGTATGTTTTTAGTTTTGTCGTCATTTTTGTTCTAAAATTCCAGATAATAGGAGACCGAGACACACTGGTTAAAGAGAAAGAATAAAACCGCCACAGATGACATGCTTTTTTCTGACCTCGCTGTAACATCAGTTCAGCTTATTTTGCAAGACAATGCGGCGTTAGCCTAGCACGCATAGTCATGTTAATGAAACGCTTCCCTTACTCACATCTCACTGACCTGCCAGCAGTATAGAAATGAAGCATTCACTTCAATTGCGAATCAGCAACAAAGAACAGGCAACAACTGACACGCATTGGAGGTCTGCAATTCAGTAGAACTGTATTCTTCCTGCATGTACCACAATACGAGGCGTTTGTGTAGCTTATTATATAGCTTACATAATAACTACTACATGCATTATTATTACAACCAATAGCACCTCTGAATGCAGTTAAGTGGTATGTTCTATATAATCATATTTCAGAGTAATATCAGAAGAATATTCAGACATTACAAAATGCAATGATTAAAAATTCCACTGCTGCAAGCCCTACATTGTTGTGGGCACTGCGATTTGCAGAATTTGTTTCGGGCTCCGTACTGTGAAATAATAATAATATGAAAACCTCACGCTAGCCAACAGTCGGTTTCACACCTGGATATTGGATCCCCTTTCAGTGGCTGTTTTGTTTGGATGTCGATGCGTTTGTGTCCCTGATACGCGGGGGCCGCGGTGTCCGCCATATCCCTGCGACCGTGTGTGTGGCGTTTGGAAAGCAGCAACGGAGGGGGCAGTGCATAAATCTCCTATGGGGAAAGCACATGTGGCACTAATGCTCGCTTAAATGCTTGCGCTATTTAGATCTGCTTTTGGACAGATGGCGACAAGAGATCTCCTGTGCTTCTCTGAAAACCGTCTTGCTCCTTATTATTTTTTCCCCCCTTGGTGTGGAACAGCAGGATATAGGAGATGAACATAGCGCTGCACAGATAATTATTCCTGAAGAATAAAAACTGGATGTTTGTCAGTGGCACTAGATTTGCTTGTGCTCCCGGTCGACTTAAGGAAAGCATCTACAGGGCAGCTTCAGTAGTCGATTACACAGGAATGCGGCTGACCCGCTTTTCGCTGTGTCAGATAAGGTCTGCTTTGAAAATCGTCATTTATAGACTTGAAGTGTCTCAGATTACCAGTTTAAATAGTCCTGACAGGATCCTGTTTACGTCAGTGAAAGCTGCTGAGGTCGGATAAATTAATTCATTGTTAAGTTTTCTTCAGTTAGCGATTGTTAGCGGTCCGTCTTGCAATCACGATGAAGAGATGAAGCTAAATGCCACATGGGCTCATTGTTAGGCCTGTGTTCCTTGGAACTGTGCAGGAGAAGGGTGGAGAAGTGAGACAGTAACTCATGGTGCGACAGATATATGGTGCTTGGATTGCAGGTTGCAGACAACCAGATTGCAGTCTGGTTTTAGTGTATCAAGGTATACATTGAGAAAATGGCTGTTTTTCTGCTTTTAAACACTTCCCTGTTCAGTCTGTGTGAATATGTACCTGAGAGGGGTATGAATCTGTGGTGCACTTGAATACCTCTGTTGCTGTACCTGTGTTTTTCAGTTTGTTTTGCAGGCATTATTAAAAAATATATGGGAAAAAGACTACTGTTTCACCTCCTTTTTTGGCAAAACAATATGCCAAAGTGGTTATTTTTGTTTTGCTTTTTTTTTTTTTAAATTGCCCATCTGTACACAAACGTGTACACGGAGCAAAAACTAAAAGAAAACTGAGAGAAAGCTGTTGCCAATTCGTGCAAATGAGCTACATAAGTGTGATAGAAAAAAATCTGTATTCTTTCACAAATTATTTTTGTAGCACATTCTTCTTCCTGTGTAGGAAATAAATGCTGCTTACTAGTGCATTTTTCCCCTTTTCTTTTGGTATGTACTCAATTGTATGGAAGTTAAAATACACTGAGAATTATTTTTTGATCCTTTATACTTATTTGTACATGTACCACTGTAAAAATGTGAATATTTACACACACGATCACATCCACACACAAAATAACTGAGGCCAATTCACGTCAGAATTATCCAGAATGACGTCAGAATCATTACGTAGTAGTGCATGTGTGATTTATTTCCTTTTTTTGTTAACCCGGTTGGGTATGGATACAAATTATGATGTACCTCATAATCAGAATGGGGACTGGGAGCCTTGCCATTCAGATTTGGCTAAGCTGCATCAAACTTTTCAGATTCGTAAGGACGTGTGAAGGGCCACGGTGTGAAACGTTACTCAGATCAGTATTTCAGTCTATGAGGAAGGTGACCGCAGAGTACAATCAGATACGCTCGCACTCTGGTCAGATAAACAGAGCAGTGGGGACAAATTTAAATCAAAAGCTTACAAGGGTTTTCAAAAATATGTGTGCTCGTTTTTACACCCCATACGAGTGTTAAAGGGTCACTTTGCTGAATATCTATAATGAATAATTTTCCTTATGCTTTTGTAGGTCTACATATATAGAAGGAAGGAGGAACTGGTTTTGCTGTGGTGTAATCTCCGCTTCCTTCCACTATTTTTTTTTTCTCCACACTTTGACATCAGCGTGTGACATTCCCCCTCTAATGCAAGAGCAAAGAATGTGTACTAGATTTAGTACCATCTGTTACAAAAGTGATTTTTATTCATCTCCATATCAGCCTTCAAAGCATGTCAAGATGGCTGTCCTGTTCATTTTGTTCTTTAATCAAATGGTATTTCTTAGTATTTTGGTTATAACCAAGTGTATCCCATCCCACTTCATTCCAGTGTAACGATTTGCAAATTTAATTTGCTGCAGTCTACAGAGAGAAGAAGAGGCGGCGCAATGCATTCTGGGCTTTGTGTGATGGTAAACCTGGAGCAGGCTACAAAACCTGTGAAAGCATTTCAGAAAGCTTGTGTTGTTAGTTACAAAAAAACAATGAGTGTAGATTCCTGTTATAGTAAAAGTAAGGAGCAGCCTTCATCTGCGGCGTGTCTGATATTTCCCACTGTCTCCATACGTGACGTCTTCATCTGGCCCTCACCAGCTCTACTGTGTCTCTCTGGAAAACCTAAAAAGTTCACACATCCCCCTCCTCCGCTCGCCCAGCAGTGAGAGCTGTCTCGAGTACCCTTGAACCGGCATAAAGCAGGCCCTAATACAGCCTGTACTTTCCGGCTTGCGCCTCTCATTGTGCTGGCTGCACAGCACTGCGAGCCGGTGCGCCGTGCAGCAGTCAGCCATACTGAAATATGACCTTGTCTCTCATAGCACTCTGAATTATTGATCATAGGCAGTAGGATCTGTTTGGATGCGAACTCTGCTTGACTACCGTGTTCAGAAATCAGCCGGACCTGACAAACAGCTAGAGCACAGAGTACTGAACGCGAGCGGTGTGACTGAAGAATGTGATGTTTGGCGATATTGCATTGAATTAAACATTTCTATTCAAGCTCATTAAATCTGTTCATTAAATCGCACTCTTCACGCCCTTATAGTGCACCGCAGTCTGTCTCCAGATGTTCAGAAAATAACAGTAGGATACCGTGGATAATACACACAGTGGAGAGGAAGTCGTGTTTGTACGCAGGGTGTTACTGTGCTCGAACGGGAACGCTACCTCCTCAGAGAGATATTTTTGTACACCAGTTTTTTTTTTTTCCTGTCTTTTGTTGAAATTGTGCAAGGACTTGAAAATCTTGCAGTTGGAAAGCTCGAAAATGGGAGATGACTGTGCAGCAGAGCTCTGACACAGCCAAGGGTTACACAAGCAAGCAGGCCTTGTGCAATAGAGGCACTTATTCACAGGGCCCAGGTGCAGGGGCCTCCCGCGGGTCCTAAGTTCATGCATTTAGGATTTGCAGATACTGTAGTGCTTACTGTATTGAAAACTACTGAAATTGTTCAGTAAACATGTTCGGTTTCAGCCATGCGTGTTAGAGTTGTGCCGCCTTTCGGTAGTATCACCCTAGCTGCGTTTAGGTACACGCTGACGAGGGGGTTTTCGGAATGCACGATTGTTTGCAAGTGTCGGTTGTGAGTTTACGTGAACGGTTTTGGGGCCCCTCTCTGTCTGTTCATTGTGTAAAGTGAAATTTATACGTACCGATGGATTCGGGCTGTTCAGTGATTTAATGTGGAAAAAGCCTCTGCCCTTCCAACCAAATGAGGCATTTTCGCCCACGTTTTGATTTGAAACAAATGCGTTCCAGAATCGCACTGGCCTGTTTGAGTAAAGATGTCTTTTAAATGCAAAACAAATGTGAAGAGCGAGCTTTAAGTGAGCA